>NC_061514.1:346330017-346650197 GCF_022539505.1 Lolium rigidum | reverse complement strand
AAACAAGTGAATCATATGGCAAAGACTTTTCATGAATAGTACTTCAAGACAAGCATCAATAAGTCTTGCATAAGAGTTAACTCATAAAGCAATAAATCAAAGTAAAGGTGTTGAAGCAACACATAGGAAGATTAAGTTTCAGCGGTTGCTTTCAACTTATAACATGTATATCTCATGGATATTGTCAACATAAAGTAATATAACAAGTGCAATATGCAAGTATGTAGGAATCAATGCACAGTTCACACAAGTGTTTGCTTCTTAAGGTGGAGGGAGATAGGTAAACTGACTCAACAATAAAAGTAAAAGAAAGGTCCTTCAAAGAGGAAAGCATCGATTGCTGTATTTGTGCTAGAGCTTTTATTTTGAAAACATGAAACAATTTTGTCAACGGTAGTAATAAAGCATATGAGTTATGTAAATTATATCTTACAAGTTGCAAGCCTCATGCATAGTATACTAATAGTGCCCGCACCTCGTCCTACTTAGCTTGGACTACCGGATCTTTGCATGCCATGTTTCAACCAAGTGTCACAAAGGGGTACCTCCATGCCGCTCGTACAAAGGTCTAAGGAGAATGCTCGCATTTTGGATTTCTCGCTTTTGATTATTCTCAACTTAGACATCCATACCGGGACAACATGGACAACAGATAATGGACTCCTCTTAAATGCATAAGCATGTAGCAACAATTATTATTCTCATATGAGATTGAGGATATATGTCCAAAACTGAAACTTCAACCATGATTCATGGCTTTAGTTAGCGGCCCAATGTTTTTCTCTAACAATTTTGCATGCTCCAACCACTAAAGTGATAGATCCTTCAGACAAGACGGACATGCATAGCAACTCACATGATATTCAACAATAGTTGATGGCGTTCCCCGTAAACATGGTTATCGCACAACAAGCAACTTAATAAAAGATAAAGTGCATAAGTACATATTCAATACTACGATAGTTTTTAAGGCTATTTTGTCCCATGAGCTATATATTGCAAAGGTGAATGATGGAATTTTAAAGGTAGCACTCAAGCAATTTACTTTGGAATGGCGGAGAAATACCATGTAGTAGGTAGGTATGGTGGAGACAAATGGCATAGTAGTTGGCTCAAGGATTTTGGATGCATGAGAAGTATTCCCTCTCGATACAAGGTTTAGGCTAGCAAGGTTATTTGAAGCAAACTCAAGGATGAACAGGTGCAGCAAAACTCACATAAAAGACATATTGTAAACATTATAAGACTCTACACCGTCTTCCTTGTTGTTCAAAACTCAATACTAGATATTATCTAGACCTTAGAGAGACCAAATATGCAAATCAAATTTTAGCAAGCTCTATGTATTTCTTCATTAGTGGGTGCAAAGCATATGATGCAAGAGCTTAAACATGAGCACAACAATTGCCAAGTATCACATTATCCAAGACATTTTAGAATTACTACATGTAGCATTTTCCAATTCCAACCATATAACAATTTAACGAAGAAGAAACTTCGCCTTGAACATTATGAGTAAAGCCTAAGGACATATGTGTCCATATGCAACAGCGGAGCGTGTCTCTCTCCCACAAAGTGAATGCTAGGATCCATTTTATTCAAACAAAAACAAAAACAAACCGACGCTCCAAGTAAAGAACACAAGATGTGATTGAATAAAAATATAGTTTTAGGGGAGGAACCTGATGATGTTGTCGATGAAGAAGGGGATGCCTTGGGCATCCCCAAGCTTAGACGCTTGAGTCTTCTTAAAATATGCAGGGGTGAACCACGGGGGCATCCCCAAGCTTAGAGTTTCACTCCTCTTGATCATAGTATATCATTCTCCTCTCTTGACCCTTGAAAACTTCCTTCACACCAAACTTCAAGCAAACTCATTAGAGGGTTAGTGCACAATTAATAATTCACACATTCAGAGGTGACACAATCATTCTTTACACTTCTGGACATTGCATAAAGCTACTGGACATTAATGGATCAAAGAAATGAATCCAACATAGCAAAAGAGGCAATGCGAAATAAAAGGCAGAATCTGTCAAAAACAGAACAGTCCGTAAAGACGGATTTAAAGCTGGCACCAGACTTGCTCAAATGGAAAAACTCAAAACTAATGAAAGTTGCGTACATATCTGAGGATCACGCTCGTAAATTGGCAGATTTTTTCGAATTTTCTACAGAGGCCTGTGCCCAGATTCGTGACAGACAGCAATGCTGTTTCTGCGCAGCGATCCCAAATATAACATCAACTTTGACATAGAAACTTTACTTGGCACAAAAACATGATAAGGAGAGGTTGCTACAGTAGTAAACAACTTCCAAGACTCAACAAAACAAAAAATTGCTGTAGTAAAAACATGGGCTGTCTCCCATAAGCGCTTTTCTTTAACGCCTTTCAGCTAGGCGCAGAAAGTGCAAATCAAGTAACATCGAGAGTAGAAGCATCAACATCATAACTTGTTTTAATAATAAAATCAAAAGGCAACTTCATTCTCTTTCTAGGGAAGTGTTCCATACCTTTTTGAGAGGAAATTGATATTTAATATTACCTTCCCTCATATCAATAACAGCACCAATGGTTCGAAGAAAAGGTCTTCCCAATACAATAGGGCAAGATGCATTGCATTCGATATCCAAGACAACAAAATCAACGGGGACAAGGTTATTGTTAACCGTAATGTGCACATTATCAATCCTCCTCAAAGGTTTCTTTTTAACATTATCAGCAAGATTAACATCCAAATAACAATTCTTCAATGGTGGCAAGTCAAGCATATCATAAATCTTTTTAGGCATAACAGAAATACTTGCACCAAGATCACATAAAGCATTACATTCAAAGTCATTGAATTTCATTTTAATGATGGGCTCCCAACCATCTTCTAACTTTCTAGGAATAGAAGTTTCAAGTTTTAGTTTCTCTTCTCTAGCTTTTATGAGAGCATTTGTAATATGTTTTGTAAAGGCTAAATTTATAGCACTAGCATTAGGACTTTTAGCAAGTTTTTGTAAGAACTTTATAACTTCAGAGATGTGGCAATCATCAAAATCTAAATCATTATGAGCTACAGCAATGGGATCATTGTTCCCAAGGTTGGAAAAAATTTCAGCAGCTTTATCACAAGCAGTTTCAAGCAGTTTTAGCAATTTCAGTGCGTTTTGTTCGCTTTGCACTAGGAGTAGAAACATTGCCAACACCAATTATTTTACCATTGATAGTAGGAGGTGCAGCAACATGTGAAGAATTAGCATTACTAGTGGTGGTAATAGTCCAAACTTTAGCTACATTATTCTCTTTAGCTAGTTTTTCATTTTCTTCTCTATCCCACCTAGCACGCAACTCAGCCATTAATCTTATATTCTCATTAATTCTAACTTGGATGGCATTTGCTGTAGTAGTAATCTTATTATCAATATCATTATTAGGCATAACTTTCAATTTTAAAAGATTAACATCAGAGGCAAGTCTATCAACTCTAGAAGCAATAGTATCAATTTTATCAAGCTTTTCCTCAACAGATTTGTTAAAAGCAGTTTGTGTACTAATAAATTCTTTAAGCATAGCTTCAAGACCAGAGGGTACATTCCTATTATTGTTGTAAGAATTCCCATAAGAATTACCATAACCATTACCATTAGCAGAAGGATATGGCCTATAATTATTACCAGAGTTGTTCCTATAAGCATTGTTGTTGAAATTATTATTTTTAATGAAATTCACATCAACATTTTCTTCTTGAGCAACCAATGAAGCTAAAGGAACATTATTTGGATCAACATTAGATCTACCATTCACAAGCATAGACATAATCACATCAATCTTATCACTCAAGGAAGAGGTTTCTTCAACGGAATTTACCTTCTTACCTTGTGGAGCTCTTTCCGTGTGCCATTCGGAGTAATTTATCATCATATCATCAAGAAGTTTTGTAGCCGCCCCCAATGTGATGGACATAAAGGTACCTCCAGCAGCTGAATCCAATAAATTCCGCGAAGAAAAATTTAGTCCTGCATAGAAGGTTTGGATAATCATCCAAGTAGTCAGTCCATGGGTTGGGCAATTCTTTACCAAAGTTTTAATTCTCTCCCATGCTTGAGCAACATGTTCAGTATCTAATTGTTTAAAATTCATTATGCTACTTCTCAAAGATATAATTTTAGCGGGAGGATAATATCTACCAATAAAAGCATCCTTACATTTAGTCCATGAATCAATACTATTCTTAGGCAAAGATAGCAACCAATCTTTAGCTCTTCCTCTTAATGAGAAAGGAAACACTTTCAATTTAATAATATCACCATCTACATCTTTATACTTTTGCATTTCACAAAGTTCAACAAAATTATTGAGATGGGCAGCAGCATCATCAGAACTAACACCAGAAAATTGATCTCTCATGACAAGATTTAGTAAGGCAGGTTTAATTTCAAAGAATTCTGCTGTAGTAGCAGGTGGAGCAATAGGTGTGCATAGGAAATCATTATTATTTGCATTTGTGAAGTCACACAACTTAGTATTTTCAGGGGTATTCATTTTAGCAACGGTAAATAAAACAAACTAGATAAAGTAAATGCAAGTAACTAATTTTTTTGTGTTTTCGAGATAGAGAGCAAGACAGTAAATAAAGTAAAACTTAGCAACTAATTTTTTTGTGTTTTGTTTAGGTGCAGCAAACAAAGTAGTAAATAAAGTAAAGCAAGACAAAAATAAAGTAAAGAGATTGAGAAGTGGAGACTCCCCTTGCAGCGTGTCTTGATCTCCCCGGCAACGGCGCCAGAAAAAGAGCTTGATGGCGTGTAACTCACACGTTCGTTGGGAACCCCAAGAGGAAGGTATGATGCTGATGTCTACGGGTGCTTCTATTCTTGTAGACAGTGTTGGGCCTCCAAGAGCAGAGGTTTGTAGAAGAGCAGCAAGTTTCCCTTAAGTGGATCACCCAAGGTTTATCGAACTCAGGGAGGAAGAGGTCAAAGATATCCCTCTCATGCAACCCCGCAACCACAAAGCAAGAAGTCTCTTGTGTCCCCAACACACCTAATACACTTGTCGATGTATAGGTGCACTAGTTCGGCGAAGAGATAGTGAAATACAAGTAGTATGGATGTATATGAGTGGTAATAGCAATCTGAATAAAATATGGCAGCGAGTAAACATGCAACAAAACAAGTAAATAAGCGGTGTTTGCAGTATTGGAAACAAGGCCTAGGGATCATACTTTCACTAGTGGACACTCTCAACATTGATCGCATAATAAATACTTCTTCTCATATGTGCTACATACACTCTTGTTTGATAATGAACATCATTCGTTGCGTAGGATTACACGAACCCTCAATGCCGGAGTTAACAAGCTCCACAACATTCGATATTCATGTTTAAGTAACCTTAGAGCATAATAGATCATTGCAAAATAAACCAAGAACTAACATAGCGCACGCACTGTCCACATTACACTATGAAGGAGGAATAGATCACATCAATACTATCATAATGACAATTAACTCCACGATCTACAAGAGATCATGATCATAGCCTACGACAAGAACCACACGGTGCACGCACTAATCACCTTTACACCATGCAGGAGGAATAGACTACTTTAATAACATCACATGAGTAGCACATAACTAGTAGCGATACAAAGCTCATCATATGGATCTCAATCATGTAAAGCAGCTCATGAGATCATTGTATTGAAGTACATAGGAGAGAGATTTAACCACATAGCTACCGGTACAGCCCCGAGCCTCGATGGAGAACTACTCCCTCCTCATGGGAGCAAGCAGCGTTGATGAAGATGGCGGTGGAGATGGCAGCGGTGTCGATGGAGAAGCCTTCCGGGGCACTTCCCCGCTCCGGCAGGGTGCCGGAACAGAGACTCCTGTCCCCCAGATCTTGGCTTCGCGAGGGCGGCGGCTCTGGAACTTTTCTCGTATCGTGGCTTCCTCCGTAAGGGTTTTCGATGCAGGGGCTTTAAATAGGCGAAGAGGCGGCGCAGGAGGGTCAACGAGGCGACCACACCATACGGTGGCGCGGGCCCAGCCCTGGCCGCGCCACCATGTCATCTGGGGCCCACAGGGCCCCCCTCTGGCGGCTCTCGGGTGTTCTGGATGCTTCCGGGCAAAATAGGAACCTGGGAGGTGATTTCGTCCAATTCCGAGAATATTTCGTTACTAGGATTTCTGAAACCAAAAACAGCAGAAAACGAGAACCGGCACTTCGGCATCTTGTTAATAGGTTAGTTCCGTAAAATGCACGAATATGACATATAATGTGCATAAAACATGTAGGTATCATCAATAAAGTAGCATGGAACATAAGAAATTATCGATACGTTGGAGACGTATCAGCATCCCCAAGCTTAGTTCTGCTCGTCCCGAGCAGGTAAAACGATAACAAAGATAATTTCTTAAGTGACATGCCATCATAACCTTGATCATACTATTTGTAAACATATGTAATGATTGCAGCGATCAGAACAATGGTAATGACATGAGTAAACAAATGAATCATAAAGCAAAGACTTTTCATGAATAGCACTTTCAAGACAGGCATCAATAAGTCTTGCATAAGAGTTAACTCATAAAGCAATAAATCAAAGTAAAGGTATTGAAGCAACACAAAGGAAGATTAAGTTTCAGCGGTTGCTTTCAACTTATAACATGTATATCTCATGGATATTGTCAACATAGAGTAATATAACAAGTGCAATATGCAAGTATGTAGGAATCAATGCACAGTTCACACAAGTGTTTGCTTCTTGAGGTGGAGAGAGATAGGTAAACTGACTCAAAAATAAAGGTAAACGAATGGTCCTTCAAAGAGGAAAGCATCGATTGCTATATTTGTGCTAGAGCTTTGGTTTTGAAAACATAAAGAGAGCATAAAAGTAAAATTTTGAGAGGTGTTTGTTGTTGTCAACGAATGGTAGTGGGCACTCTAACTACCTCATCAACCAGACTTTCAAGAGCGGCTCCCATGAAGGACGTTATCTCTACCAAGCAAGGTAGATCATCCCTCTTCTCTTTTGTTTACACATGTACTTTAGTTTAGTTTTTCTTTATTTATGGATGACACTCCTCCCAACCTTTTGCTTACACAAGCCATGGCTAACCGAATCCTCGGGTGCCTTCCAACATTCACATACCATGGAGGAGTGTCTATTTGCAAAATTAAGTTGCTTACCGATGAATCGAGCAAAACATGTGAAGAGAATTATTAATGCAAGTTAATTAATTGAGGCTGGGAACCTCATTGCCAGCTCTTTTTGCAAAATTATTGGATAAGCGGATGAAGCCACTAGTCCATTGTGAAAGTCTGTCAAAAGTAAATGACAAGATCGAAAGATAAAACACCACATACTTCCTCATGAGCTATAAAACATTGACACAAATAAGAGGTAGTAACTTTTGAATTGTTTAAAGGTAGCACTCAAGCAATTTACTTTGGAATGGCAGAGAAATACCATGTAGTAGGTAGGTATGGTGGACATAAATGGCATAGTGGTTGGCTCAAGGATTTGGATGCATGAGAAGTATTCCCTCTCGATACAAGGTTTAGGCTAGCAAGGTTATTTGAAGCAAACTCAAGGATGAACCGGTGCAGCAAAACTCACATAAAAGACATATTGTAAACATTATAAGACTCTACACCGTCTTCCTTGTTGTTCAAAACTCAATACTAGAAATTATCTAGACCTTAGAGAGACCAATTATGCAAACCAAATTTTAGCATGCTCTATGTATTTCTTCACTATAGGTGCAAAGTATATGATGCAAGAGCTTAAACATGAGCACAACAATTGCCAAGTATCACATTATCCAAGACATTTTACCAATTACTACATGTAGCATTTTTCCAATTCCAACCATATAACAATTTAACGAAGAAGAAACTTCGCCATGAATATTATGAGCTAAGAACACATGTGTTCATACGAACCAGCGGAGCGTGTCTCTCTCCCACACAAGGATGAACTTATTCAGAGAACTAACAAAACAAAAATAAAAGCACACACGGACGCTCCAAGTAAAGTACATAAGATGTGACCGAATAAAAATATAGTTTCAAGAGAAGGAACCTGATACTTTGTCGATGAAGAAGGGGATGCCTTGGGCATCCCCAAGCTTAGATGCTTGGGTCTTCTTAAAATATGCAGGGATGAACCACCGGGGCATCCCCAAGCTTAGACTTTTCATTCTTCTTGATCGTAGTATATCATCCTCCTCTCTTGACCCTTGAAAACTTCCTTCACACCAAACTTCAAGCAAACTCATTAGAGGGTTAGTGCATAATCAAAAATTCACATGTTCAGAGGTGACACAAACATTATTTTCACTTCTGGACATTGCATAAAGCTACTGGACATTAATGGATCAAAGAAATGAATCCAACATAGCAAAAGAGGCAATGCGAAATAAAAGGCAGAATCTGTCAAAAACAGAACAGTCCGTAAAGACGAATTTAAAGCTGGCACCAGACTTGCTCAAATGGAAAAACTCAAAACTAATGAAAGTTGCGTACATATCTGAGGATCACGCTCGTAAATTGGCAGATTTTTTCGAATTTTCTACAGAGAACTGTGCCCAGATTCGTGACAGACAGCTATGCTGTTTCTGCGCAGCGATCCCAAATATAACATCAACTTTGACATAGAAACTTTACTTGGCACAAAAACATGATAAGGAGAGGTTGCTACAGTAGTAAACAACTTCCAAGACTCAACAAAACAAAAATTGCTGTAGTAAAATAAACACATGGGTTATCTCCCAAGAAGTTCTTTCTTTATAGCCATTAAGATGGGCTCAAGCAGTTTTAATGATGCACTCGCAAGAAATAGTATTTGAAGCAAAAGAGAGCATCAAGAGGCAAATTCAAAACACATTTAAGTCTAACATGCTTCCTATGCATAGGAATCTTGTAAATAAACAAGTTCATGAAGAGCAAAGTAACAAGCATAGAAAGATAAAACAAGTGTAGCTTCAAAAATTTCAGCACATAGAGAGGTGTTTTAGTAACATGAAAATTTCTACAACCATATTTTCCTCTCTCATAATAACTTTCAGTAGCAACATGAGCAAACTCAACAATATAACTATCACATAAAGCATTCTTATCATGAGTCTCATGCATAAAATAATTACTACTCCCAACATAAGCATAGTCATTCTTATTAATTATAGTGGGAGCAAATTCAACAAAGTAGCTATCAAATATAGGAGGTATATTGTAATCATAATCAAATTTATCCTCCATAACAGGTGGTAACAAAAGACTACTATCATTATAATCATCATAAATGGGAGGCAAAGTATCATCAAAGTAAATTTTCTCCTCAATGCTTGGGGGACTAAAAATATCATGCTCATCAAAACCAGCTTCCCCAAGCTTAGAATTTTCCATATCATTAACAACAATGGTGTTCAAAGCATTCATATTAATATGTTCCATGGTTTTTTTAATTTTCGCATCAAACCATCCATGTCTTAAATCAGGAAATAGAATAAAAAGGTCATTGTTGTCCATTATGCCTAACTAGTGTAAACAAGAAACCAAATGTCGCGATTGCAGAGTCTAAAGGAAATAGCTTCGAGCACACACACAATGGCGCCAGAAAAGTACTCGTTACCCGGAACCGAAGTATGAGTGCCTTTTACCTTTCCTCCTCGGCAACGGCGCCGTGAAAAGTGCTTGATGTCTACGGGTGCTTCTATTCTTGTAGACAGTGTTGGGCCTCCAAGAGCGAGAGGTTTGTAGAACAGCAGCAAGTTTCCCTTAAGTGGATCACCCAAGGTTTATCGAACTCAGGGAGGAAGAGGTCAAAGATATCCCTCTCATGCAACCCCGCAACCACAAAGCAAGAAGTCTCTTGTGTCCCCAACACACCTAATACACTTGTCAGATGTATAGGTGCACTAGTTCGGCGAAGAGATAGTGAAATACAAGTAGTATGGATGTATATGAGTGGTAATAGCAATCTGAATAAAATATGGCAGCGAGTAAACATGCAACAAAACAAGAAATAAGCGGTGTTTGCAGTATTGGAAACAAGGCCTAGGGATCATACTTTCACTAGTGGACACTCTCAACATTGATCGCATAATAAATACTTCTTCTCATATGTGCTACATACACTCTTGTTTGATAATGAACATCATTCGTTGCGTAGGATTACACGAACCCTCAATGCCGGAGTTAACAAGCTCCACAACATTCGATATTCATGTTTAAGTAACCTTAGAGCATAATAGATCATTGCAAAATAAACCAAGAACTAACATAGCGCACGCACTGTCCACATTACACTATGAAGGAGGAATAGATCACATCAATACTATCATAATGACAATTAACTCCACGATCTATAAGAGATCATGATCATAGCCTACGACAAGAACCACACGGTGCACGCACTAATCACCTTTACACCATGCAGGAGGAATAGACTACTTTAATAACATCACATGAGTAGCACATAACTAGTAGCGATACAAAGCTCATCATATGGATCTCAATCATGTAAAGCAGCTCATGAGATCATTGTATTGAAGTACATAGGAGAGAGATTTAACCACATAGCTACCGGTACAGCCCCGAGCCTCGATGGAGAACTACTCCCTCCTCATGGGAGCAGCAACGTTGATGAAGATGGCGGTGGAGATGGCAGCGGTGTCGATGGAGAAGCCTTCCGGGGGCACTTCCCCGCTCCGGCAGGGTGCCGGAACAGAGACTCCTGTCCCCCAGATCTTGGCTTCGCGAGGGCGGCGGCTCTGGAACTTTTCTCGTATCGTGGCTTCCTCCGTAAGGGTTTTCGATGCAGGGGCTTTAAATAGGCGAAGAGGCGGCGCAAGAGGGTCAACGAGGCGACCACACCATAGGGTGGCGCGGGCCCAGCCCTGGCCGCGCCACCATGTCATCTGGGGCCCACAGGGCCCCCCTCTGGCGGCTCTCGGGTGTTCTGGATGCTTCCGGGCAAAATAGGAACCTGGGAGGTGATTTCGTCCAATTCCGAGAATATTTCGTTACTAGGATTTCTGAAACCAAAACAGCAGAAAACGAGAACCGGCACTTCGGCATCTTGTTAATAGGTTAGTTCCAGAAAATGCACGAATATGACATATAATGTGCATAAAACATGTAGGTATCATCAATAAAGTAGCATGGAACATAAGAAATTATCGATACGTTGGAGACGTATCAGATGCGCACAGTAGCAAGTTTTCCCTCAGAAAGAAACCAAGGTTTAATCGAACCAGGAGGAGCCAAGAAGCACGTTGAAGGTTGATGGTGGCGAAATGTGATGCGGCGCAACAACAGGGATTCCGGCGCCAACGTGGAATCTGCACAACAAAACCAAAGTACTTTGCCCCAACGAAACAGCTGAGGTTGTCAATCTCACCGGCTTGCTGTAACAAAGGATTAAACGTATCGAGTGGAAGATGTTTGCAAAGAAAACAGTAAACACAATTGCGATAGATTGTATGCTATGTAAAGAATAGGACCGGGGTCCACAGTTCACTAGAGGTGTCTCTCCCATAAGATAAAAGCATGTTGGGTGAACAAATTACAGTCGGGCAATTGACAAATAGAGAAAGGCATAACAATGCATATACATGATATGATAAATATAGTGAGATTTAATTGGGCATTACGACAAAGTACATAGACCGCCATCCAACTCGCATCTATGCCTAAAAAGTCCACCTTCGAGTTATCATCCGAACCCCATTCAGTATTAAGTTGCTAAGCAACAGACAATTGCATTAAGTATGGTGCGTAATGTAATCGACAACTACATCCTTAGACATAGAATCAATGTTTTATCCCTAGTGGCAACAGCACATCACAACCTTAGAACTTTCTGTCACCGTCCCAGGTGTCAATGAAGGCATGAACCCACTATCGAGCATAAATACTCCCTCTTGGAGTTAAGAGTAAAAACTTGGCCAGAGCCTCTACTAATAACGGAGAGCATGCAAGATCATAAACAACACATAAACAATAGATTGATAATCACCATAACATAGTATTCTCTATCCATCGGATCCCGACAAACACAACATATAGTATTACATATAGATGATCTTGATCATGTTAGGCAGCTCACAAGATCCAACAATGAAGCACAACGAGGAGAAGACGACCATCTAGCTACTGCTATGGACCCATGGTCCAGGGGTGAACTACTCACTCATCACTCCGGAGGCGATCATGGCGATGAAGAGTCCTCCGGGAGATGAATCCCCTCTCCGGCAGGGTGCCGGAGGCGATCTCCCGAATCCCCCGAGATGGGATTCGCGGCGGCGGCGTCTCCGGAAGGTTTTCCGTATCGTGGCTCTCGGTACCGGGGGTTTCGCGACGGAGGCTTTAAGTAGGCGGAAGGGTAGGTCAGGGGGCCACACGAGGGGCCCAGGGGACAGGGTGGCGCGGCCAGGGGCCAGGCCGCGCCGCCCTATCATCTGGCCGCCTCGTGGCCCCACTTCGTTATCTCTTCGGTCTTTTGGAAGCTCCGTGCAAAAATAGGACCCTGGGCGAAGATTTCGTCCAATTCCGAGAATATTTCCTTACTAGGATTTCTGAAACCAAAAACAGCAGAAAACAGCAACTGGCTCTTCGGCATCTTGTTAATAGGTTAGTTCCAGAAAATGCATAAATATGACATATAATGTGCATAAAACATGTAGGTATCATCAATAGAGTAGCATGGAACATAAGAAATTATCGATACGTTGGAGACGTATCATGCTACAGCAAGTAAAATAAGTGGAGCGAGAAAGAAAGAAAGAAATGTTGTTTAGCTCTCTTATGCATTAAAATATACTTGTTAACAAGGTTGATCAAGTCTTGCTACCAAATAAATTTTATATGACATAAGAAGAAATAAACCTCAAATCAATCATGTTACCTTATATTGAATTGAGATGGATCCAATCACAAGAGTTTGATATTCTTCTTTGGGCTCATATATAGGACAATCAATGGATCCCACTTTGATAGTTTTCACATTAAAAATTGTATTGACTCCACATACTTTATCAATCCTCTTGGGAAAATAGACAAGTGTGTTCCTTATCATCAACATTGAAAGTAACCATGCCTTTATTGCAATCAATAACAGCCCCTGCAGTATTAAGAAAGGGTCTTCCAAGAATAATGGACATATTATCATCTTCAGGCATTTCCAACACAACAAAATCAGTTAATATCAAGCAATGCTGAGTAACTTGAACAGAAACATTCTCACATAAACCAACAGGAATAGCAGTAGATTTATCAGCCATTTGCAAAGATATATCAGTTGGTATCAACTTATCTAAATCAAGTCTCTTATAAA
Organism: Lolium rigidum; assembly: GCF_022539505.1. Taxonomy (NCBI): domain Eukaryota; kingdom Viridiplantae; phylum Streptophyta; class Magnoliopsida; order Poales; family Poaceae; genus Lolium; species Lolium rigidum. Next base: position 346,636,866 of record NC_061514.1, on the reverse strand, counting down.
GAGAAAAAGGCATTACACTAACACCTGCTCCCAAATCACATAGAGCAGTTCTAACATAATTATTCTTGATGGAACAAGGAATAGCCGGTATACCTGGGTCTCCAAGCTTCTTTGGAATCTTACCATTGAAGGAGTAATTAGCGAGCATAGTGGAAATTTCCTCATTGGGGATTTTCCTTTTGTTAGTAACAATATCTTTCATATACTTTGAATAAGGAGGCAATTTAATAGCATCAGTCAACGGGATTTGCAAAAATAAAGGTTTCATCCAATCACAAAATTTATTATAATGTTCCTCCTCCTTTGATTTTAGTTTCTTAGCAGGAAAAGGCATTTGCTTTTGAACCCAAGGTTCTCTTTCATTACCATGTTTCTCAGCAATAAAATCTTCTTTAGTGTACTTTTTATTTTTAGCAGGCTTTTCAGGTTCTTTTTCCATTTCTTCTTTATCAGGAGTATCATCCTTATCATTATCTTTATCATGTTCATTACCACTTTCAGTTTCAGCATCGTAAATAGAAATACTATTAGGATCATTAACGAGTTCGGAGGATTCTACAACATTCTTATGTTTCTTTTTCTTTTTCTTAGATGGAGCACTAGTTTTAGTTAGTTGAGAATCTTGTTCAACTCTTTTGGGATGCCCTTCAGGATATAGAGGATCCTGGGTAGAAACACCACCTCTAGTTGTTACTTCATAAGCATGTTTTTCTTTAGAATTATTTCCCAACAAGTCATTTTGCACTTTAGTAAGTTGATCAATTTGAGTTTGAACCATTTGAAAATATTTAACAAGTATCTTAACATCATTGGAGGTTCTCTCCACAATACCATGCAATTCACTAATAGCTCGAGAATTTTCCATTAAATGATTCTCTACCCTCATATTAAAGTTTTCTTGCTTAACAATATAATTATCAAACTCATCTAAGCATTGAGCAGGAGGTTTTGAATACGGAATATCTTCCCTAGTAAAGCGTTGGAGAGAGTGTACCTCAATCATGGATGAAGGGGAGTTATCTCACATAAATCTTCTATAGGAGGTAAATTCTTCACATCTTCCAGGTTTAATACCCTTCTCTTTAAGAGACTTCTTGGCTTCCCTCATATCTTCATCATTTAATTTAATCATACCCCTCTTCTTCACTATCGGTGTCAGGGTTGGTTCAGGTGTAGACCAATCATCATGATTCCGGCCTATTTTAGCCAATAATTCTTCGACGTCGTCTGGAGTTCTTTTCCCGAAAACACAACCAAGCACAACTATCCAGGTATGCCCTAGACTCAATAGTTAGTCCACTATAAAATATATCAAGTAAATCATGCTTTTCCAAATCATGGTCAGGCTGAGCTCTAATAAGAGAGCAAAATCTCGCCCAAGCCTCGGGCAATTTCTCTCCATCTTCCCGGTCAAAATTATAAATTCTCCGCAAAGCGAGCATGTTGAGCACTAGCAGGAAAGTATTTCCGGAAGAAAACATCAAGCAATTCTTTTGGACTTTTAATAGAACCAGGAGGCAAATTATTATACCAAGTTTTAGCATCCTCCTTTAATGAGAAAGGAAAAATTTTAGCAACAAAATAAGTACGCATCTTAATATCATCGGAAAACAAGCCACTAAGAGTAGATAACTCAGTCATGTGTTCAACAACACTTTCTTTTTCAGTACCACAAAAGGGTGTTTTCTCAACAATAGCTATATGAGATAAATCAAGAGAAAAATCATAATCTTTATCCCTAATGTTTATAGGAGATGTGGCAAATTTAGGATCAGGAGATAGTTTATATCTAACAGCATGTTCCGCAAGCAACTTTTTAATTTTTCTTGCATCAGTAGTAGCATTGCATTTTTCAATAAAATCATCATCAAGCTCTACATAATCTTCATCAAGATCATCACTAGAATATTCAACAGACTCAGGTGAATTAACAGGTGTAGCAGCATTTTCATTAGGAGTTTCAGTATTTTCAATTTGTCTAGACTTAGCAATTGTAGCATCTAGAAAAGATCCTAACGAACCATCATTATCAAGCACAGCAGAAGCATCATCACAATTATGAGAGGAATTTTCAGATTCAGCAGAAGTACCAGCATTTGAAGCTTGTGGTGGTGAAACAAGTTTACTTATCACGGATGGTGAATCAAGAGCAGCAGAGGTACTAAGAGTTGTACCTTTTCTTGTAGTGGATGGTAATATGGCGATCTTAGTATCGCGAGGTTTACCCATGATGGAGAATTTGCAGCGAACAATATCAATCCAAGTGAACTTCCAAATAAAGCTATGCTCCCCGGCAACGGCGCCCGAAAATAGTCTTGATGACCCACAAGTATAGGGGATCGCAACAGGTCTTCGAGGGAAGTATTACCCAATTTATTGATTCGACACAAGGGGAGACAAAGAATACTTGTAAGCCTTAACAGTGGAGTTGTCAATTCAGCTGCACCTGGAAACAGACTTGCTCGCAAGAGTTTATCAGTAGTAACAGTTTTATAGCAGTAGGAATAGTAAAATAACAGCAGCGGTGAAATAAAGACAGCAAGTAGTGATTATAGTAAACAGCAGGATTAAAATACTGTAGGCACAGGGACGGATTTAACGGGCGTTGCATGGATGAGAGAAACTCATGTAACAATCAAAGCGAGGGCATTTGCGGATAATAATAAAACGGTATCCAAGTACTAATCAATCAATAGGCATGTGTTCCATATATAGTCGTACGTGCTCGCAATGAGAAACTTGCACAACATCTTTTGTCCTACCAGCCGGTGGCAGCCGGGCCTCTAGGGAAACTACTGGAAATTAAGGTACTCCTTTTAATAGAGTACCGGAGCAAAGCATTAACACTCCGTGAACACATGTGATCCTCACATCACTACCATCCCCTCCGGTTGTCCCGATTTCCGTCACTTCGGGGCCATTGGTTCCGGACAGCGACATGTGTATACAACTTGCAGGTAAGATCATAAACAACGAATATCTTCATGAATCAATAACATGTTCAGATCTAAGATCATGGCACTCGGGCCCTAGTGACAAGCATTAAGCATAACAAGTTGCAACAATATCATAAAAGTGACATCTACGGATACTAGGCACTATGCCCTAACAATCTTATGACTATTACATGACTAATCTCATCCAATCCCTACCATCCCCTGCAGCCTACAGCGGGGGAATTACTCACACATGGATGGGGGAAACATGGCTGGTCGATGGAGAGGCGTTGGCGGTGATGGCGGTGAAGATCTCCTCCAATTCCCCGTCCCGCGGAGTGCCGAACGGAGACTTCTGGCTCCCGCGACGGAGTTTCGCGATGTGGCGGCTCTCTGGAGGGTTTCTGGCGACTTCGACTTCTCTCCGTGCGTTTTTAGGTCGAGGCCAATAAGTAGTCCGAAGGAGGGCGTCGGAGGCCGACCGAGGGGGCCACACCATAGGGCCGCGCGGGCCCCCCCTAGGCCACGCCGCCTTATGGTGTGGGGCCCTCGGGCCTCCACCTTACTTGTCCTTCTGGCTCCGTCAGTATTCTGGGAAAATAGGGCCTTCGCATAAATTCCGAGGATTTTCCCGAAAGTTGGATTTCTGCACAAAAACGAGACACCAGAGCAATTCTGCTGAAAACAGCGTTAGTCCGTGTTAGTTGCATCCAAAATACACAAATTAGAGGCAAAACAATAGCAAAAGTGTTCGGGAAAGTAGATACGTTTTGGACGTATCACCCTCCGGTGATGATTCCCCTCTCCGGCAGGGTGCCGGAGTCGATCTCCTGAATCCCCCGAGATGGGATTGGCGGCGGAGGCGTCTCTGGAACTTTTTGCGTATCGTGGCTCTCGGTACTAGGGTTTTCGCGACGGAGAGAATATATAGGCGAAGGGGCAACGGAGGGGGGGGGGGTGCCCGAGGGGCCCACACCATATGGCGGCGCGGCCAGGGGTGGGTCCGCGCCGCCCTATGGGGTGGCCGCCTCGTCGCCCCTCTTTGTCTCCTCTTCGGACTTCTGGAAGGCTCTGTGCAAAATAAGACCGTGGGCTTTTGTTTCGTCCAATTCCGAGAATATTTCCTGTGTAGGATTTCTGAAACCAAAAACAACAGAAAACAGGAACTGGCGCTTCGGCATCTTGTTAATAGGTTAGTGTCGGAAAATGCATCAAAACATCATAAAGTATGAACAAAACATGTAGATATTGTCATAAAACTAGCATGGAACATAAGAAATTATAGATACGTTGGAGACGTATCATTCACCAGGGAGTTGAAGTCGGTGGCGCGGAGCTTCCTGTTGCAGAAGGGGCACTTGTAAATGCCTCGAGCAAATGGGCCATTGTAATGGCCGGACTGCAGCCTCCAGAGGACGTGACGAGTCTTGGTGTGGAAGGACTCGTCGTCGCTGTCGACGTCGCTGCTCTGCACCTGTCACGTAGCACCAAAGATCGTGCAAAAAACACGGAGTCAATTGCAACGATGATGGAACAGAGAGTGAAAAAAAATCATGCATGATAACATGGGCTCGGAAAAAAGAGGTAGCCTCAGTTACATTGGACACACTTATATCCAGGATTTGAGTAAGTAAACCAAAGATCATGCACAACAAATTTGTACACGCCAATTGTTTATTGACCAAACCCTGAATCAATTTATGCCCAAATATTCATCATCATCGGCACAAATCTTAAACAAAAGCAAATCACAAACACTAATAACGCAAGATCTAATACAAAAGAATTGAACTAGGAACAGACGAACCCTAATAACGCTAGATCTAACACAAATGGATTGAACTAGAAACAGACGAACCTAATAATGCTAGATCTAACACAAAAGGATTGAAATGAGATAAGAACAAGGGAACAAAGGGTTACCTCCGGCTCGTCGTCGACGATGCTGGTGTCGTAGGGGTTCTCCGGCGCGTCGTACGACACTGGTTCGTACGGGTCCCAAGCAACGGGGGCTTGGACGGTGGCGGCGGCTGATGCGCCGGCGGCTGATGCGCCGGTTGCTACGTTGGAAGCAGCGACAGGGGCCTGGACGGGGGCGGCGGCCGATTCGCCGGCGGCTGATGCGCCGACAATGGGCATCTCATTCTTCTCCATCGCCGGCGGTTTTCTTCGGGGTTTTTTCTTCGGTTGTGGAGAAGATGATGGGACAGGAGAGGCGGTTGCAGTGAGAACGTGCGTCGAGGGAGAGAAAGAGGGGCTCTATAAAGACGAAGTTGGCGTGTACCGCAACAAGCGTCCGCTATGCACGGCTGCAGCGTGCACCGCGACATGAGTCTAACCCTGGGACGTTTGGTGTACTCAGTTATAACCTTAGGCCTTATACAGAAATTTTATCTGTACTCAGTTTTCCCCTCGAGGACTTAGATCGGCAAGTGCAATATACTCAGTTTTACCCTCAAGTAGCTGGTCAACAGAGAGTCAACAAATGAGATTAACATAGCTAATTGAGTCATTTCGTGCGCAAAAAATCCAAAAAAACAAAAACATAGTGGCACCTACTCATGGAGTCTTCCTACGCAACCTGCCACCTAGAAAACCTTAACAAACATATATAAATCAAGTTTTACCACAAATTGCCACTTCTCATAATCACTAGTGTAGCTATGAAGATGCATGGTTTTCCACTCAAATCCCTTTGCAAAACATCTTTCCCAAAAATATAGTTTGTCTAAATGATGCCATAATTGTCACACTCATGTATATTTGAATTGCAAATAATTTGATGTAGCCCAATATGAATTATATTGTACAAAACACACATTTTTTATTTTGTAATTCTTTTGTTTGAATCCCCTAGTCTATTTACTATTTATGTGCCCTTGGATTCTTAGTACTACTCAGTTTTGCCCTCAAGTACTGTCACAAATGCTCTCAGAAGCTCAAACTTATCTTGATTGGTTGAGCCGTTGTCACATGGATCGACTCCACGAACCGTTGATCCACTAATCTAACGGTCAGTATACCCCTCTCCGTCTCTTTGTGGCAACCTCTCTCTCTCTCTTCGTGGCCACCCCTCTCTCTCTCTGTCGGTGGAGAGTGCCCACCCCTCTATTTATGTGCAATAACGAGTTTGCCACTTAATATAGTTTGGGATATAATATTGGTATTTTGAAACGGCCCAAAAGTGGTATAATTTTGGTATAAACATGAGGCATACATATTTGCGGATTTCGGTGAATGCATTATTTGTCACCCCTCTAACAGTTATAAACTATCTTTAGCTGTCATTTTCTTTTAGGGAATATAGTTTGGGATATAGTATTGGTATTTTGAAGCGGCCCAAAAGTGGTATAATTTTGGTATAAACATGAGGCATACATATTTGCGGATTTCGGTGAATGCATGATTTGTCACTCCTCTAACAGTTATCAACTATCTTTAGCTGTCCTTTTCTTTTAGGGAATATAGTTTCAGATATAGTATTGGTAATTTGAAGCGGCCAAAAAGTGGTATAATTTTGGTATAAACATGAGGCATACATATTTGCGGATTTCGGTGAATGCATTATTTGTCACCCCTCTAACAGTTATCAACTATTTTTAGCTGTCCTTTTCTTTTAGGGAATATAGTTTGGAATATAGTATTGGTATTTTGAAGCGGCTCAAAAGTGGTATAATTTTGGTATAAACATGAGGCATACATATTTGCGGATTTCGGTGAATGCATTATTTGTCACCCCTCTAACAGTTATCAACTATCTTTAGCTGTTAGTTTGGGATATAGTATTGGTATTTTGAAGCGGCCCAAAAGTGGTATAATTTTGGTATAAACATGAGGCATACATATTTGCGGATTTCGGTGAATGCATTATTTGTCACCCCTCTAACAGTTATCAACTATCTTTAGCTTTACTTTTCTTTTAGGGAATATAGTTGGTAATTTCGGTGAATGCACACACTAACTTTGAAAACAACTACAAGTACATGTAACTCAATAATGGATTTGTAACAAGGTATCCCTTGTAACAACTTCTAACGCCTAGTGAGCAAAGATAAGAATCCGATCGTAATTATACAACAAAAAAAAACAACCAGCCATCAGATTAGGTTGCTTCTTCAACTCGATCAGCTGCCTTAACTGCTTGTTCATTTTCTTCAGTTCTCCCTTCACCTCCACCAGTCCTGCATTGAGAGCATTAGGCATAATCGGAACGGCTCCTCTCTCCGCCGCATTCTCTACTGACAAGTCCCCCTCCCAAATTGCGCTCCCCAATAGCGCCAATTGATTCCTGCAACTGAAGCCTCTGAACGTACACATCGATCCACTCGAAATGCCTGCATTTTTTCAAGATCTGAAAACAACAACGTGAACCCTAAATCCCAAATTCGAGGGAATACCAAGAAAATCGCAAGAAAACAGAGAAATTGGAGCAAAATCTAACCTTATCCCCCTCTCTATATGGCAAGCTCTCGCATGCAACGAACTCACGTCCACGGTTGCTGTTCTCGTCCGTCTTACGGATCGACCGCTTCGGAGGCTCTCGGCGTGGGCGGTCGGGGCATCTTGTCAAAGGCACGGGTCCATACTGCGGCCATGAAGAACGGGAGGTCGAAGAGAAACTAGACATCACCCGTCTGCCGGAGAAGGGCTGCCGCTGGCGGAGAAGAAGAACAATGGGGCGCGGGAAAGAAAGGGGAAGCAATGGCACGGGCACGGGCGTGGGGCTGGCTCGGGCTCCCATTTTGCAACGGTCACCTGGGTAAGCTGTGGGTCCGGCGCGCTAACGTGGACAAGTTATGGGTCCCACGATGATCTGGATAAGTGGAGACGTGTCCACTGCGGGGCACCAACAGCGGCCCCACTTGCCAGCACCAACCAACGTCAACTAAACGGGAATCCACCGTCCGAGCTGCTTCTGCGGGTTACATATAAGGGCTTGGGGAAAACTGAGAAAAAACTAAGGAGCTGGGGAAAACTGAGTACAAGTAAGGACCCGAGGGCACGAAAATAGAAATCCCTTTATTTATTTATTTGTCGTGTCTACCTAATTTTTGTTAAGTTGGTCTAATTTCTTGAAGTGTAAACGGCTTTGTGGATGTTGGAAGACTATTAATCTAGTCTGCAGTAGTAGGCAACACGCCTTCTAGTCCATGTTCCTTTGAACTGAAATCCCTTTATTTCGCGTGTGTTCACTCGTGAGAAAAATGATGTTTCGGACACATCAGACGCGTTAAGGATACGAATTCGACCCATCATCGGACGCGGCCCGGTCCAATAACCGCTGACCAGCCCTCCCCGAGCCTCTTCCAAAACTTCTACGCGTCTCTGCTCCTCCTCGGCGACCAGATCGACGGCCACCGGACCCACATCGCTCTTCCCCTCGGCCACCGGCAGATCGACGCGGGCGGCGAACCTCACCGTCGGCGGCTCATCCTACTCGACGGTCATCCATGGTGAGCTCCTTCTCCTCCCATTCCTCTAGATCTCCTCCTTCCTTGCCCACCGTCGCCGCCTAACCACACACCTGGAGGTGATCTCCCCCCGAATCCCCAATTCCCCATCGTGAGGCCTAGATGCCCACTCTCTAGGAGACTGCATCGCAAGGGAGGCGCTGGGATTCCTCCTTGCGGCTGTGGTGCTCCGGCGCTGGGCTGTGCGCTCACGCTGGCACGGGGCCGGCCGGGCTAGACTGGGCAAGCGGCAGCGCCACCCCGGTAGGCCGGCCTGTCCTCCTCAACCCGGTCGCTATGGCGAAATTCAGGCAGCCTGATCCGCGTCCGTGGCGTGTAGAATAGGTGGAAACGGTTTTGAAACTGTTAATCCGCATAGTCGTATAAAGCACTGATTTTTGGACAACTGGAATTGAATTTCGCGTACGAAGTTTACACATGACATCTCTTATTTTGTTTGCCGGTATGGCTTACTGGTAATTTCGGCTGAATAGCATCATGCACATTGCTTCCCTTGGCTGATAATATCATGCTGGTAATTTCGGCTGATAACATCGGGATGGTAATTTCTGATATGTGTGATTGTACTGTAGTCTACCATGAAGGGACAGACCAGGAGGGAGAGGCCCAGAGCTCGCCCCCATGGCCTCACGCAACAGAAGAGGCAGGAGATAAAAGAAGCGTTTGATCTTTTCGACACGGATAATTCGGGTAATGGATCTGTTTGTTTGCCTATTCGCTTATTTCCGCGCGCTATTGCTTCCTTGAGCTGATAACTTTTATTAAACGTGCTGCATCGCAGGAACCATTGACGCCAAAGAGTTGAATGTAGCCATGAGGTAAGAATTTCGGTCATTGACATTCTAACACCATTTTCCTGTGTCAGCAATACTGACCCTGAAATTGTTGCTTTCAATTGTAGAGCCTTGGGATTTGAGATGACAGAAGAGGTACGATTCATCTACTTCATTAATTATTTTGTTTTTCATGTCCTCCACCTTATCAGGAGATATTGTAGTTGTCTTGCAACCTGTAGGACCATTGAAATTATCAAACATCTATTGGTGATAGACTGGCTAATTTGTTACTTCTTGAATTCATAATGCAATACTGACTGAACAGTCTAGAATGAGGGTAAAATTATGCTTGTGTGCTATTCTTAGTGATGTTGTGTACCTCCCAACATTTCCTTTTGGGTAATATCTTTTTCTGTCATCTGAAAAAGATGGTTATTGAGCCCTTCCATTAATACTAAATGGCTAGCCTACAATATATTGAGGAAGCCCCTCCTACTGACACACCACCCTGCTTTTGGATAATGCAGCAAATCAACCAGATGATTGCTGATGTAGACAAAGATGGCAGTGGATCAATAGATTATGAGGAGTTTGAGCACATGATGACTGCCAAGATTGGAGAGAGGGATACTAAAGAAGAGCTCACAAAAGCATTCCGGATTATTGACCAAGATAAAAATGTAAGAGTTCTCAGTCTTTCCTTCTTGTAAGCATGTTTCTCTCAGTAGGCACTTGGCCATTTTCTTCTTCCAGGTGCTTAATTGGTTGGCATTTATTTTACTTGTAGATGCATAATCAGTTAACCAAGTTAGTAAATAGGCAACTTAACTACTACTCAGTCATAATACAAGTCGTGTTAGAATCTTTTCCTGTCAAACATTTTCCATTTACTACCAGAATACTAAATGGTACTAGATCCGTGATGAAATATAATATTCAATGTATATTTCATTTCATTCATAGCAACATATTGTTCGTAGAAATTGACAGTCAAAATGTGCCCTTGGAAAACAGTGTTAAGTCTGAATGGCCTAGGTTGATGTCTTAAAGTACTGGATATCTCTTGGTGGCTTTGTCCAGAATGATAATTTGTTATTTTTTCTAAATAATTCCTATTGCAGTTCACAGTGTGAAGCAAACACAATACATATGTTAGAACTTCAGCAATGTTAACACCAACTGTCCTTTTGAAGAGTGTTACCATACTAACTTGAGTACATTGTGTGACTCTTGCAGGGGAAGATTTCCGATGTTGACATTCAGCGTATCGCCAAGGAGCTGGGTGAAAACTTCACCCTCCAAGAGATCCAAGAAATGGTACAGGAGGCAGATCAAAACGGTAAGCCCTTTTTCTCTCTATTTGCTGAGAGCTCTAATAGAACATCATATATCTGAACCTCATCCTGCTGGAGAACCAAGCGATTTAACATTGTTTCTGGCCCACCGCAGGTGACGGTGAGATAGACTTTGGTGAGTTTGCTAGGATGATGAAGAAGACCAGCTATGGTTACTAGACGGGGAATGCCATTTGCGTGTGTCTGATGGTTGTGTAGCTGTTCAATAACCACAGTGTGTGTTTGTCTAATGCACTTACTGATGTATGTATTTACTCCGAACGATCCTGTCGAACTTTGTACTTAACTATGCTGAGATGTTGTGTTCTTATGGTATCTGTCTGTACCATCCTCTACCCTGTGATGTGTTTTGCCAAGTTAAATAACCCGATGTATAGCATCTACCTGACATTTGGTGCAACTGCATTTAGCCATGCGAATTGAGTTGCTGCATGTTGTTTGACACTATCCATTTTGGTGAGTAAAAGTAGGCTATGGTGTAGCACCATCACACACCAACCGTGCCATCAGTTTGAGGTTTTTAGTCTGTGCGGGCAGGGATGTGCTGGTAGTTCAGTTAGCCGGTAGCTCAGGTCTGGACTCCAATGCCAACTAGCGAACGTCGTCGTTTGTGATTACAGGATCGTCTTATTCTATTCATAGGGGGCGTGTTCGGCTGGAATGCTGGTTCTCCCTTCCACTTGGGACGATTTACACAAAAATAACCCTTTTCTGAAACTATAGCACAAACTGACCCTCCGGCGAAACTATTTCACCCATCTAACCTTTTTGTGTGGCGCCGCTCGGAAGGGCGCCACACATCCACTTAAGTGTGGCGCCCGTGCCCGTCCCAGCCCGAGCCTCTTCTTTCTCCCCTCTTCTCTTTTCTCTGCTCGCCCGGAACCGCCGCCGCCGGCCGCCTCTCCTCCGTCCCCCCCACCAAATCCTCCACGGATTGGACAGCTGGCCGGCCAAATTCATCCCCATACAATCCTTAAGGTATTCCCCTTCGTTGCCCTTCGATTCATCCAAGATTTGGTCCGATTTAATTCGATTTAGACATGGAACCTAGAATGGAAATGTTGGTTGTTGGAATCTATATTGATGTGTATGTGTTGAAATTGATAGCCTCATTGTATGCATGTGTTTGAACCATAGATTTGTTGGAACCATAGATGTGAAATTTTTACACATACACATCAATATAGATATGGAAATTAATGTTGGTGGATTTGGATATGAACCATAGATATGGAAATTAATGTTGTTGGAATCTACATTGTAGCAAATGCATTCAAATGTGTTACATATGCCTAGTATTTGTGATGAAATAACTCATATTTGTTAGGAATGGCTCATAATATGGTGTTTTATCCCTAGATATGAATGAATATGTATGTATATGATGTATGTGTGATGGCTTAGTTGCATATATTATCATGTATGTGTGATGACTTATTTGGATATATTATCATAATATGATGTATTTGTGTAAACATGTAGGATGGTGTGGCTCCTAGATCAAGAGTATGACAGGGATCACCGGGCTTTTCATATGACGGAGAAGAGAAAGGATCTTCACCCTTTGAAGATTCGGTACCATGGTACAGTAGATATGCCGTATGACGAGAGGTACACGGAGTTCATCCAGCCCACCGGTCTTCTCTCGTTCATCATGCTTCTAAGCCGGGGGGGGGGGGCTGAACATGAACGCCGCGGCACTCACCGCCCTTGTCGACCGGTGGAGGCCGGAGACGCACACCTTCCACTTGAGGGCCGGCGAGATGACCCCTACTCTTCAGGATGTTTCCATGATCCTTGGACTTCCTATTCAGGGCGAGCCACTGTGTATGAACACACCTTCTGATGGGTGGTGCAGACAGATGGAGGACCTTATTGGCATGGCTCCTCCGGCGTCAGAAAATCCAAAGGAGAGAACAACTGCCGGCACACCTTTCGCTTGGATTAGGCTTAACTTTGGAGAATGCCCGGAAGGGGCCAACGAGGCCACTATCAGGACGTACACCCACGTGTACTTGTGGTACATGATATCGAGGACTCTCTTTGCTAACAGTGGTGGGAAGTTGGCCCATTGGTGTTGGCTCAAGGCGCTTACGGTGTTGGAGCACCGGTGGAGTTGGGGAACAGCGGCACTTGCCTACCTCTACCGGCAGGTGATGATTTGTTGTATGTACTATTCTTCTATAGTAGTGTGCCTACCTCTACCTCTAACCAAATGTCTTATTTTCGCAGTTGGATGAAGCTTGTCGCAGGACTGGGAGCGGCGGTATTGGTGGATGCTTGCTCCTACTTTCCGTATGGAGCTGGGACCGCCTATCAGTTGGGCGGCCCAGGGTACTCACAGAGAGACCATGGCCTCATTACCGGAACAACCTTGATCGGGAGCCGACTTGGGCATTTCTTTGGGACAATGTCTCGGAGATGACGAGCGATCCAAAGATCATGTACAGGCACTACACTAAGGAGTTGGATACTCTTACCGCTGAGCAGGTAACCGATTTTAATCCATCACTCTTTTGCAATGGGAGTTCATAAATTATACTGGCATGTTGTAAATTCTGAAATATTTGTATGCTGCAGGTGGATTGGGAGCCATATGGTACCTACTACCATATTGACGCGGGAATGGCTGACCTCAACCCCAAGTGCGTTGAGGAGGCGCGTTTCTGGCGTATGCGCTGCCCACTCATATGCATGTGGCTTGTTGAGTACCACCAGCCGCACAGAGTGATGAGACAGTTTGGGCTGTATCAGGAGTGCCCACCTCAGTGGCAAGACACGGACCAAGCGCTTCATAGGTAAACTTCTTGAATCATGCGATGGAAGCTTGTTGATTGAAGAGATAGAATCTAACTTCTTAATTCTTGCAGGCTTGATAGGCAGCGGCAGAGGAAGATCACAAATTGGCCTGTCCATCATAGAGGCCACGTCACAGTGTTCCAACACTGTTTGGAAGCGGTACGGAATGCTGGCCATGTGGAGATTGTGCCTCACGACTTAGCCGCTTTCAACAACTATCTCTAATGGTTTCATCAAAGCACGCGTATCGAGTAAGTCAAACCCACGTATGATGACCAGATCTTGGACGACCTCATCGAGTTCGATGAGGTTGCGCAAAGCCAGCACGACATCTATGCTCGCAAAGGAAGATCGACTTCTATTGCTTCCGAGCTGAACTTCGTGGTGATGTATTCTCTCGTTAGCTAGTACATCATCTACATTGGCATGTGATCGCTCAAATTGTGTATAATATGTTTGTCGCAGCGGTCTGAGATCCAAAAAACAGCTGAGGAGTGCGAGGTTGTTTGGGATCAGAGACATACAGATGAGAAGCCTATCGGACCGATGCGGCATTTCATTAAGGTATGGTCACCAACTTTCGATGTAAGCTATTGTGTTCGGGTGGCTTTGTAACCATGACTTCCACGACTCAGAACGCTGCACGAAAGATGCGGCGGTTAGCCAACTTGCTAGGTTGCCGCGACACCGAAATTGCGGCTACATCCTCTTCTGAAGATGCGGAGGTTTGGACTATTTTGTTACCACTCAAACATGTACTTACTAGTTTCAACTTTTTGTAATCTCATGTGTTCATGTTTCTGAAGATTCCTGACGACGACACAATCCTGAGTCAAGGCATTGTGAGTCAACGCAAGAAGCAAGCCGCACGGTCTGCATACCAGTTGAAGCCAAGGGGCAAGGCTCCAGCCCGATACACTCCGGAAGGTTATGTCAACCGAGGAAAGAAGGTTGTCATTGAGGAGGATGAGGCGCCGCCGTGGAGATCATCTTTTAGGAGGATGAGGAACGATGAGCCGTTATCTTCAGAGGAGGAGGAGGAGGAGCAGTAGCAGCAGGAGCAGGAGGAGCAGCAGCAACAAGAGCCACGGCAGCGGATGAAAAGGTTGGCCGTCCGAAAGCAGTCCGTGAGGAGGGGACGTCGCGGAGGATAGATGCATTTGCTATGTGTTGTTGTGAACTCTATGTCATTTCGAACCATGTCTATTGTTGCTACGTGTTGTTTGAACCTATGTGCTACGATGTGAGCTATGATGTGTGATATGTGTATGATATGTGTATGAAATTGCTATTAAAATTGCTATTGTTGTATTGAAAACTGTTGAAATGAGGTAGAAATTTTCATGGATTAGCAAAAGTTAGTGTCTGGCGCCGACGACATGGCACCGACGACACGGGCGCCACACAATGCAACTTATATATCGAAAACATCCAGGGGCTCTGGAAGTTTAGTTCTTAGCCGTTTTGGCGAGGCTATTTGTGTGGCGCCGGCGGCACTGGCGCCACACTTCACTGCGTGGCGCCCGTGACGTCGGCGCCACACATACAGCCTCGCCAAAACGGCTAAGTCCCAAGAGTATTGTCTTACAGTATGTTTTGGCCAATTATCAGTGCATGTGTGGCGTCGCTGGGAGCGGCGCCACACATCCTGCCACGTCGGATCGGCGCACAGCTCAGCGTCGACGGCGCCACGTCAGCTGGGTGAGTGGCGCCGCTGGCAGGGGCGTCACACTGTGAGGTGTGGCGCCGGCGTGAGGGGCGCCACACAAAAGGGTTAGATGGGTGAAATAGTTTCGCCGGAGGGTCAGTTTGTGCTATAGTTTCAGAAAAGGGTTATTTTTGTGTAAATCGCCTCCACTTGGCCAAAAATTGGTCGATTTGTTGGCAAGGTCTCGTATGGAAAACTGAATCACACGATATTTAAAGCGGCATAAAAGTTAACCCGCGAGAAAGGGTTGGTTCGGCTTTTTTTTTGGACAGCCGCTGGCGAGCGTAAATTGCAAATCAGCTGCACTCCTGCGCGGGGATACGCGGTGGACTGCAAACTTGCTCCGCGTTTAAGCGCGCAAAGTAGCCTCAGCGCCCGCCATAGTTGGTCACCACCTAGCAAAAACGAAATCCTCTAAGACAAGATTGCGGCTATCTAAATCTGCGATGGTGGCGGCGATCTAGATTTGCGACCAAGATCTCCTCTGTCTCCATCAACCTCTTCGTCGCGCTGTCCATCTGATGTGAGAGTGCCCGATCTCCTGGAACGGCGACCCGTCCCGGCCTCCATCACACTAGTAGGGAAAGGCTCTTCAGTGGCGCACAAAAAATGGCATTCTTTGGCGCATGGGCAGTGTGCCACAGAATCTACACCATTAAAATGGTAATTCTGTGACGCACAAGCCCACGCACCATAGAAACTATGTTTTAGTGGCGCATGGGTATGTGATGCGCAACAAAAATAGGTGCGCCACAAAATTATTTATAGGTGCGCCACAGAATTAGTGACATGTATATACGATTTTTATACTGCCCATTGTACAAATACATGTTTTATACAACAATTATACAAGTATAATATAAACATTAATACATTTGACATGGTATATGAAAATAGACACATTACTATGTCATCACATTACTTAGAGCCCGAGATACATATAGTGCCAAGTGTCAAATTTTTACACAAGTTCTAATTGATACAAAGTTCATCATCTCTAGTTACAAATAGAAGAGAGCTCCAGTCACTATGATCATCATCGCATCATCGCGATGAAAGTGGTCTTCAACCGGTTCCTCCTCCGCTCCCTCCTCTTTCCCGCTAGGCTCGCTTGCACCACCCCCGAGTGTAGTGACCAAACATTTTAATTATCAGCACTAAAATGGAAGAAGGACCAAAGTAAGCAAAAAATCCCAACTCAAATACGAGCCAAGTAGTATCAACTAGATAACATGCCTCATAATTTGTTGGTCGAAACAAATATTAACATTCAGGGACGTACAGTGTAATCGAGACCAGGTAGGATGCACAAGAGATTGATATTTGTGCCATCACACCAGACTCACTTGCACCGCCCCCGAGTGTAGTGACCAAACATTTTAACCATCGACACTAAAATGGAAGAAAGACCAAAATAAATGAAGAATGCCAACTCAAATACGAGCCAAGTAGTATCAACTAAATAGCATGCCTCATACTTTGTTGGTCGAAATAAATATTAACATTCAGGGATGGAGTCAGCGAAGCCAAGTAGGATGCATAAGAGATTGATATTTGTGCCATCACACCAGGTTCACTGGCTCCACCCCAGAGTGTACGGGTGACCCAACATTCTAATCATCGGCGAACTCATATACGAGTCAAGTAGTATCAGCTAGATAGCATGCCGCATACTTTGTTGGTCTAAACAAATATTAACATTCAGGGACGGCATCATCGGCGAGGCCAGGTAGGATGCATAAGAGATTGATATTTGTGCCATCACACCAGGCTCACTCGCGCCGCCCCCTAGTGTAGTGACCAAACATTATAATCATCGGCACTCTAAAAGACCGAAGTAAATGGAATGACAAGGCCTCATATAATGACACACACACGGAGCAAAATGAGAATAGCAAGACCAAATCAAATGCACAAGAAATTTGCATGGACATATGAAATGGTCTTACGCTATCATTTTGCCATTAGATGGTGGTAATCATCGGCCAATGCAATTAATTAAAAAGTGCCAACACAAATAGGAGATAACTAGTATGATCTAAATGGCATGCCTCATACATTGTTGGTCGAAACAAATATTAACATTCCGGACGGTGTTAGCGAGGCCAGGTAGGATGCACAAGAGGTTGATATTTGTGCCATCACACCAGTCTCGCTAGCACCGCCTCGGAGTGTAGTGACCAAACATTTTAATCATCGGCACTTTCAGAAAAATAACAAAATAAACGAAGAAGGCCAACACAAATAAGAGCCAACTAGGATCAATTAAATAAATGCCTCATACATTGTTGGTCGAAAGTGCATATGTTAACCTTGGAGATAAGTGTCAAAATGAACACATTCGATCATTTTCTAGAACTTAGGAACCTGATTTTTGAAACTTGTGTAGTGTCATGCATATGATATGACACTGGTCATGTTATTATTTTCATAGTACATTTTAAGCTAGAGGTAGTATCATACATGAATGTATAAATTAGTTTGTAGATACATTGTACCTTGAAAAGTGTGATGTCATGGTCATATAGCTAGTTACCACAACATAACCATCTTTCTCTTTATTGAATGTCATGTCATATCATCAAAATATTGAATTAGTAAGTTATATAGTTGCATGTTACTATTTTAGTTACTCTTAATATCAGTAGTCTCATAGATAAGACAATGAACAAAATTTCACCGCTCCAACAAATGTGGCCATTGCTTTGGCATCTATATTTGGCGTCACGCATGCACTGCCACCTACGAGGTGACTCTTTTCCCAAGCTGCGAAAACTGCCAACAAAAACATGGGTAAAGAGAGATTCCATGTCTTTTGCAGGAAATCAACGTCAACCATACTCCAAAGTGCGTGTCCTAGTGAATAGAGCCATCCTGTGTGTGGCCAACCCCAATATATGATTACGGATGACGACTCTTGATGAGATGGCAGCCATATATATATAATCCCACTACTAAGTCCACAAGTGCTCCATGTGTGTCGATACATCATATACACGGTTTTTTCAGCTCCTGTGGAAAACACCTTGACATTATATTGAATATATCATACGACAGCTGTATCATGCATATGCATATGATACTACCACTAGTGAAGACATACTCTTCAGTCTCGGCCCGTAAGAGACTTACATGCGGGACTAAAGGTCTAATCTTTAATCCTGGCCCGATTACCAGCCGGGACCAAAGGCCATCCACGTGGGCGCCGCGGAGCGCGCTGTAATGTCCCAGGTTTAGAGACGATCGAGGGGTAGAATTTAGAAAGGGATGTGCATTGCATTGCAAATTCTGAGGAAATTTCGCGCTTTTAAACAAAAACTGCATCGAAGGGGGGCAAGTTTCTCTCTCGACACCTTACGAGGTTAGGGTTTCGAGAGTGCGACAAACTTGCATCTCACCTAACTAGATTAGGGTTTTGAGATGAGAGGGGAGAGTTTGAATCACCAATTTAAGTTGCATGATTGAATTCTAAGTTAAGATGTATGATTAAGTTCAAACCAAAATTTGAATTTGAATTTCAAATTCAAACATCAAGTTAAGACCTCATAATTCAAACTTGAGATGATTCAATAAACAATTTTAAGTAATTAAGAATAATAAATAATACACATAATAAATAAAGCTCATTAGAGAAAACCTTGAGCTTTATTGATCATCACACAATTTACATTGTCTTTACAATATTCATAATTAAAAATAAATAATAATACAACATATTACAAGAATTGCCTTGATAGAAGAAGAAAAGGAAAATTACAAGTAAATAAAATTTATCCTAAACTACAATATGATCTTGAACTTGGTGATCTTCATGTCCATTTGATCAATTTCTTGATCCCTGCACACAAACAAAACAAACACAAAGAAAATAAAACAAGCATCATGCCAAGTGGCATTGCCACTTGGCAGGTTAGCAAAGAATGAAAATTTAGAAGATATGATCAACTCTGCCGAGCTGATCCATCCACAGCCAAGGACCAAGCCAGATACCAGGTATCTGCACACACACACAGCCAGACTGCTCACCAAGCAGTGTGCATGCAGCACAACACACACACACAGGTCTGTGTCACCAACAGAGTTTAAGCCTTGCTGTCGACCAGGGAAACAAAGGCCAATCATATAAAAGCCTCCTCAACAGTGAACCCTAGCTCAGTCATCGACCAAGCAGCTGGGTAAGTCACCAGGCACCAAGAACAGCCAAGAACATCAAGAACAGATGAACAACTAGAGCTGTTCCATCTATTTCCAAGCTCACCACTGAACCAAACCAAGATTCACAAGCTTGCAAGGAGGAGAAGGGCAGGCAAACCAAAACCACCAGAAGCAATCCTCTACACCAACAAACCATTCTAGGAGCTGGAGTGAGGTATACACACTATCATGAACAAACCTGATGGTTTTGTTCATAGATTGCACATGCATGAGCACAAGCACACAAAAGGGTGGGGTAACCCTGTTTTGATCATCACTTGGTCATAAACCAAGTGTAACCTGGTATAAATGGCAAAGCCCAGGGATCAATCAAGCCCATGACCATGGTTATGCCAACCAGTATAGTGGTAGCATCTTCCGGATGGAAACAGGAAAGAAAACCATCCCGAAACTTACCCAAGTATAACCGAATCAACACTAGCCCATTTGAAAACCATCAGAAATGCAGAGATAATTGATCTACTGCAAGTATTTGTCAACACCAAAAGCTCTGGCAACCAAAGTTGGTCAGGCCAGAAAGTAGCTGTCCATACAACTCAAGCCAACAGGTGTGGGAGCTTCCTGAAGAGCCAGGATGGACTGTTGAGGCCACCTCAACCACAAAACCAACAATACTGAAAGAATATCATCACCCTGTTGGGTTCAAAAGGAGGGCTAGGGTACACAACCAGTGTTGGCATCCATCTAGCCCTACCAAAATCAATGAAATGATCATAACTGCAGAGCGAGTTCACATCAATTATCCATGTGATCAAGTCAAACTAGACGAGATAATTGAAATACACAAGCAACTCCGTAGTACGAGACACTTGCTAATGATCTAGACAATCACTGCAAGCAACAGCAGGTGCTGGGGTAAGCAAGAGCATGCACCAGCACAGGCTTGAGTGTCACACATGTCTAGTCAGAGCATCAGTAAAACACAAGCCATAGGCTAGCAGCAAGTCATCAAGTACTGGTGATCATATGATCATCAGTGCTTGCCTTAGCATACAAAAGCTTGACAGGGGCAAGCCTGACATCAATTCATGAATCACATAAATGAAGTAGCCACAGTTAATCAACAGATGCTTCACAAATATTTACATAAATAATTTATGATTGTATCTAGAAGCATACACGAATACACTTAAGCAATTGGCAAGAATAAGCATCACTCAGAAGCACTGGCACTTGCATAACTGCAAGGATTCTACACATGAATCAAGCCAGGGGCAAGTACAGGTTATTACAGGAAGGGCAGAGCACCAGTAGCAAGTTCTGGACCAACCTAGCATGGCAATAGCATCATAGGATGCTCATGAGCAAGTGCTCATGAGTCACAGCAGCACAGGAGGAGAGCACACATGCTTAGCTCAAGGAGAGGAGAGTACCGACGATAAGCACAACAATGGAGCTAAGGCATGGCAAGTAGAGCGATAGCGGCAGCCTAGCAGGTTTACTGACCCACACCAGCACAACAACACATGAACGAGGCTAGAAAGGCACAACAACGAGCAGCCATCGGAGCGAGTAGCGGCAACACGGCATGGCCTTCACATGAGAAGATCAGCCGTAGCTCGGCAAGGAGGCGAACGAGAGGAAGAAGGAGGAGAGGAGTACTTACAGGTGAAGCGGATGGAGGCACGGCCATGGCGGCACGGCGGCACACGCCGGGCGAACGGCGGCGCCGAGGCCAAGCCGAGCCAGGCCACCACCTCGCCGCAACGCCAGCGTCACCACGGCGGCGCCATAGCGCCAGGGCCGCCGGTGAACGGCGGATCCTCACGGATCCATGCGGTCGAGATGCAGTAAGGTTGGGGGCAAGCAGGAATGGCGGCGAAAGCCAGATCGACGCGGACCAGACGGTGCGCCGTCGAGCGGTGATTCTTTTGCGACCAACCGCGCCGCCGGAGCTGGTCGGAGACGGCCGGATTAATTCGGCGACGACGAGGCGACCACGGCGTCGCGAGAGAGAGAGGAGAGGCAGGGTTTCGCGAGGAAGAGGAGGAAGGGGTCAGTGCGACCGACCGAGCCCAAGTGTGGCTCGGGTTAGGGTTAACCGTTGGGCCACCCTGACAGGTGGGGCCCCGGGGCAATTTTGCCATTTCACAATTCAATTAAAATGCATAAACTTTGGAAAAGCACAATAAATATTTAATCACTCTAAAAAATAATTAAAAATATGAAAAATGATCAGCATAAAACTCTCTACATGAATAAAATATAAAAAGGAATTTTTGAAGACAATCAAGAATAAGTCTTAATTGGATGATCTAAATAATCATTTAAATCACACATATTATTTTCAATAATAAAAATAAGTCCATTAATGCTTTTGGACTATAAAAACACCTTGACAACATTTCAAGGTTGTATTTTAACCTAAACAGAGTATCCCTAAATTGTTCTTAGTATGAACCTTCTACATAAAATAATAAAACAATGGAAAAAGGGGGAAACAACCCTAAAAGCTGAATCATGCATAATTGCTTCTTTAACCATTGCCCTTATCGGACAATGATGCTATTTTTCAGCAGCAGAGGACAAGGGTCAGTCCACACCATCCAAGCTGCAACACTTTGCGGTGTTCGAGCAAGTTCATCGCTTGCTCATGTCATTTGAGTATTTTTACCAAATTACTTGCAAAGTACTATGTTTATCACTATTGCATAAAAAGCAAAACCACTATTTTCATAACTATGAATATGACTATGTGGTGGGCAATGGAACCATGGATTGTGTTGATATGGTGGAGGTTCCATTGCAAGGGTTTATATCCATCTAGGATTAAACAACAAATGTCGTCCAGTTGATTCTTGTGCTCAGTAATACCCGTGTTAACCATAAGATCCGGAATGGGACGGTATAGTCAATTGTGTTTCCACCTCTTGTACATCAACGGACGCGCTTTACCGTAGACACTTGTTATCCAAAGGTGCATTTGGTGGCTGGGGAAGCCTAAAGTCCCCACGGCATTGTCCGTAGACACTTGTATCCCGAGGAGCATTTGGTGGCTGGGGAAGCCTAAAGTCCCCACGGTATTGCGGTCTATGATGGGTTGCACCTACGGCGTAGGAATGTATGGTAGAGCCCTGCATTGTCGTCGTGGTCGGGGTCCACCGTGAAATATATGGGAATAATGGGACCGGCGTGGACCCAGGGTCGGGGTATGCAACAACGGGTGGGTGTGCGAGGTAGCGGAGGAACATGATTGACTATGACCTTATACCGGGCCTCACACCAAAGGAAGTGTGGACGGGAAAGTTGCCCGGTTGGCACCAAGGTTAAGATCTCTTATGGGTAAAGCAACACACCTCTGCAGAGTGTAACGAATTGTGACCAGTCACTCCTTGTTCCGGGATTTGGAACTGCGAACGCTGCCGGAAAGGAACTCCATGAAGTTCTAGTCAACCGGTGAAGGCTGACGGACATAGTTCTTCTGAATAAAAACAACCTTTTGAAGAAATGGTTATCAAAATCTGCATGGTATCAGACTTTCTGGTCTGGTGCCGTAGTTAGTGCATTAAACACCTCTTTCCTAATATGAACTTGTTGAGTACGCTCGTACTCATACCACTCTTAAATCCCCTGCTTGACCGTCCGAACCATCCGGAGGAGGACAACGACAACCCTCGAAGGAGCCGACATCATCGGCTATGAGGAACCGAGACCTCTCCGGAGGTATCGAAGGCGTAGACTACCTCATAGTCTACGGAACCGGGGAGGCTTCGGGAGGAGACCAAGTCTAGAGGAATAGAGTAGTAGTAGTAGCCGAGCAGACACGAACTCTTAATACTTAGCTGCTCGAGAGAATAAATGATTAGTCTCGTGAAACTCTTATATTGTAAGTTAAGTTGGGTTCGCCTCGAACCCAGGAGTAAACCTCTTAGGACCCAAGAGGAGCTCCAAGATGATATGTATATATGGTTTGTAATAATGTATGAATGAGTTATGGACCTGCTATGTTCTGTTGTACTACTCTGAGGGATGTAATATTTGCGGATTGGTACTTCGCGAATGTTATATCAACGACTGGCATACTACAACATGCAGTGGTATGCTGGGTCACCACAAATTGGTATCAGAGCAAAAGCTTTGACCTTAGGTTGGAACCTAGTAAATGGGACGAAAACGTTAGGAGTCAAATAGGACTAGTAAAGAATTCTCTAAAAATATGGTGTATATTCAATTGAGAATACAACAATCATATCTTTTAGTGCGATAATTCTTTATTATCTCTATTATGATGTATTATTACTAATCTTATATTCTTTCTATTTCTACAGCCAACAATGGCAAGTTCACGTCCGGGACGAAACGTGAAAGTGGTGGATTCCACACTGAGTGAATATGAAGGAGGACTCGCAGATATTCTCCGTGCCATGTTATTTGAATTTGGGTGTGATCCCCAGATTCAAGTAAAGAAATACATGTACTATGATGGTACTGTATTGGCGAAATGTAGAGTAGGGCTACGACTTCCCGAATCTTTGGGACTGAGCGTAGTTATGCCAGCAGGAGAAGCCAGAACCATCAACACCGCCTACCATATAGCTGTTATGAGAGCCATAACCGATATCCGGGAGCATAAGACGAAAGAGCTTATGGGCTCCGAATTCACCCACATTCCTCACATGGAGGAAGAGGATGATCCCATGCTGAACCATTTTAAATACGCCAAACACAAACCAGCTGAAGCTGCAAAATACATGGACAATAGCCGTCACTTACTATCATTGTTATTTCAGTTGAACCGTCATTTGACGGGAGCAATTGATACAATGCTAGAAGAGTTCACCGAGCCCAAGGAGGAGACAAAAGGAAAGGAACCCATGGAGGGAGTGGTGCATACACCAGTTTACTCAGCTGGTGATTACATTAGCATTGACCATCCAGAACAGCAAACCACACCTATTACTCCTAGGTATTTTCCTAATAACTCCTATGGAGGTTATGAAGGTGGCGAGGAATCCGGAAACCATCAGCGTTCCGTGACTCCTATAGAAAACTCAACAGGTTGGCGTTGGGGATCAGATACTGGAAACCCTAGTGATTCGGTTAGGAACAATCCTGAGATGAATGATGACACCACAACCCAGTTTCAGGAAGATCAGTATCGTAGAGGAGATATTCAGGGGTATCCGATGCTGATTGAGTCTGATACTGAAGGTGGAAATACCTTTGGCGGAGTCACCGGGGAGTACACCCGATGGGTGGACTATGATGCACTGAATGACCAGTTTATGAACACAGATTTTACCCTCGGAACATCATCCGATTCCGACTACAAGCCTACGGGAAGACCCTATGTTCCAGATTGTGTCAGGAGGACTTCACGTTCGACCGGATGGAAGCCTGGGATGTACCGGGAGTGAAGCACGACTAGAGACCACCTTGGGAGGCGAGACTACAATACAGTCGTACCACATGTATTGTAGTATGTAATATTTGTATAAATTTGTACGTATACTTTAATAAGTGAGTTTTCATACTCACATCGCTACTGAGTATTGTAATAAGACCACTTATGTATGTATATACAGGGTATATGTTTTGTATGATTTGCATTTGCTTCTTGATTTCCATTGCGTGACTAGTTCTGTGCACAAAGTTGAGCTCAGAAAACTTGCGCATGGAGTAATTATGAGTACCACTTTGTGTTGCAGAATTAGGGGGATATGTCGGGAGCGCCGAGTGAGGAGAGTGAAGAGCAGCGCATCGAGCGCGAGGCCAGACAGAAGGCTGAGGCTGATGAAGCAGCCAGGACTCAGTTTCCACCACCACCACCACCCATGACGCATCAGAACTTTGTCCAGTACATGAAGATGATGGAAGAAAGACAACGTGTGACGTTGGAGCAGCAGAATAGATTCTTCCAGGAGCTGCTGCAACAGAACAGAGTTGAGAGACCTGAGAATCAGGGAGTCACTTTGTCTGACTTCCAGAACACAAAGCCAATCTCGTTTGCATACGCGCCTGAACCCATGGACGCGGAAGATTGGTTAATGGATACTGAGCGTAAGCTCAATACAGTTGGATGCAATGACCTGGAGAAGGTCCGGTATGCAACACACTTGTTATGTGGACCAGCTGCATCTTGGTGGGACAATATAGTAGCCGTTTATCCGGCTGGTAAGATATTTACCTGGGAAGAGTTTAAAAGGAAGTTCAGGGAATCTAATGTCCCTGAAAGCATAGTGGAACTAAAGCGTCGAGAATTTGAAAGTCTCGAGCAGAAGGATAAGGCTATCCTGACTTACGTCAGGGAGTTCTCTGGATTGTCTCGGTATGCCGTGGAGGAGGTTAATACCGAGGACAAGAAAAAAAGAGGTTTATGCGAGGATTAAATCCTCAGTTCAAGGTACAGCTCAGGATGCTGAGAGCGACTGAGTTCCAAGAGTTGGTGGATGCAGCCATCACTCTAGAAGATGATTTCAAACAACTATAAGAAGAGAAACGGAAGAAGGCCAAATTTGAGCCTAAGAGGTTTGGCAGCAACAAGCCAAACATGAGTTTGAGCTTTAAACCAAGATACAACAACAACAACAACAACAACAACAACAACAACAACAACAACAACAACAACTATAACAGGAGGAACCAAGGATTTCAGCCTGGAAACCAAATTAGTTGCCGAGTCTGTGGAAAGCCAGGACATCTTTCCAAAGATTGCAAAAAACCAAGGATAATATGCTTTGGCTGCCGAGAGGAAGGGCACATGTTGAAGGATTGCCCTAAGAGAAAGTATGGAGGAGGTCAGTCTGGAGGAGGAAGCCGAGGAGGAAACACCGGAGGGAACTGGAAGAACAAGAAACCCTTCGGCAAGCTAAATTGCACCAGCTTGGAGGAGGTGGTGAACTCCGATCAAGCAGTGATAGGTACGCTCCAGATACTCACTCATCCTGGCAAAGTACTTTTTGATACTGTTGCAACTACATCATTCATTTCCCAGCAATTCATCATCAAACATGGGATTAGATGCAATAAGTTAGATAAACCTATAACCATACTTTCTGCGGGGGGAACGATATTAGTAACCCACACTAAACCTGGACAAGTCATAATGATCAATAAGTGTGCGTTTGATGCAGACCTGTTCATTTTACCGATGAAGGACATTGATGTCATTCTTGGTATGAACTGGTTAGAGGAAAATGGCGCACTTATAGATTGTACCCATAAAACAGTGTCTTTGAAAAGCCCGGTGGAGATAGAATCATTTACCAAAGAGATAAGCATACTCAGATTGAAGTGGAGTTGAAGCTGAACAGTATGAAGGAAGTGAAACTCGAGGACATTCCAGTGGTCAATGAATTCCAAGATGTATTCCCAAAGGAATTACCTGGAATGCCACCAGATAGGGAGATAGAATTTACTATCGACCTAATTCCAGGAACAGCACCCATTGCGAAAGCACCGTACAAGATGGGGCCTAAGGAGTTGAAAGAACTCAAGGAACAGTTGGATGATCTGGAACAGAAAGGATTCATACAGGAGAGTATCTCACCATGGGGATCACCTGTGATCTTTGTGGATAAAAGAGATGGAGGAAGACGGATGTGCGGAGATTACAGGAATTTGAATAATGTTACTATCAAGAACAAGTACCCACTTCCTAGAATCCAAGATCTTTTTGATCAAGTTAGAGGCGCGGGAGTCTTTTCCAAGATTGATCTAAGATCCGGTTATCACCAGATAAAGATCAAAAAGGAAGACGTTCCGAAAACAGCCTTTGTCTCGAGGTACGGACATCACGAGTATCTCGTAGTACCTTTTGGACTAACCAATGCCCCAGCAATATTCATGAATCTCATGAATAAGATCTTCATGCCATGTCTTGATAAGTTTGTCATCGTATTCATCGATGATATCTTAATCTATTCCAAGGACAAAGCTGAACATGCTGAACATCTTAGGATAGTGTTGCAAACATTAAGGGAACACCAACTGTACGCCAAGTTCAGTAAGTGTGAGTTTTGGCTTGATCAAGTAGAATTTCTTGGTCACGTCATTAGTAAGGATGGGATAGCAGTAAACCCAAGCAAAGTAGCCTCAGTTTTGGACTGGGAAGCACCCAAGAATATTAAGGAAATCCGAGGATTTTTGGGAATGGCGGGATACTACCGTAGATTCATAGAAGGATTCTCCAAGATAGCAGGACCAATGACCAAGCTGTTAAGGAAGAACACACCATTCGTGTGGTCTGATGAGTGCGAGAAGAGTTTTCAAACTCTGAAAGAAAAACTCACCACAGCACCGGTGTTAGCAGTTCCGGAAGATGGCAAGGATTACACCGTGTACTGCGACGCATCCAAACATGGATTGGGATGTGTACTCATGCAAGATCGGAAAGTAATATCATATGGATCGAGGCAACTCAGACCTCATGAAGTAAACTATCCAACTCATGATTTAGAGTTAGCAGCAGTTGTTTTCGCACTCAAAACTTGGAGACATTTTCTCTATGGAGCCAAGTGTGAGCTCTATACTGATCATAAGAGTCTCAAGTACTTCTTCACTCAAAAGGAACTCAATATGAGGCAGAAAAGATGGCTTGAATTGATCAAGGACTACGATTTAACCATCAACTATACCCCAGGAAAGGCTAATGTTGTAGCAGATGCCCTGAGTAGGAAGAGTACTGGAGGAACAGAACCAGAAATTTCACCGGAGTTGAAGAAGGAAATAAGCCAAGCCCAAATACAACTTTGGGAGAAAGAAGCTCACGAAGGACTATCAGCTTTACAAGTAGCCGATGAAATGAATGTCAATCTCAAGAATGAAATAATTATGGGTCAATTAGATGATCCCTTCATCGTAGAGGAGATGAGGAGGATTGACGAAGGAAGACCATCAGAATTTCACCGAGGAGAGATGGGATCACTATGGTTCCAGAAAAGGATTTGTGTTCCCGATATTGCTGAGATAAAGGAAGTAATACTCCGGGAAGCCCATCAAACACCATACTCCATTCATCCGGGAAGTACAAAGATGTACATGGATCTAAAGGAGCTATTCTGGTGGAATAACATGAAGAGAGAAATAGCACAGTATGTGGCGGAATGCCATACCTGCCAAAGGGTGAAGGCCGAACACCAAAGCCCGGCAGGAAAGTTACAACCTTTACCCATTCCAGAATGGAAATGGGAGGAGATAGGAATGGATTTCATCACCGGACTACCCATGACCAATAAAAAGAAGGACATGATATGGGTAATCGTGGACCGGTTGACGAAAAGTGCACACTTCTTAGCGGTAAATCAGCAAGACAAAGGGGAGAAACTCATCGATCTTTACATCAAAGAGATCGTGAGTAAACATGGAGTGCCCAAGAAGATCGTGTCGGATCGAGGATCCGTGTTCACATCAGCATTCTGGAAGCAACTACATGAAGCTTTAGGATCCAAGTTGGATTATAGTACCGCCTATCATCCTCAGACAGGTGGACAAACCGAGAGAACTAACCAGATCCTAGAGGACATGATTAGGGCTTGTGCTCTAGACTTCGGAGGATCATGGGAAGAACACTTACCATTAGCAGAGTTCTCATACAACAATAGTTATCAAAGCAGTATCAAGATGGCACCATTCGAAGCTTTATACGGAAGAAAGTGTAGATCACCGATATGTTGGTATGAAGCTGGATCAAGCAAAGAGTTCAACCCTGATTATGTCAAGGAAAAGCAACATATCATTGACATTATAAGAGATCGACTGAAGATAGCCCAAAGTCGACAAAAGAGCTATGCTGACCAAAAGAGAAGAACTTGGGAGCCACAAGTTGGAGATATGGTTTATCTTAAGGTAAGCCCGATGAAAGGTCTTCAGAGATTCGGAGTAAAGGGAAAGTTGAGCCCTAGATACATCGGACCTTTCAAGATATTGAGCCAGAACCGAGGTTTAGCCTTTGAATTGGATCTACCGGGAAGGCTAGCTCAAGTTCACAATGTATTCCATGTGTCACAACTCAGGAAATGCTTAAAGACCCCAGATGAGCCAGTATCACATGCTGAGCTCGAGTTACAACCAGATTTGACATACATCGAGAAGCCAGCGAAGATTCTCGAGGAGAGCTGGAAACAACTCAGAAATAAAGCTATAAAGTACTGCAAGATACAATGGAAGCATCACCCCGAGAGGGAATCCACCTGGGAAAAAGAAGAAGACCTGAGGAAAACATACCCCGAACTGTTCAGGTATTACAACCACAACTTCGGGACGAAGTTTTCTTTAAGGGGGAAAGGCTGTGGTGACCCTGCATACCACTGCATGTTGTAGTATGCCAGTCGTTGATATAACATTCGCGAAGTACCAATCCGCAAATATTACATCCCTCAGAGTAGTACAACAGAACATAGCAGGTCCATAACTCATTCATACATTATTACAAACCATATATACATATCATCTTGGAGCTCCTCTTGGGTCCTAAGAGGTTTACTCCTGGGTTCGAGGCGAACCCAACTTAACTTACAATATAAGAGTTTCACGAGACTAATCATTTATTCTCTCGAGCAGCTAAGTATTAAGAGTTCGTGCTGCTCGGCTACTACTACTACTCTATTCCTCTAGACTTGGTCTCCTCCTGAAGCCTCCCCGGTTCCGTAGACTATGAGGTAGTCTACGCCTTCAGTACCTCCAGAGAGGTCTGGTTCCTCATAGCCGATGATGTCGGCTCCTTCAGGGTTGTCGTTGTCCTCCTCCAGATGGTTCAGACAGTCTAAGCAGGGGATTTAAGAGTGGTATGAGTACGAGCGTACTCAACAAGTTCATATTAGGAAAGAGGTGTTTAATGCACTAACTACGGCACCAGACCAGAAAGTCTGATACCATGCAGATTTTGATAACCATTTCTTCAAAAGGTTGTTTTTATTCAGAAGAACTATGTCCGTCAGCCTTCACCGGTTGACTAGAACTTCATGGAGTTCCTTTCCGGCAGCGTTCGCAGTTCCAAATCCCGGAACAAGGAGTGACTGGTCACAATTCGTTACACTCTGCAGAGGTGTGTTGCTTTACCCATAAGAGATCTTAACTTTGGTGCCAACCGGGCAGCGTTCCCATCCACACTTCCTTTGGTGTGAGGCCCGGTATAAGGTCATAGTCAATCATGTTCCTCCGCTACCTCGCACACCCACCCGTTGTTGCATACCCCGACCCTGGGTCCACGCCGGTCCCATTATTCCCATATATTTCACGGTGGACCCCGACCACGACGACAATGCAGGGCTCTACCATACATTCCTACGCCGGTAGGTGCAACCCATCATAGACCGCAATACCGTGGGGACTTTAGGCTTCCCCAGCCACCAAATGCTCCTCGGGATACAAGTGTCTACGGACAATGCCGTGGGGACTTTAGGCTTCCCCAGCCACCAAATGCACCTTTGGATAACAAGTGTCTACGGTAAAGCGCGTCCGTTGATGTACAAGAGGTGGAAACACAATTGACTATACCGTCCCATTCCAGATCTTATGGTTAACACGGGTATTACGGCACAAGAATCACTGGACGACATTTGTTGTTTAATCCTAGATGGATATAAACCCTTGCAATGGAACCTCCACCATATCAACACAATCCATGGTTCCATTGCCCACCACATAGTCATATTCATAGTTATGAAAATAGTGGTTTTTCTTTTTATGCAATAGTGATAAACATAGTACTTTGCAAGTAATTTGGTAAAAATACTCAAATGACATGAGCAAGCGATGAACTTGCTCGAACACTGCAAAGTGTTGCAGTTGGATGGTGTGGACTGACCCTTGTCCTCTGCTGCTGAAAAATAGCATCATTGTCCGATAAGGGCAATGGTTAAAGAAGCAATTATGCATGATTCAGCTTTTAGGGTTGTTTCCCCCTTTTTCCATTGTTTTATTATTTTATGTAGAAGGTTCATACTAAGAACAATTTAGGGATACTCTGTTTAGGTTAAAATACAACCTTGAAATGTTGTCAAGGTGTTTTTATAGTCCAAAAGCATTAATGGACTTATTTTTATTATTGAAAATAATATGTGTGATTTAAATGATTATTTAGATCATCCAATTAAGACTTATTCTTGATTGTCTTCAAAAATTCCTTTTTATATTTTATTCATGTAGAGAGTTTTATGCTGATCATTTTTCATATTTTTAATTATTTTTTAGAGTGATTAAATATTTATTGTGCTTTTCCAAAGTTTATGCATTTTAATT
This sequence comes from Lolium rigidum, assembly GCF_022539505.1. Taxonomy (NCBI): domain Eukaryota; kingdom Viridiplantae; phylum Streptophyta; class Magnoliopsida; order Poales; family Poaceae; genus Lolium; species Lolium rigidum. The sequence goes on along the minus strand of NC_061514.1, from coordinate 346,605,426 downwards.
GAATTGTGAAATGGAAAAATTGCCCCGGGGCCCCACCTGTCAGGGTGGCCCAACGGTTAACCCTAACCCGAGCCACACTTGGGCTCGGTCGGTCGCACCGACCCCTTCCTCCTCTTCCTCGCGAAACCCTGCCTCTCCTCTCTCTCTCTCGCGACGCCGTGGTCGCCTCGCCGTCGCCGAATTAATCCGGCCGTCTCCGACCAGCTCCGGCGGCGCGGTTGGTCGCAAAAGAATCACCGCTCGACGGCGCACCGTCTGGTCCGCGTCGATCTGGCTTTCGCCGCCATTCCTGCTCGCCCCCAACCTTACTGCATCTCGACCGCATGGATCCGTGAGGATCCGCCGTTCACCGGCGGCCCTGGCGCTATGGCGCCACCGTGGTGACGCTGGCGTTGCGGCGAGGTGGTGGCCTGGCTCGGCTTGGCCTGGCGCCGCCGTTCGCCCGGCGTGTGCCGCCGTGCCGCCATGGCCGTGCCTCCATCCGCTTCACCTGTAAGTACTCCTCTCCTCCTTCTTCCTCTGTTCTGCCTCCTTGCTGAGCTACGGCTGATCTTCTCATGTGAAGGCCATGCCGTGTTGCTGCTACTGCTCTGATGGCCGCTGTTGCTGTGCCTTTCTAGCCTGTTCATGTGTTGTTGTGCTGGTGTGGCTGTAAACCTGCTAGGCTGCTGCTACTGCTCTACTGCCATGCCTTAGCTCCATTGTTGTGCTTATGTTGGTACTCTCCTCTCCTTGAGCTAAGCATGTGTGCTCTCCTCCTGTGCTGCTGTGACTCATGAGCACTTGCTCATGAGCATCCTATGATGCTATTGCCATGCTAGGTTGGTCCAGAACTTGCTACCGGTGCTCTCGCCCTTCCTGTAATAACCTGTACTTGCCCCTCGGCTTGATTCATGTGTAGAATCCTTGCAGTTATGCAAGTGCCAGTGCTTCTGAGTGATGCTTATTCTTGCCAATTGCTTAAGTGTATTCGTGTATGCTTCTAGATACAATCATAAATTATTTATGTAAATATTTGTGAAGCATCTGTTGATTAACAGTGGCTACTTCATTTATGTGATTCATGAATTGATGTCAGGCTTGCCCCTGTCAAGCTTTTGTATGCTAAGGCAAGCACTGATGATCATATGATCACCAGTACTTGATGACTTGCTGCTAGCCTATGGCTTGTGTTTTACTGATGCTCTGACTAGACATGTGTGACACTCAAGCCTGTGCTGGTGCATGCTCTTGCTTACCCCAGCACCTGCTGTTGCTTGCAGTGATTGTCTAGATCATTAGCAAGTGTCTGTACTACAGGTTGCTTGTGTATTTCAATTATCTGTCTAGTTTGACTTGATCACATGGATAATTGATGTGAACTGCTCTGCAGTTATGATCATTTCATTGATTTTGGTAGGGCTAGATGGATGCCAACACTGGTTGTGTACCCTAGCCCTCCTTTTGAACCCAACAGGGTGATGATATTCTTTCAGTATTGTTGGTTTTCTGGTTGAGGTGGCCTCAACAGTCCATCCTGGCTGTTCAGGAAGCTCCCACACCTGTTGGCTTGAGTTGTATGGACATCTACTTTCTGGCCTGACCAACTTTGGTTGCCAGAGCTTTTGGTGTTGACAAATACTTGCAAAAGATCAATTATCTCTGCATTTCTGATGGTTTTCAAATGGGCTAGTGTTGACTGGTTATACTTGGGTAAGTTTCTGGGATGGTTTTCTTTCCTGTTTCCATCTGGAAGATGCTACCACTATACTGGTTGGCATAACCATGGTCATGGGCTTGATTGATCCCTGGGCTTTGCCATTTATACCGGAGTTACACTTGGTCTATGACCAAGTGATGATCAAAACAGGGTTACCCCACCCTTTTGTGTGCTTGTGCTCATGCCTGTGCAATCTATGAACAAAACCATCAGGTTTGTTCATGATAGTGTGTATACCTCACTCCAGCTCCTAGAATGGTTTGTTGGTGTAGAGGATTGCTTCTGGTGGTTTTGTTTTGCATGCCCTTCTCCTCCTTGCAAGCTTGTGAATCTTGGTTTGGTTCAGTGGTGAGCTTGGAAATAGATGGAACAGCTCTAGCTGTTCATCTGTTCTTGATGTTCTTGGCTGTTCTTGGTGCCTGGTGACTTACCCAGCTGCTTGGTCGATGACTGAGCTAGGGTTCACTGTTGAGGAGGCTTTTATATGATTGGCCTTTGTTTCCCTGGTCGACCGCAAGGCTTAAACTCTGTTGGTGACACACAGACCTGTGTGTGTGTTGTGCTGCATGCACACTGCTTGGTGAGCAGTCTGGCTGTGTGTATGTGTGCAGATACCTGGTATCTGGCTTGGTCCTTGGCTGTGGCTGGATCAGCTCGGCAGAGTTGATCATATCTTCTAAATTTTCATTCTTTGCTGCCACTTGGCATGATGCTTGTTTTATTTTCTTTGTGTTTGTTTTGTTTGTGTGCAGGGATCAAGAAATTGATCAAATGGACATGAAGATCACCAAGTTCAAGATCATATTGTAGTTTAGGATAAATTTTATTTACTTGTAATTTTCCTTTTCTTCTTCTATCAAGGCAATTCTTGTAATATGTTGTATTATTATTTATTTTTAATTATGAATATTGTAAAGACAATGTAAATTGTGTGATGATCAATAAAGCTCAAGGTTTTCTCTAATGAGCTTTATTTATTATGTGTATTATTTATTATTCTTAATTACTTAAAATTGTTTATTGAATCATCTCAAGTTTGAATTATGAGATCTTAACTTGATGTTTGAATTTGAAATTCAAATTCAAATTTGGTTTGAACTTAATCATACATCTTAACTTAGAATTCAATCATGCAACTTAAATTGGTCATTCAAACTCTCCCCTCTCATCTCAAAACCCTAATCTAGTTAGGTGAGATGCAAGTTTGTCGCACTCTCGAAACCCTAACCCTGTAAGGTGTCGAGAGAGAAACTTGCCCCCCTTCGATGCAGTTTTTGTTTAAAAGCGCGAAATTTCCCCAGAATTTGCAATGCAATGCACATCCCTTTCTAAATTCTACCCCTCGATCGTCTCTAAACCTGGGACATTACACGCGCTGGGGGCACCCCATTTAGTCCTGGTCCGTAACACGGACCGGGAGTAAACATTCTCTGCGCGGCAGGAACTTGTCTTACGATCGAGCATATATATACAATTGCGTATTTCTCTGGTGGTGCTTCTCCCGCATGGTCTCGAACTATATAAGAAAAAGAGATCAATATGAATATCAATCATGATAAGAAAAAGTGAAGGTAATAAAATAAAGTTGTAAATGTATTACATACGTCGTATCTATGATCCTTGCTCTGTGAGGTAAACGTGCGAATGAACTTGCCAACGTAGTATCCACATAGATGCGCCCCGGTGGCTGCTGATCGCACTTTACGAGAATAGAATTTAATCAATATAACAATCTAGCATCATAATTGTATTGAAAATAGAAGTAAAGATATGCACGACCCTATCTCGTACTACTTACCTGAGCACTCCTAAAGGTCATCTTCTTATGAGAGATACCGTCAGTCACGCACTTGAAACGCTTCCAAACCCTGGCCGGCAAGGAAAGTGAATTGCTAAGTTATTCATTACTTGATATCTCAGAAAATCATTGAAAGATACCGATATAGCGCAAGAATGATTGAAATTACCTTCAGAGCATGTCTTGCATGCTTTGGAACTGTTCTATGTTTCTCGCTAATGGGTCATAGACATCAACTATTTCCTTATCAATTTGAATGTCTAGCAGAATCCAGTGGAAGCTGCACACGTATATAAATACGTCAATAACTCATAAATTACACTAGTGAGTGAATGGACACAACAGAGTAAGACCTTCACCTGAAGTTGTAAGGAAATAGTATGTAGTCGTAGAAATTTTGCTCCGTTAGAAACCTTAGAAGATTTTCCTCTGTCTCCTTGGAATTATCAGTTAGCGTCTTTATATGTACTTTATCTGGGTCAATGAACCCAACATTTAGGATACCCGACATTTAGGATGTTCCTACTTTTACAAACCATGATCTTCATTCTGCATAATAGAGTACAAAAGGATATAATGAGGATAATTACATGCAATGAATTGAAGAACTGAAATAACTAAACAACTTATATGTAGACAACGAATTGGATAACTTACAGGCAATAGCAACTCATGATAGATTTGTCGAGGGCTTCACAATTATACATCTGGAAGAGTTCGTCAAAGTCGACATGGATCTCTTCAGGTCGGCCGTAGTACTCCCATTCTTTGCGGCAGTCAGGTACCATACATGCAAGTGACGCATATGTGTTGACATTTCATCCAACCTCTCTTTGCTGACCAAAGACTCCCCCATGATAAATTTAGGCTTAGGGGCTACAACAGCCTTGGGAAACAACTCGTCTTGGGAACCCATAATGTCTTCAACACTGGGGGGGGGGGGCATTTTTGGATAACACCTTGAGGGGTGGGATTAATTGTGTTTGGCCTATTGTCCGAGCTGGGGGCACGTCTGATCTTTTCCCGCTTGCACTTTTAATTGATTTGCTCCCACTTGCACTAGTACTTGATCTGCTCTTTTTTCCCTTCCTTCTGTAGTGCGCGAACATAGTCATCCGGCTTATGGTGCAAGTCATATTGTGATGCCAGGGCCAGTAAGCAATTTGCATTATTTTTTTGCTTCTCGGTGTATACCGGGCGGGGCTCGGGTTTCTTCCTTTTCATCTGCTCATCATAATGTTTCTTTGCGATCCTGGTGTTTTCCTCGGGGGTATGATCGTAAGTTCTGATTGGAAGATTTGAATGAGATACCTGTTGGAGATATGCCCAAGAGGCAATAATAAAGTGGTTATTATAATGTTTGCATACCATGCTATAATTGTATTAACCGAAACATTGATACATGTGTGTTATGTAAACAACAAGGAGTCCCTAGTAAGCCTCTTGTATAACTAGCTTGTTGATTAATAGATGATCATGGTTTCGTGATCATGAACATTGCATGTTATTAATAACAAGGTTATGTCATTGGATGAATGATATAATGGACACACACCCAAATAAGCGTAGCATGAGATCAAGTCATTAAGTTCAATTTGCTATAAGCTTTCGATACATAGTTACCTAATTCCTTCGACCATGAGATCATGTAAATCATTTACACCGGAAGGATGCTTTGATTACATCAAACGCCATTGCGTAAATGGGTGGTTATAAACATGGGATTAAGTATTTGAAAAGTGTGAGTTGAGGCATATGGATCAATAGTGGGATTTGTCCATCCCGATGACGGATAGATATACTCTGGGCCCTCTCGGTGGAATGTCGTCTAATTAGCTTGCAGGCATGTGACTGGGTCATATACCACGGTACGTGTAAAGAGTACTTGTCGGTAATGAGGTTGAACTAGGTATGGAGATACCGATGATCGAACCTCGGACAAGTAAAGTATCGCGTGACAAAGGGAATCGGTATCGTATGTAAATGGTTCAATCGATCACTAAGTTATCGTTGAATATGTGGGAGCCATTATGGATCTCCAGATCCCGCTATTGGTTATTGCTCGGAGAGGAGTCTCGACCATGTCTGCATAGTTCACGAACCGTAGGGTGACGCGCTTAAGGTTCGATGTCGCATAAGTAGATTTGGAATATGGTATGGAGATGAAGTTTGTTCGGAGTTTCGGATGGGATCCAGGACATCACGAGGAGGTCCGGAATGGTCCGGAGAATAAGATTCATATAAGGGAATTAAGTTGATTTCTAGGTTTAGGAAAAATTTGGAATTTTTCCGGTGAAAGACCGGAAGGTTCTAGAACGTTCCGGAAGGGTCCACCATGGGGCCCACGACCTAGGGGGGCCCACATGGGCCGAGGGGGTGCTGCCCAGCCCTAATGGGCCAGGCGCACCAAGCCTCAAAGGCCCAGGCCGACCGCCCCTTCGGGTTTTCCCAAAACCCTAAGGGGGGATCAACTTGGGGGGCAAGATTCCCCCCTCCCCCTTGTGCCGCCGGCCCTAGATGGGTTTGGGGCGCAGGGGGGCCACCCAACCGACCCTCCCCCCTATATAAAGAGGGGAGGGGGCAGGCGGCGCACCCCAACCTTAGCCACCACCTCTGGCCGCCCCTCTCCTCCTCCATACACTGCTCCGGCTTAGGCGAAGCCCTGCAGTTTTTCCTCCTCCACCACCACCACCACACCGTCGTGCTGCTGGGATTCCGATGAGATCTACCACACCTCCGCTGCCCGATGGAACGGGGAGAGGACGGGCTTCATCGACACCGTACGCACGACCGAGTACGGAATTGCTGCCGGATTGCAGCACGGAACGATCGTCTACACCAACAACGAGATCTAATCTCGTAGGATTTGGAATCTTCGAGGGTTAGTCTCGCAATCTTCTCGTTGCTTCGATCTTGGTAGATTAGATCTTGCTTCTTCCTAGATTGGATCTTGGTTTTTGTTCATGTTCACGGTAGAATTTTTTTGTTTTCCATGTAACGAACCCTTCAGTGGTATCAGAGCCGTGTCTATGCATAGATCTGTTGCACGAGTAGAACACAATGGTTTTGTGAGCGTTGATGCTTTTGTTGTTTTTTAGTTAGTGTACTTTGCATCTTGCGGGATGGTGGGATGAAGCGGCCCAGGCTAACTTTACATGACCGCGTCTCATGAGACTTGCTCCAAGCTTGACATGCAACTTGTATTGCATAAGTGGCTTTGCGGGTGTCTGTCTCTCCCACCATAGTGAAGATTCAATTTGCACTTTCTATTGACAACACTAGTATCACCGTTGTGGTTCATGTTCGTAGGTATATTGGATCTCACTCGAAAACCCTAAACCACGTAAAATATGCAAACCAAATTAGAGGTGTCTAACTTGTTTTTGCAGGGTTTGGTGATGTGATATGGTCATGTGATGATGATTATAGTTGATGTATGAGATGTTCATTATTGTACTATGGCAACCGGCAGGAGCCTAATGGTTGTGTTTAATTTTTGTTAAAGACCTGCGTGTCTATTCATCATGTAATAGCTTTATTTCAAGTAGTTGTTATAGTAGCTATAAGTGATGGACAACCATGAAGCGGCGCCACACTGACCTTGACACCATGCTGGCGATGATGGAGATCATGTTCGTGCTTTGGAGATGGAGATCAAAAGCACAAGAAGAAAGGCCATATCATATCACACATTATGAATTGCATGTGATGTTAATCCTTTATGCATCTTATTTTGCTTAGACCGCGACGGTAGCATTATAAGATGATCCCTCTCACTAAATATCAAGATAATAAAGTGTTCACCTTAGTATGCATCGTTGCTAAGACTTGTCGTTTCGAAGCATCACGTGATGATCGGGTGTGATAGATTCTACATGTGCATACAACGGGTGCAAGCCAGATTTGCACACGCGGATACTAAGGTTGCCTTGACGAGCCTAGCATGTACAGACATGGTCTCGGAACATGGGATACCGAAAGGTAGAGCATGAATCATATGAATGATATGATGAACACTTTGAGTGTTCGCCTTTGAAGCTACATCTTTTCTCGTGAAGATCGGACTTGGTGTAGTGGATTTGGTTCGTGTAATCACTAAGACAATGCAAGGGATGTTGTTTTGAGTGGGAGTTCACCTTGTTAATTTAATAATTAAAATTGAACTCATTTTATCATAAACTTAGTCTAAACTCTTTGCAAATATGTTGTAGATCATGGCGCCCCCTCCATCAATTTTAACCAGTTCCTAGAGAAAGAAAAGCTTAAAAGCAATGGTAGCAACTTCACTGACTGGTTCCGTCATGTGAGGATTTTCCTCACTGGTGGAAGCCTGCAATATGTGCTCGATGCACCGCTAGGTTCCCCACCTTCACCTGCAGTATCTGAGGACGTAAAGAATGTTTACGAGACTCGGGTGACTTGGTACTCCGAAGTTCAGCGTGCCATCCTGTGCAGCCTAGAGGCGGAGCTCCAAAAGCGTTTTGAGCACCACGACCCTTATGATCTGATCCGTGAGCTCAAAGCTATCTTTGAAACTCATGCGGCCGTGGAAAGCTATGAGGCCTCGAAACACTTCTTTGGCTGTATGATGGAAGAGGGCAGCTCCGTTAGTGAGCACGTGCTCGCTATGTCCGGGCACGCGAAGAAGCTCAGTGACTTGGGGATTGTGATTCCTAACTAGCTGGGTATTCATCGTGTCCTCCAATCACTGCCACCAAGTTACAAGAACTTCGTGATGAACTACAACATGCAGAACATGAACAAAGAGTTACCTGAACTCTTCTCCATGCTGAAATCTGCTGAGGTGGAGATACGGAAAGAGCACCAAGTGTTGATGGTCAACAAGACCACCAGTTTCAAGAAGCAGGGAAAACCTAACAAAGGAAACTTCAAGAAGGGCGGCAAGAAAGTTGCTGCACATCCTGAGAAGACTAAGGCTGGCCCTAAGCGTGATACTGTGTGCTATTACTGCAAGGAGAAGGGGCACTGCAAGCGTAATTGCCCCAAATACTTGGCTGATCTGAAGAACGACCACATAAAAAAGAAAGGTATATTTGATATACATGTTATTGATGTCTATCTTACTAGTTCTCGTAGTAGTGCTTGGGTATTTGATACTGGTTCGGTTGCTCACATTTGTAACTCGAAACAGGAACTGCAGAATAGACGAAGCCTGGCGAGGGACGAGGTGACGATGCGCGTTGGAAATGGATCCGAGGTCGATGTGATCGCCGTCGGCACGCACCCTCTACATCTACCTTCGGGATTAGTTTTAAACCTCAATAATTGTTATTTGGTGCCTGCGTTGAGCATGAACATTATATCTGGATCTTGTTTAATGCAAGACGGTTATTCGTTTAAATCAGAGAATAAGGGTTGTTCTATTTATATGAATAATATCTTTTATGGTCATGCGCCTGAGATGAATGGTTTATTCTTGTTAAATCTTGATAGTAGTGATACACATGTTCATAACATTGATGCTAAACGAATTAAATTGAATGATAATTCTACTTATATGTGGCACTGTCGTCTTGGTCATATTGGAGTGAAGCGCATGAAGAAACTCCATTCCGATGGACTTCTTGAGTCACTTGACTTTGAGTCACTTGATAGATGCGAAGCATGTCTAATGGGAAAAATGACTAAGACTCCATTTTCTGGTACAATGGAGCGAGCTACAGACTTGTTGGAAATCATGCATACCGATGTGTGCAGACCAATAAGTGTAGCATCGCGCGGTGGTTATCGCTATGTTCTAACCTTCACGGATGATCTGAGTAGATATGAGTATATTTACTTTATGAAACATAAGTCCGAAACTTTCGAGAAGTATAAGGAATTCCAAAGTGAAGTAGAAAATCAACGTAACAAGAAGATTAAGTTTCGGCGTTCTGATCGCGGAGGCGAATATCTGAGTTATGAGTTTGGCATGCATTTAAAGAAATGCGGAATACTTTCACAGTTGACACCGCCGGGAACACCACAGCGTAATGGTGTGTCCAAACATCGTAATCGAACTCTCTTGCATATGGTTCGGTCTATGATGTCTCTTAGCGATTTGCCGTTATCGTTTTGGGGTTGTGCATTAGAGACAGCCGCATTCACTTTAAATAGGGCACCATCTAAATCCGTTGAAACGACACCGTATGAATTATGGTTTGGGAAGAAACCTAAGCTGTCGTTCCTTAAAGTTTGGGGTTGCGAAGCTTATGTAAAGAAGTTACAACCTGACAAGCTAGAACCCAAAGCGGAGAAATGCGTCTTCGTAGGATACCCTAAAGAAACAATTGGGTACACTTTCTATTACAGATCCGAAGGCAAAATCTTTGTTTCCAAGAACGGATCCTTTCTTGAGAAGGAGTTTCTCACTAAAGAAGTGACTGGAAGGAAAGTAGAACTCGACGAGGTTAATGAACCTTAGATCAGAGTAGCGCAGTGCCGGAAGATGTTCCTGTACAGCCTGCACCGATAGGAGAGGAAGCAAATGATGATGATCATGAAACTTCGAACGAGGACACTACTGAACCTCGCAGATCGACGAGGGAGCGTACCACTCCTGATTGGTATGATTCCTGTCTAAATGTCATGATTGTGGACAACAATGATGAAGACTCTACGACGTATGAAGAAGAAATGATGAGCCCAGATTCCAACAAATGGAAAGAAGCCATGAAATCCGAAATGGGATCCATGTATGATAACCAAGTATGGACTTTGGTAGACTTACCTGATAGCCGCAAGGCTGTCGAGAATAAATGGATCTTCAAGAGAAAAACAGATGCTGATGGTAATATTACTGTCTATAAAGCTTGACTTGTCGCGAAGGGGTTCCGAAAAATTCAAGGAGTTGACTACGATGAGACTTTCTCACCTGTAGCGAAGCTAAAGTCTGTGAGGATTTTGTTAGAAATAGCTGCATTTTTCGATTATGAGATTTGGCAGATGGATGTCAAAACGGTGTTCCTTGTTGTCTACGTGTGCTTATATTCTTGTAGACAGTGTTGGGCCTCCAAGAGCAGAGGTTTGTAGAACAACAGCAAGTTTCCCTTAAGTGAATCACCCAAGGTTTATCGAACTCAGGGAGGTAGAGGTCAAAGATAGTCCTCTCAAGCAACCCTGCAATTAAGATGCAAGAAGTCTCTTGTGTCCCCAACACACCTAATACATTTGTCAGATGTATAGGCGCACTAGTTCGGCGAAGAGATAGTAAAACACAGGTGGTATAGATGAATATGAGTGGTAATAACAATCTGAAATAAATATGGCAGCGAGTAAACATGCGATGAGAACAAGTAAGTAAGCGGTGTTTGCAGTATTGGAAACAAGGCCTAGGGATCATACTTTCACTAGTGGACACTCTCAACATTGATCACATAATAAATAAATAACTTCTCGTCACTTGTGCTACATATACTCTTTTGTTGGATGACAAACACCATTCATTGTGTAGGGCTACAAGAGCTCCCTCAAGCCGGAGTTAACAAGCGCCACAACATTCAACATTCATATTTAAGTAACCTTAGAGCATAATAGATCTTTGCAATTTAAACCGAGTACTAACATAGCATACACACTGTCACCATTACACTATGAAGGGGGAATAGATCACATCAATACTATCGTAGTGATAATTAACTCCATAACCGACAAGAGATTATGATCATAACCTACGCCAAGAACTACACGATGCACACACTGTCACCATTACACCATGAAGGAGGAATAGACTACTTTAATAACATCACATGAGTAGCACATAGACTAATAGCGATACAAAGCTCATCATATGGATCTCAATCATGCAAATCAATTCATGAGATCATTGTATTGGGGTACATGAGAGAGAGATTAACCACATAGCTACCGGTACAGCCCTTAGCCTCGAGGGAGAACTACTCCCTCCTCATCATGGGAGCAGCAGCGTTGATGGAGATAGCGGTGGTGTCGATGGAGATGCCTTCCAGGGGCACTTCCCCGTCCCGGGGCGTGCCGGAACAGAGACTTCTGTCCCCCGAATCTTGGCTTCGCGATGGCGGCGGCTCTGGAACTTTTCTCGTATCGTGGCTTATCTTTTTAGGGTTTTCACGTCAGGGGCTTTATATAGGCGAAGGGGCGATGTCGGTGGAGCCCTGGTGCAACCAGACCATAGGGAGGCGCGCCCCCCTGGCCGCGCCGCCAGGTGGTGTGGGCCCCCTGGCTCCCCTCTGGCGCCTCTCTGGCTCTCTGGAAGCTTCCGGGAAAAATAAGATCTTGGGCGTTGATTTCGTCCAATTCCGAGAATATTTCCTTTGTAGGATTTCTGGAACCAAAAACAGCAGAAAACAGGAACTGCACTTCGGCATCTTGTTAATAGGTTAGTTCCGGAAAATGCATCAAAACATCATAAAGTGTGAACAAAACATGTAGGTATTGTCATAAAACTAGCATGGAACATCGGAAATTATAGATACGTTGGAGACGTATCAAGCATCCCCAAGCTTAGTTCCTACTCGCCCTCGAGTAGGTAAACGATAACAAGAATAATTTCTGAAGTGACATGCTACCAACATAATCTTGATCAACATTATTGTAAAGCATATGAGGTGAATGGTGTGATTCAAAGCAATGAATTGCTAACAAAAGATAATGACTAAACAAATGAATCATATAGCAAAACTTTTCATGAATAGTACTTCCAAGACAAGTATCAATAAGACTTGCATAAGAGCTAACTCATAAAGCAATAGATTCAAAGTAGAATGCATTGAAGCAACACAAAGGATGATTAAGTTTCAGCAATTGCTTTCAACTTGTAACATGTATATCTCATGGATATTTGTCAACATAGAGTAATATAACAAGTGCAATAAGTAGACATGTAAGAATCAATGAACACAGTTAACACAAGTGTTTGCTTCTAAGATAGAAAGAAGTAGGTAAACTAACTCAACATAAAGTAAAAGAATGGCCCGTCGCAGAGGGAAGCATGGATTACTATTTTTGTGCTAGAGCTTTTGTTTTGAAAACATAGAAACAATTTTGTCAACGGTAGTAATAATTCATATGTGCTATGCATAATACTTCCTACAAGTTGCAAGCCTCATGCATAGAGTACTAATAGTGCTCGCACCTTTTCCTAATTAGCTTGGATTAACATGGATTATCATTGCATAACATATGTTTCAACCAAGTGTCACAAAGGGGTACCTCTATGCCGCCTGTACAAAGGTCCTAGGAGATCAATTGCATTTGATTTCTCGTTTTTAATATGTCTCAACTTATGACCTGCATACCGGGACAACATAGACAACAGATAATGGACTCCTCTTTTAATGCATAAGCATTCAACAACAGATAATATTCTCATAAGAGAGTGAGGTTGTATGTCCAAACTGAAAACTTCCACCATGATACATGGCTTTGGTTAGCGGCCCAATGTTCTTCTCTAACAATATGCATACTCAAACCATTTGATCATGAAAATCGCCCTTACTTCAGACAAGACGAACATGCATAGCATCTCACATGATAGCCAACAAAAGTAAAAAGTTGATGGCGTCCCAAGAAACATGGTTACCGCTCAACAAGCAACTTATAAGAACTAAGACACATAACTACATATTCATCACCACAATAGTTTTTAAGCTATTTGTCCCATGAGCTATATATTGCAAAGATAAAGGAATGAAATTTTAAAGGTAGCACTCAAGTAATTTACTTTGGAATGGCAGAAAAATACCACATAGTAGGTAGATATGGTGGACACAAATGGCATAGTTTTTGGCTCAAGGTGTTTGGATGCACGAGAAGCAATCCCTCTCAATACAAGGCTTAGGCTAGCAAGGTTGTTTGAAGCAAACACAAGTATGAACAGGTACAACAAAACTTACACAAGAACATATTGCAAGCATTATAAGACTCTACACTGTCTTCCTTGTTGTTCAAACACTTTTACCAGAAAATATCTAGACCTTAGAGAGATCAATCATGCAAACCAAATTTCAACAAGCTCTACGGTAGTTCTCCATTAATAGATTAAACTACATGATGCAAGAGCTTAAACATGATCTAATGAGAGCTCAAAACAATTGCCAAGTTTCAAGTTATTCCAAACCATATGAAGCATTTTACGATTCCAACCAAATAGCAACAAGTGAAGCGATCAACTTTCGCCCTTGAACATTAAAAGTAAGAATGAAGAACACTAGTGTTCATATGAAAAAGCGGAGCGTGTCTCTCTCCCACATGAGCATGAATTTATTCAGAGAATGAAAATAACAAAACGAAAATAAAAGCACACAGACGCTCCAAGTAAAGTACATAAGATGTGATGGAATAAAAATATAGTTTCACTAGAAGTGACCTGATAAGTTGTCGATGAAGAAGGGGATGCCTTGGGCATCCCCAAGCTTAGATGCTTGAGTATTCTTAAAATATGCAGGGATGAACCACCGGGGCATCCCCAAGCTTAGGCCTTTCACTCTTCTTGATCATAGTATATCATCCTCTTCTCTTGACCCTTGAAAACTTCCTCCACACCAAACTTCAAGCAAACTCATTAGAGGGTTAGTGCATAATCAAAAATTCACATATTCAGAGGTGACATAATCATTCTTAACACTTTGGACATTGCACAAAGCTTCTGAAAGTTAATGGAACAAAGAAACCCATTCAACATAGCAAAAGCGGCAATGCGAAATAAAAGGCAGAATCTGTCAAAACGAACGGATCCGTAAAGACGAATTTTACAGAGGCACTTAACTTGCTCAAACGGAAAAACTCAAAACTAATTAAAGTTGCGTACTTATCTGAGGATCACGCACGTAAATTGGCAGATTTGTTTGATTTTTTTTACAGAGAGTTCTACGCAAATTCGTGACAGACGGCAATTATGTTTCTGCGCAGCAATCCAAATCTAGCATCAACTTTACCATAGAGACTTTACTTGGCACAAAAAACATGATAAGGAGAGGTTGCTACAGTAGTAACAACTTCCAAGACTCAACAAAACAGTAAATAAAATAAAACATGGGTTATCTCCCAAGAAGTGTTTTCTTTATAGCCATTAAGATGGGCTCAGCAATTTTAATGATGCTCTCGTAAGAAATAAGAGTTGAAGCAAAAGAGAACACCAAGAAGCAAATTCAAAACACATTTAAGCCTAACCCACTTCCTATGAAAAGGAATGTTGTACACAAATAAATTCATGAAGAACAAAGTGGCAAGCATAGAAAAGCAACACAAGCGCAATTTCAAGATTCTCAACATAAAGAGGGGAAACTTAATATTATTAAGATGCATATAACCATGTTTCCCTCTCTCATAATAACTTTCAGTAGCATCATGAACAAACTCAACAACATAACTATCACATACAACATTCTTGTCATGAGCCACATGCATAATATTATTACTCTCCACATAAGCATAATCAATTTTATTAGTTGTACTGGGAGCAAATTCAATAAAATAGCTATCATTATTATTCTCATCACCATAATCATCATATATAGGAGGCATATTGTAATCATAATTAACTTTCTCCTCAATAGTAGGTGGACTGAAAATATCATATTCATCATTGCAAGCATCATAAATAGGAGGTAAAGTATCATCAAAGTAAATTTTCTCCTCCATGCTTGGGGGACTAAAAATATCACAACCAGCTTCCCCAAGCTTAAATTCTTCCATAGCTTTAGCAATAATGGTGTTCAAAGAGTTCATGCTAATAACATTGCTACAACTATTTTGCAAACAAAGTTCCATGGGTTTTTTAATTTTCTCTTCAAACACATCATGTCCTAATTCAAGATAAAGTTCATAAAGATCTCTAATTTTTTGTTGTTTTCCATTAAGCCTAACTAGTGAAAATAAAAACAAGAAACAAAAAGATATAATTGCAGAATCTAAAGGAGATACCTTTGAGCACACACACACCAGCAACAGTGCTAGGAAATAGCTTAGTAGTCGGAGGATGTGAATACCTTTTACCTTACCTCCCCGGCAACGGCGCCGGAAAATAGCTTAGTTGCTGGGGTCCGGAGTGTGAGTGCCTTTTACCTTACCTCCCCGGCAACGGCGCCAGAAAATAGCTTGTTGTCTACGTGTGCTTCTATTCTTGTAGACAGTGTTGGGCCTCCAAGAGCAGAAGTTTGTAGAACAGCAGCAAGTTTCCCTTAAGTGAATCACCCAAGGTTTATCGAACTCAGGGAGGTAGAGGTCAAAGATAGTCCTCTCAAGCAGCCCTGCAATCAAGATGCAAGAAGTCTCTTGTGTCCCCAACACACCTAATACACTTGTCAGATGTATAGGCGCACTAGTTCGGCGAAGAGATAGTAAAACACAGGTGGTATAGATGAATATGAGTGGTAATAACAATCTGAAATAAATATGGCAGCGAGTAAACATGCGATGAGAACGAGTAAGTAAGCGGTGTTTGCGTATTGGAAACAAGGCCTAGGGATCATACTTTCACTAGTGGACACTCTCAACATTGATCACATAATAAATAAATAACTTCTCCTCACTTGTGCTACATATACTCTTTTGTTGGATGACAAACACCATTCATTGTGTAGGGCTACAAGAGCTCACTCAAGCCGGAGTTAACAAGCGCCACAACATTCAACATTCATATTTAAGTAACCTTAGAGCATAATAGATCTTTGCAATTTAAACCGAGTACTAACATAGCATACACACTGTCACCATTACACTATGAAGGGGGAATAGATCACATCAATACTATCATAGTGATAATTAACTCCATAACCTACAAGAGATTATGATCATAACCTAAGCCAAGAACTACACGATGCACACACTGTCACCATTACACCATGAAGGAGGAATAGACTACTTTAATAACTTCACATGAGTAGCACATTGATACGTCTCCAACGTATCGATAATTTCTTATGTTCCATGCTACTTTATTGATGATACCTACATGTTTTATGCACATTATATGTCATATTTATGCATTTTCTGGAACTAACCTATTAACAAGATGCCGAAGAGCCGATTGCTTGTTTTCTGCTGTTTTTGGTTTCGGAAATCCTAGTAAAGAAATATTCTCGGAATTGGACGAAACTTTCGCCCGGGGTCCTATTTTTGCACGAAGCTTCCGTAAGACCGAAGACCTAACGAAGTGGGGCCACGAGGCAGCCAGGGGGTGGCCGGCGCGGCCCAGGCCCGGGCCGCGCCGACCTATCCCCGGGCCCCTCGTGTGGCCCCCCGCGTTGACCCTCCGCCTACTCAAAGCTTCCGTCGCGAAACCCCCAGTCCCGAGAGCCACGATACGGAAAACCTTACAGAGACGCGCCGCCGCGAATCCCATCTCGGGGGATTCCGGAGATCGCCTCCGGCACCCTGCCGGAGAGGGGATTCATCTCCCGGAGGACTCTACACCGCCATGGTCGCCTCCGGAGTGATGAGTGAGTAGTCCACCCCTGGACCATGGGTCCATAGCAGTAGCTAGATGGTCGTCTTCTCCTTGTTGTGCTTCATTGTTAGATCTTGTGAGCTGCCTAACATGATCAAGATCATCTATCCGTAATACTATATGTTGTGTTTGTCGGGATCCGATGGATAGAGAGTACTATGATTATGGTGATTATCAATCTATTGTTTATGTGTTGTTTATGATCTTGCATGCTCTCCGTTATTAGTAGAGGCTCGGCCAAGTTTTTGCTCTTAACTCCAAGAGGGGGTATTTATGCTCGATAGTGGGTTCATGCCTTCATTGAATCCGGGATCGTGACGAGTAGGTTCTAAGGTTGTGATGTGCTGTTGCCACTAGGGATAAAACATTGATGCTATGTCTAAGGATGTAGTTGTTGATTACATTACGCACCATACTTAATGCAATTGTCCGTTGCTTTGCAACTTAATACTGGAGGGGGTTCGGACGATAACCTGAAGGTGGACTTTTTAGGCATAGATGCAGTTGGATGGCGGTCTATGTACTTTGTCGTAATGCCCGGATTAAATCTCACTATATTTATCATGTCATGTATATGCATTGTTATGCCTTTCTCTATTTGTCAATTGCCCGACTGTAATTTGTTCACCCAACATGCTTTATCTTATGGGAGAGACACCTCTAGTGAACTGTGGACCCCGGTCCTATTCTTTACATAGCATACAATCTATCGCAATTGTGTTTACTGTTTTCTTTGCAAACATCTTCCACTCGATACGTTTAATCCTTTGTTACAGCAAGCCGGTGAGATTGACAACCTCATCTGTTTCGTTGGGACAAAGTACTTGGGTTGTGTTGTGCGGGTTCCTAGTTGGCGCCGGAATCCTCGGTGTTGCGCCGCATCACATTTCGCGACCATCAACCTTCAACGTGCTTCTTGGCTCCTCCTGGTTCGATTAAACCTTGGTTTCTTTCCGAGGGAAAACTTGCTACCGTGCGCATCATACCTTCCTCTTGGGGTTCCCAACGAACGTGTGAGTTACACGCCATCAAGCTCTTTTTCCGGCGCCGTTGCTCGGGGAGATCAAGACACGCCTGCAAGGGGAGTCTCCACTTCTCAATCTCTTTACTTTGTTTTTGTCTTGCTTTATTTTATTTACTACTTTGTTTGCTGCACTAAATCAAAACACAAAAAAATTAGTTGCTAGTTTTACTTTATTTACTGTCTTGCTCTCTATATCGAAAACACAAAAAAATTAGTTACTTGTCTTTACTTTATTTGCATAGTTTACTTTTTGCTTATTTTCATCATGCTTAATCCTAAGTTCACTTTGGAAGAAATACCAGTAGGACGAGGGTGTATCATTGGAAGAGATAATATAGAAGAATTTTTCACTCATGTTAGTATGGATGAAGATTTTGAAGACATACCATTATTAAAAACTGCTCCTACTTATGAAAGTGCTTCTGCCTGTTTGATACACATGTTAGAAACTAGATTTGTTAATCTCAATCCCATAATACAACATATGTTTCTTACACTTTCGGATATGGAGATGGGGGAAAAGAGAAATTTTGTTTTAAAAATCCTTGTTAGAGAATTTGAGGATATAGTTAAAGAAGCTAGAAAAGTTTTTATTAAGCATAAGAGGCTTGGTTTCTTTCCTAATTTTAAACAAATACTTGAAAAGATGGATATGGATAGAATTAAGTATACTAATAATGTTAATGATGGTAGGGAAATTAAAGCGCCAATACCTAGTAAACTACTAGGGATGCATGAAGCTTTGGAAAATAACTATGCTTGGCTTGTTCCTGAAAATTTGTTTGATGAGAATAGTAAGCCTAGGAGCAATGAGAGAGGAGTTACTTATATAGACCAGATACAATGCATTGTTGAGGAAACTCCCAACACCCCTGGTTATGATGTTGATGCTTCTACTCTCGACAATACTTGATTTGCACTTTCTGCGCCTAGCTGAAAGGCGTTAAAGAAAAGCGCTTATGGGAGACAACCCATGTTTTTTTACCTACAGCAATTTTTTGTTTTGTTGAGTCTTGGAAGTTGTTTACTACTGTAGCAACCTCTCCTTATCATGTTTTTGTGCCAAGTAAAGTTTCTATGTCAAAGTTGATGTTATATTTGGGATCGCTGCGCAGAAACAGCATTGCTGTCTGTCACGAATCTGGGCACAATTCTCTGTAGAAAATTCGAAAAAATCTGCCAATTTACGAGCGTGATCCTCAGATATGTACGCAACTTTCATTAGTTTTGAGTTTTTCCATTTGAGCAAGTCTGGTGCCATTTCTAAATTCGTCTTTACGGACTGTTCTGTTTTTGACAGATTCTGCCTTTTATTTCGCATTGCCTCTTTTGCTATTTTGGATTTATTTCTTTGATCCATTAATGTCCAGTAGCATTATGCAATGTCCAGAAGTGAAAATAATGATTGTGTCACCTCTGAATGAGTGAATTATTAATTGTGCACTAACCCTCTAATGAGTTTGCTTGAAGTTTGGTGTGAAGGAAGTTTTCAAGGGTCAAGAGAGGAGAATGATATACTATGATCAAGAGGAGTGAAAGCTCTAAGCTTGGGGATGCCCCCGTGGTTCACCCCTGCATATTTTAAGAAGACTCAAGCGTCTAAGCTTGGGGATGCCCAAGGCATCCCCTTCTTCATCGACAAAATCATCGGGTTCCTCCCCGAAACTATATTTTTATTCAATCACATCTTGTATTCTTTGCTTGGAGCGTCGGTTTGTTTTCGTTTTTGTTTTTGTTTGAATAAGATGGATCCTAGCATTCACTTTGTGGGAGAGAGACACGCTCCGCTGTTGCATATGGACACATGTGTCCTTAGGCTTTACTCATAATGTTCATGGCGAAGTTTCTTCTTCGTTAAATTGTTATATGGTTGGAATTGGAAAATGCTACATGTAGTAATTCTAAAATGTCTTGGATAAAGTGATACTTGGTAATTGTTGTGCTCATGTTTAAGCTCTTGCATCATATGCTTTGCACCCATTAATGAAGAAATACATAGAGCTTGCTAAAATTTGATTTGCATATTTGGTTTCTCTAAGGTCTAGATAATATCTAGTATTGAGTTTTGAACAACAAGGAAGACAAGTGTAGAGTCTTATAATGTTTACAATATGTCTTTTATGTGAGTTTTGCTGCACTTGTTCATCCTTGAGTTTGCTTCAAATAACCTTGCTAGCCTAAACCTTGTATCGAGAGGGAATACTTCTCATGCATCCAAAATCCTTGAGCCAACTACTATGCCATTTGTGTCCACCATACCTACCTACTACATGGTATTTATCCGCCATTCCAAAGTAAATTGCTTGAGTGCTACCTTTAAAATTCCATCATTCACCTTTGCAATATATAGCTCATGGGACAAAATAGCCTTAAAAACTATCGTAGTATTGAATATGTACTTATGCACTTTATATTTTATTAAGTTGCCTGTTGTGCGATAACCATGCTTCTGGGGAACGCCATCAACTATTGTTGAATATCATGTGAGTTGCTATGCATGTCCGTCTTGTCTCGAAGGTCTATCATTTTAGTGGTTGGAGCATGCAAAATTGTTAGAGAAGAACATTGGGCCGCTAACTAAAGCCATGAACCATGGTGGAAGTTTCAGTTTTGGACATATATCCTCAATCTCATATGAGAATAATAACTTTGCTACATGCTTATGCATTTAAGAGGAGTCCATTATCTCGTTGTCCATGTTGTCCCGGTATGGATGTCTAAGTTGAGAATAATCAAAAGCGAGAAATCCGAAATGCGAGCATTCTCCTTGGACCTTTGTACAGAGCGGCATGGAGGTACCCCTTTGTGACACTTGGTTGAAACATGGCATGCGAAGACCCGGTAGTCCAAGTTAAGTAGGACGAGGTGCGGGCACTATTAGTACACTATGTGTGAGGCTTGCAACTTGTAAGATATAATTTACATAGCTCATATGCTTTATTACTACCGTTGACAAAATTGTTTCATGTTTTCAAAATAAAAAGCTCTAGCACAAATACAGCAATCGATGCTTTCCTCATTGAAGGACCTTTCTTTTACTTTTATTGTTGAGTCAGTTTACCTATCTCCCTCCACCTTAAGAAGCAAACACTTGCGTGAACTGTGCATTGATTCCTACATACTTGCATATTGCACTTATTATACTACTTTATGTTGACAATATCCATGAGATATACATGTTATAAGTTGAAAGCAACCGCTGAAACTTAATCTTCTTATGTGTTGCTTCAACACCTTTACTTTGATTTATTGCTTTATGAGTTAACTCTTATGCAAGACTTATTGATGCTTGTCTTGAAGTACTATTCATGAAAAGTCTTTGCCTTATGATTCAGTTGTTTACTCATGTCATTACCTTTGCTTTGATCGCTGCATTCATTACATATGTTTACAAATAGTATGATCAAGATTATGATGGCATGTCACTTCGAAATTATCTTTGTTATCGTTTTACCCGCTCGGGACGAGCGGAACTAAGCTTGGGGATGCTGATACGTCTCCAACGTATCGATAATTTCTTATGTTCCATGCTACTTTATTGATGATACCTACATGTTTTATGCACATTATATGTCATATTTATGCATTTTCCGGAACTAACCTATTAACAAGATGCCGAAGAGCCGATTCTTGTTTTCTGCTGTTTTTGGTTTCGAGAAATCCTAGTAAAGAAATATTCTCGGAATTGGACGAAACTTCCGCCCAGGGTCCTATTTTTGCACGAAGCTTCCAGAAGACCGAAGACCTAACGAAGTGGGGCCACGAGGCAGCCGGGGGTGGCCGGCGCGGCCCGGTGCCCCGGCCGCGCCGACCTATCCCCCGGGCCCCTCGTGTGGCCCCTCGCGTTGACCCTCCGCCTACTTAAAGCTTCCGTCGCGAAACCCCCAGTACCGAGAGCCACGATACGGAAAACCTACAGAGACGCCGCCGCCGCGAATCCCATCTCGGGGATTCTCGAGATCGCCTCCGGCACCCTGTCGGAGAGGGGATTCATCTCCCGGAGGACTCTACACCGCCATGGTCGCCTCCGGAGTGATGAGTGAGTAGTCCACCCCTGGACCATGGGTCCATAGCAGTAGCTAGATGGTCGTCTTCTCCTTGTTGTGCTTCATTGTTAGATCTTGTGAGCTGCCTAACATGATCAAGATCATCTATCTCGTAATACTATATGTTGTGTTTGTCGGGATCCGATGGATAGAGAGTACTATGATTATGGTGATTATCAATCTATTGTTTATGTGTTGTTTATGATCTTGCATGCTCTCCGTTATTAGTAGAGGCTCGGCCAAGTTTTTGCTCTTAACTCCAAGAGGGGGTATTTATGCTCGATAGTGGGTTCATGCCTTCATTGAATCTGGGATCGTGACGATGAGGTTCTAAGGTTGTGATGTGCTGTTGCCACTAGGGATAAAACATTGATGCTATGTCTAAGGATGTAGTTGTTGATTACATTACGCACCATACTTAATGCAATTGTCTCGTTGCTTTGCAACTTAATACCGGAGGGGGTTCGGACGATAACCTCGAAGGTGGACTTTTTAGGCATAGATGCGGTTGGATGGCGGTCTATGTACTTTGTCGTAATGCCCGGATTAAATCTCACTATATTTATCATGTCATGTATATGCATTGTTATGCCTTTCTCTATTTGTCAATTGCCCGATCGTAATTTGTTCACCCAACATGCTTTATCTTATGGGAGAGACACCTCTAGTGAACTCGTGGACCCCGGTCCTATTCTTTACATAGCATACAATCTATCGCAATTGTGTTTACTTGTTTTCTTTGCAAACATCTTCCACTCGATACGTTTAATCCTTTGTTACAGACAAGCCGGTGAGATTGACAACCTCACTGTTTCGTTGGGACAAAGTACTTGGGTTGTGTTGTGCAGGTTCCTAGTTGGCGCCGGAATCCCTGGTGTTGCGCCGCATCACATTTCGCGACCATCAACCTTCAACGTGCTTCTTGGCTCCTCCTGGTTCGATTAAACCTTGGTTTCTTTCTGAGGGAAAACTTGCTACTGTGCGCATCATACCTTCCTCTTGGGGTTCCCAACGAACGTGTGAGTTACACGCCATCACACATAGACTAATAGCGATACAAAGCTCATCATATGGATCTCAATCATGCAAATCAATTCATGAGATCATTGTATTGGGGTACATGAGAGAGAGATTAACCACATAGCTACCGGTACAGCCCTTAGCCTCGAGGGAGAACTACTCCCTCCTCATCATGGGAGCAGCAGCGTTGATGGAGATGGCGGTGGTGTCGATGGAGATGCCTTCCGGGGGCACTTCCCCGTCCCGGCGGCGTGCCGGAACAGAGACTTCTGTCCCCCGAATCTTGGCTTCGCGATGGCGGCGGCTCTGGAACTTTTCTCGTATCGTGGCTTATCTTTTTAGGGTTTTCACGTCATGGGCTTTATATAGGCGAAGGGGCGATGTCGGTGGAGCCCTGGTGCAACCAGACCATAGGGGGGCGCCCCCTGGCCGCGCCGCCAGGTGGTGTGGGGCCCCCTGGCTCCCCTCTGGCGCCTCTCTAGCTCTCTGGAAGCTTCCGGGAAAAATAAGATCTTGGGCGTTGATTTCGTCCAATTCCGAGAATATTTCCTTTGTAGGATTTCTGGAACCAAAAACAGCAGAAAACAGGAACTGGCACTTCGGCATCTTGTTAATAGGTTAGTTCCGGAAAATGCATCAGAACATCATAAAGTGTGAACAAAACATGTAGGTATTGTCATAAAACTAGCGTGGAACATCAGAAATTATAGATACGTTGGAGACGTATCATTCCTTAATGGTGATATTGAGGAAGAGTTGTATATGGTACAACCCAAAGGTTTTGTCGATCCTAAAAATGCTGACAAGGTATGCAAACTTTAGCGTTCCATTTATGGACTAAAGCAAGCATCCCGGAGTTGGAACCGACACTTTGATAGGGTGATCAAAGACTTCGGGTTTATACAGACTCATGGTGAGTCCTGTATTTACAAAAAAGTGAGTGGGAGCTCTGTAGCGTTTCCTGATATTATATGTAGATGACATATTATTGATTGGGAATGATATAGAACTACTAAGAAGTGTTAAAGGTTATTTGAGTAAGTGTTTTTCAATGAAAGACCTTGGTGAAGCGGCGTACATTTTAGGCATCAAGATTTTTAGAGATAGATCAAGACGCCTAATAGGGCTTTCACAGAGTACATACCTAGACAAGATTCTAAAGAAGTTTAGAATGGATGAAAGCAAGAAAGGGTTCTTGCTTATGTTGCCAGGTAAGGTCTTGAGTAAGACTCAAGGTCTAGCTACGGCAGGAGAAAGAGAGAGGATGAACAAGATCCCCTATGCCTCGGCAGTAGGCTCTATCATGTATGCCATTCTGTGTACTAGAATGGATATCGCACATGCTGTTAGTTTGACCAGCAGATATCAGAGTGATCCAGGAATGGAACACTGGACAGCGGTCAAGAATATCCTGAAGTACTTGAAAAGGACTAAGGATATGTTTCTTTGTTATGGAGGTGACCAAGAGCTCGCTGTAACCAGTTACACCGATGAAAGTTGGAACACTGATCCTGATGACTCTAAGTCTCAATCTGGGTACGTGTTTATATTGAATGGTGCTGCAGTAAGCTGGATGTGTTCCAAGCAATGCACGGTGGCGAAGTCTTCAACTGAATCTGAATACATAGCGGCTTCGGAGGCTTCATCAGAAGCGGTATGGATGAAGAGGTTCATTGTTGAGCTTGGTGTGGTTCCTAGTGCATTGGACCCGTTAGTCATTTATTGTGACAACACGGGTGCCATCGCCAATGCAAAAGAACCAAGGTCACACAAGAAGCTGAAGCATATCAAGCTACGTTTTCATTCGATTCGCGAGTACATCGAAGATGGTGAAGTAGAGATTTGCAAAGTACACACAGATCTGAATGTGGCAGATCCGTTGACTAAAGCTCTCCCTAGGGAAAAGCATGACCAACACCAGAATGCCATGGGTGTTAGGTACCTTACAATGTAATCTAGATTATTGACTCTAGTGCAAGTGGGAGACTGTTGGAGATATGCCCAAGAGGCAATAATAAAGTGGTTATTATAATATCTTTGTGTTTATGATAAATGTTTGCATACCATGATATAACTGTATTAACCGAAACATTGATACATGTGTGTTATGTAAACAACAAGGAGTCCCTAGCAAGCCTCTTGTGTAACTAGCTTGTTGATTAATAGATGATCATGGTTTCGTGATCATGAACATTTGATGTTATTAATAACAAGGTTATGTCATTGGATGAATGATATAATGTACACACACCCAAATAGGCGTAGCATGAGATCAAGTCATTAAGTTCAATTTTCTATAAGCTTTCGATACATAGTTACCTAAGTCCTTCGACCATGAGATCATGTAAATCACTTACACTGGAATGATGCTTTGATTACATCAAACGCCATTGCGTAAATAGGTGGTTATAAAGATGGGACTAAGTATTTGGAAAGTGTGAGTTGAGGCATATGGATCAAGAGTGGGATTTGTCCATCCTGATGACGGATAGATATACTCTGAGCCCTCTCGGTGGAATGTCGTCTAATTAGCTTGCAAGCATGTGACTGGGTCACAAGAGATTACATACCACGGTACGAGTAAAGAGTACTTGTCGGTAACGAGGTTGAACTAGGTATGGAGATACCGATGATCGAACCTCGGACAAGTAAAGTATCGCGTGACAAAGGGAATCGATATCGTATGTAAATGGTTCAATCGATCACTAAGTTATCATTGAATATGTGCGAGCCATTATGGATCTCCAGATCCCGCTATTGGTTATTGCTCAGAGAGGAGTCTCGACCATGTCTGCATAGTTCACGAACCGTAGGGTGACGCGCTTAAGGTTCGATGTCGCATAAGTAGATTTGGAATATGGTATGGAGATGAAGTTTGTTCGGAGTTTTGGATGGGATCCAGGACATCACGAGGAGGTTCGGAATGGTCCGGAGAATAAGATTCATATAAGGGAAGTTGATTTCTAGGTTTCGGAAAAATTCGGAATTTTTCCGGTGAAAGACCGGAAGGTTCTAGAAGGTTCCAGAAGGGTCCACCATGGGGACCACGACCTAGGGGCCCCACATGGGCCGAGGGGGTGCTGCCCGGCCCTAATGGGCCAGGCGCACCAAGCCTCAAAGGCCCAGGCCGGCCACCCCTTAGGGTTTCCCCAAAACCCTAAGGGGGGATCAACTTGGGGGGCAAGATTCCCCCATCCCCTTTGTGCCGCCAGCCCTAGATGGGTTTGGGGCGCAGGGGGGCCACCCCAACCGACCCTCCCCCCTATATAAAGAGGGAGGGGGCAGGGGTGCACCCCAACCCTAGCCACCACCTCTGGCCGCCCCTCTCCTCCTCCATACACTGCTCCGGCTTAGGCGAAGCCCTGCAGTTTTTCCTCCTCCACCACCACCACCACACTGTCATGCTGCTGGGATTCCGAGGAGATCTACCACACCTCCGCTGCCCGCTGGAACGGGGAGAGGACGGGCTTCATCGACACCGTACGCACGATCGAGTACAGAAGTGCTGCCGGATTGCAGCACGGAACGATCGTCTACACCAACAACGAGATCTAATCTCGTAGGCTTTGGAATCTTCGAGGGTTAGTCTCGCAATCTTCTCATTGCTTTGATCTTGGTAGATTAGATCTTTCTTCTTCCTAGATTGGATCTTGGTTTTTGTTCATGTTCACGGTAGAAATTTTTTGTTTTCCATGCAACGAACCCTTCAGTACCTTTGGGAGGGGCGACAGTTTTCGCTTCGGCGGGCTCCGTCGGTTAGAACTCATCAATGGAGTGTTCTTGTTGGCACGCTTTCGATTGGGTTCCTTAGCGGCCGGCGGCGGAGATGGCCGACCCAAGTCCAGCGGCGAAGATCGAGATGGACTCGCGTTGTGGTGGCCGTAGTCATCGGGTGGGCTTCTTGGAGGTGATGGAGGTGTAGGTGACCTGCGAAGTCTTGGAGGCGGTGTTGTCCTTGGCGCCGAGCCTGGAAGCCTAATGTAGTTCTTGTGCCATAGAATGACTCCACCCAATACTTCTCTGAGTGTCATCTCATCTTCAGGTCCAGGGATGTCAAGGTCTCATCTTCAGGCCCAGTGATGTCAAGGTCCATATCATGAAACCCTGTTACGATTTCATCCCACGGCCATGCCAATGTGCGTCAGATGGACAAGGTAAAGCTTGTCCGACCACCACCTTCATGGATATGTTCTTCTTAAGTCTCTGATGGAGCTCAAAAGATATTAACTCCTTGATTCCATCAACGGGGTAGTCGTGACCGCCCTCTATCATCCGTCGTGCATCGTCAGCAGTGGCCTCCGAGTCAGCCACGTTGCTTTTCTGATGAGGTGGGCCAGCGGTAATATCGAGTGTGGGATCTTTCGGGCACACTAATCCTCTAAGTTCGTCAATCTGCTATTTTGGCTCCTTAACTCTGGCAAGTAACTAGTTGAACTTGTCATTTTCCTCGTCTTGCTGTCGCTTCTTTGCTCTCGCTCGCCTTTTGTAAGTATCTTGGTCTTTGGCAAACCCAAGCCACCACGGGTAACAAGGGCCAAAGCCTCGTGTTCGTCCTCTGTGTTCGTTATTCCCGAGGACCAGTGTCAGCAAGTCTTTCTCTCTATCGGGACATAACTTTCTCTTCCACTCTTTAATTTATTTCACTATTCTTTTTCAATTTTCCCTGGGTATCCTAAGACAATCATTGCAAAGAAGGTCCCATGTTTGTTCGTCGTATGAACCACCGTGCGCAAGGAACCAATTTCTTGCTCTCAATTTCCAATCATCGCGCATCCATTCTGGTTCGATCCCTTTATCAATCATGTCTTGCTCTTGTTTTCCCACTTTGGCATGGCAGCATCGTAGCTCCCTGGCCCCAATTTGTGGTGATATATCTTCTTCTCGGCATTTTTCTTGTTCTTTTCTGACAAGTTCTTGGCATGTTCTGACTCCTTGTACTCCTTAAATGCCTTCCAGTGATTCGCCTGCTTTCCTAGGTGGCCTTTGAATACTGGCACTTTATTTTTCTTCAGATAGTTTTTCCATAATGTTTTCTTCCACACCCGAATAGTTCGGCCATATTCTTAAGAGTCAACTGCTAGACTGTCGCTCTCAATTTTGCAGCGTCCGCTGGATCCTCGCATTCTGGTAGGTTGTAATGTGCTATGAGGTCATTCCGAAGACCCACTTTGTATCTTTCGGTGACACACTCACTATCGTCCGCCCCTTTACGCTTATTCCACTCTCGAACGCCGATCGGGGCGTGATCCCTAACC
Organism: Lolium rigidum; assembly: GCF_022539505.1. Classification (NCBI taxonomy): domain Eukaryota; kingdom Viridiplantae; phylum Streptophyta; class Magnoliopsida; order Poales; family Poaceae; genus Lolium; species Lolium rigidum. Next base: position 346,577,158 of record NC_061514.1, on the reverse strand, counting down.
AAAACTCCGCATTGTTTCGTAAATATGATGGTAGCCTTCTTGGGTAACATGGGTTCGTCGTAGAGGATATGACCTAAAATGTGTAATGCGTTCGTGCATCCAATGTTTTGGTCGGGCCTCGTTTCGTAACTTTGCTCGATGTGGAGGCCTAATAGAAGAAACATTCGTCAACTAATATGTATACAACTCAATATATACAACTTCCTCCAATATTTTGACATATTACTAGTGATCGCCGAACTTCATATATATACCCCGCCGGACTTCGTTAAATGTCCACCGGCTTCTTCATCATCGGAACTATTGGCCTTCTCCATTATCGGAGCCGTCGGCTTCATCCTCACGTTGGTTGACCTCCATTCTATCCCCGGAGGGGTTCAGATAAGACGACGAATATTCAGCTCATTCAACATCGGGGGCGTCATGGATTATATCCTCGAGAATTTCTTCCTGTGCTAGGTCCCTGCTAGTTGGATCCATAGTTTCTGTAAAATGCACACAACGTTATTTCAAAATGCACGCTATATCATTTTCTATATATATATATATATATATATATATATATATATATATATATATATATATATCCTATATAGGACATATTCATACTACACCCGGGTGTAGTTACTCCCACGTGTGTTTCACACAATCTAGATAGTATCTATCATACCAAAGAATATATACATGTAGTATGAAGTATATAAGAATATTTTAGTAGTATATATACTACTTTGTACGTAGTATGCACATTTATATATATATATATATATATATATTTATTTATTTATAATCCATCTCTAAATATTTCTAGCAAAGAATAATAGTTCCTATTTCTAATACATTTCTATTATTCCTATTTCTATCTATTATATACTAAAAGCAAAATAAGGATGTATAATAGAGACACCACGTTAATCCACGTCATCTAAATTACCATGACAGTTAGATCTAAATTTTACGGTTAGGATTTACTTATGCATTAAAAAATTACGTAACATGTTTAACGTGTCAGCCGTAACATATTTGGCACTGTTAATGGTAAAGAGATAACGCGCCAGATGTGGACTCTCTAGACACGTACATACTTTCTTGGATTGTACAATTAGCTGCCGTGTATATAAGCTAGAATAAATCAGATCTATAGATTTCATGTTAACCGTTTCAATCACGTTACTATCACGTTACTATGTAAAAACGTAAATACGTAGGACTCTAGCTGTGGCTGTTTTAAAGAAAGCCTACACAGCTAGAAGCTGATGGCGAGATACGATGTTCACATGCCTAGTAGGAAGACTTGAGCAAAACGTTGGTGGTCTGTGATCGGATTTTTCCTTTTCTTCTCTGCCACGGTGCACCACACATGAGACTAATAAATTTATATACCCCTCCATCTCATAAAAGATGTTTTAACGTTGCCTAAATTTAAATATATTTAGACAATACGTAGTATCAAGATAAATTTAAATTTAGGCAAATCTAAGATATTTTTTATGAGACAGAGGGAGTATTCCGTCGCTGTGATTTTGCAACTACTAATGAAAAAATAACAAGTAATCTATGGTAGTATTACTAAGATTTGAACGTTGATTTACCAATAATACAAATACTTGGATTGTGTACAACAGTATATAAGTATAGTTCACATCTAAAGTGGTGAAATTGGAGAACGGATGCCATTACATATTCTGAGAGCAAAATAAGGTATTAGTATGATTAGCTGTTGTTGGATGCACATAATGACCAAGTTGAATTAATACACAAATGCATGTGTTTTTCGTAGAACTTTACATTTTGCAAGCTACGCAAAAGGTTAGGTAGTCAAATTTGTTATTATTTATTAGTAGGTGGTTAGTTTGAGCTTTCTGAATTGTCCTAGATTTTGAGTTCTAGATGTTTCTAGATAGAGAGAACATTTGTTAATCGGTATATTTGTAATTATGGTTTAATTGTCTTCTCATCCGATTAGAAAATTTAGCTACTATGATCAGTGAAAGCAACAGAACATCTGCATCCAATTATATATTTTTCTGATCGCATCTTGAAATCCTATTTTTCGTTAGAATAGTTCAGCATATGTGTCGTAGAAGATACACCATATTATTTCCCATTTATGGAAAAATTTAGGTTGGTACAAAAGTTACTATGTTTTGTAGACAATTGAAAATAATGTGCTTTTGATAAAAATGATGTGTTATTTATAGAACACTTCAAACCCACCAAAAGATGACGCCCTCGCATTTGTGAGGGCCACTATGCTAGTTTCTCCTAATAATACAACTATTTAGATTTCTCCTAATAATAATAGTTCATATATAAAATTGCATATAAAACTAACGTATATAAAATTCACTAACATATATTCCTATTCTATATATTCTGTATTCCTATTCTATATAAAATTCACTAACATATATTTATAAATCCATTTCTATTATTCCTATTTCTATTTCTCCTAAAAATACAACTATTTCTATTTCTCCTAATAATAATAGTTCATATATAAAATTCACTAAAACTAAGAAACTAAAAAATTCACTAACACTAACATATACAACTAGCGAATATATAACTAACATATACAACTAATAAATATATAACATATAAAAAATAAAAAAACCAAAGCCTCACCGGCCGGCGGCGGGTTGAGGTGGCAGCGGCCGGAGGCGAGGTGGCGCGCGGGCGGCGGAGGCGTGCGCGGGCGGTGCGGTGGAGGCGACGACAGAGGCGAGGTGGTGCGGTGCGCGTGCGGCATGCGAAGGCGTCCGGCGGCGGCGACGCGCGAGGGCGATGGCGAAGGTGGCGGCGGTGCGTGGAGGAAGGGTAGCCTGACGACATCGATTTGCTCCTCGCGCGCGTAAATGGCTGAATCCCCGGTCGGTGGAACCGTCCGGGGAAGACGCTGAGCTTTTATACCCCCGCCCCTTTTGTCCCGGCTCGTGGCACAGTGCAGGACTAAACGGGGTATTTAGTCTCGGTTTGAGCCAAGGTGCGGGACTAAAGGGGGTGAGGGGCTTTTCAGCGTGTCCCGCGCACTACCACCCTTTTAGTCCCCGCTGGTGGATTAGGCTAGGAATAAAGGCCCAAAATTTACGCGGGGAGAGCTTGTTGGCAGAGAAGCACGAGGAGGGCAAGCAGAAGCGGGCAGAGATGCGAGGTGGATCACATATCCTAGGCAACATCCCCTCTCTCTTCACATGCAGGCCGAGGTGAGCAAATGGTTCCTTCATTCTTTGATTTCACATTATATATTGCTAACTCCGCAGGGGTGTCCCACTTCACTTAATTACATGTTCTCTTTTGCAGGAAACCAAGACATGAGTGAAGCCGAACGTATTTAGCTTCATTCGAAAGATGAAGACCAGGAAAACGCCGCATCCTCAGACGGGGTCCACGTGGGTTAACGAGCAATGCGAGGCCCAGTGTACGACGTATGTCTCGAAGTACAAGCAGAATCACGGCGAGACCTCCCAGCCAGAGGCCGAGGACTTTGACGTTGAGTTTGTGGTGCTTGCGGGAGAAGGCATGAAGCATGGCAGCCTATGGCTTGGTGAAGGGTGCGTCGATCCAATGACGGTTCCAACTCTCCGCCAGATCTGTCGTGGTCGTCAGAACGGCTAGCCTAAGGTAGGGACCCGGCCACGGGCTTCGAATCTTGCTATCGGGCGGTTACGGGTATGTTAAAACTCGGTCCTCTACGTTTCTTTACATGCTTTTCACTGCAATATTAATGACATCGTGACAACACAACGTAGGTGGAGATGGCAGCAAAGGAACATGAGGCCCAATAGCGGTAGGCGTAGCTGGAGCAACAACTTAGGGTGTACCAGCAGATGCAGCAGCAGCAGACGATGAACTAGATGATGAGCCAAGCCGCTCTATCTCCACAGGGGAGTCAACCTTTCGCCTTCCCGTGGGTAAGTGGTTAACTTAATATCCCATCTTATTTTCTCTTGTCATATTGTCTTATCATGACATCAGATGCAGCCGTCACCGCAGATGATGCCGAACATGCAGCAGCAAATGATGGCGAACATGCCGCTCATCCAGGCACCGCCGACTCAGAGCGCGGTGACACCTCTCACCGTCAACAACACGAACATCATCCAGAACCTGATCCCAGGTGAGTTCTCCCACACTTGTGCCCAACGCGTTTCTAGGTTGTAGAATGCCATGACACTTGTTCCCAAACATAATTTTTAGCCATATCATGCCACTTGTAGACTTTAAACTTTAAAATTTGGCCATCCATGCCACCATGGTCAATTCTATGTTAATATGCAAATTTTAGCCATTACTTGTTGAAAATGTAGCCATGCCATTAGACTTGTAGAAATTGTACCAAAATCATGACTTTTCTTTTCATGCCATTAGACTTGTACCAATTGAAAATGTAGCCATGCCATGCTAATACTTGTTGAAAATGTACCAATGCCATGATTTTCCTTTTCACCTTGTAGGAGAAGGACAAAGCAATGGAGAAGGACAAGGTTGATGCCATGAGAAGCAATGGAGAAGGACAAGATTGATGCCATGAGATGCATGTAATGGACCTTATGTATGGACTATGTGAACATGTAATGTGGACTTTAGCCATTAGGGCATCTCCAACGCGGCGACCCATCCCGCGCCCGCGCGTCCGGATGGGTCCAACCGGACAAAAACCCGACCCAACGTGGCGACGCACCGCAAATGCGGATGGCCACGGCGTCCGGAACGACGCAAACCCGGCCCAAATCTGGGCTAGGTTTGCGTGGCCACGGATGGCACGCGGCGTCCGGGCGCTTGGCTGCTCGTCTCCCTTGGGCCCACCTGTCGGTGACCGGGGAGGCTATTTAATGTGGACTGGAGGGGATCTGTCCCTCCACTCTAGTCCCCACTCCACTCCCCGAGCGCAACCGCCGCCATGGCCCCGAAGCGACGGTTCGCTCCCGGAGCCAATGACGACGAGGGCAGCAGCAGCCGGCGTCCGCCGCCGGTGCTGCGGGCCGGAGGGAACCACGGAGGCCTCTACATCGGAGAGGCCGCCCGCGGAGGCACGGCATTGCCGCCACCGGCGCCGCTGCTGCTGCAGCCCAAGCCAGAGTCCTCCTCCGAGGACCCCGACCTCCGCGCCGTGCTGCTTATATCGGCGGCGGAGGAGGAAGCTCAGTGGTCGCAGCTCCAAGCGGCCATTCGCACCTCCACGATGGAGGAGGCCCGGCAGGCGGTCGAGGACGCCGAGGCCTGGGAGCTCTTCGCCCAGGCCCGCCGGGAGGTGTAAGAAACGCGACAGCGCGAGGAGGCCCGGCTCCTCCACGAGGAGTAGCAGCGGCAGGAGGCCAGGCGCCGCGCGGAGCAGGGGAGGCTCCAGCGGGCCAGGCGCCTCGCCTGGCAGGAGAGGGAGGCGCAGCTCCGTGCTGCAGCGGCGGGCTCCGGACCCCCACTCCCCCTGGGAGGAGGCCCTGTGGTCTCCGTGGCCGGAGTCCCCGGCGCGGTCGAGCCACAACAGTGCCTCGCCGCCCGGGGACGTCGTCGACGCCGACGCCGACGACACCCACACGGCCTAGGCGGCGCACCGGCGGCCACCGCGTCGACCAAATCCTAGCTTAGGGTTTTTAATTTAAATTTAAAGCCCATATAGAGGGCTTCTTTTGTTAGTTATTTGCCCAAAATAGGGGTATGTACAAATTTGCCCAAAATAGGACATATGCTTAATCAAATATCGTTTAAATTTAGATTTTCATTTTGTTTTTTGTTTTTTTTGAATTTGCGCTGCGTCCGCGCGTTGGGCGCAGCGTGCGACCCAAACGGACACGCGGACGCGGGCCGCTGTCCGGGTGCCCGCTCGGCCACCCAAACGGCCCAAAACGGATGACCCAGCGCGTTCTTTTGGGTCGCTCGGTTGGAGATGCCCTTATATGGCATGAGATGCTACTTTCACTTGTTATGTGGACTCTAAATGAACATGTGGACCTATTTTGTGGTGTGTTTGATGTATTTGTGGTGTGGTTGATGTATGTGTGATGTGGTTCAAGTATTTGTGGTTGAAATGAATATATGTGTATATCTCATATTTTGAAATGCAGGGAATAATAAATAAACAGAAATAATAGCCGTCTGTATGCACGCGGCAAATGACATTTGGTCACTTTGTCGTGTGTATGCACAAGACAAAGGCGCCATGTGGCGCAAGCCTGTGCTCCTAGCACAGGGCAAGGGCGTTCCTCGAGGTTCCTTTGCCATGCGCATTGGGGGGCGGGCGCACGGCAAAGCCGGCCACCACGACACAGAGCAGGCCCACGGCAAAGGCCACGCGCATGGCAACGCCAGTGCTGCACGGCAGTGTCCGGACGCACGGCAATATCCTGCAGCGCACGGCGAAGTGTGGTTGCACGGCAGCGCGAGGGACGCACGGCAACGAACTAGACGCATGGCAAAGCCTTTGCCGTGCAAGTGGGCGAGGTGCACGGCAAAGATAGCGTTGCCGTTGATGGCTGCAAGGCAAAGCCTTTGCCATGCGTACGGAAGCCTTTGCCGTGCATGCACTGGCGTTGCCATGCGCGTAGTTCGTTGCCGTTGCAGGTTCACGCAAATATTCTTCGTAACATGCATCACGTCGATTGCAGAGCGGACATCTAGGACTTTCCAATATTCTAGCTCCCAGAATATAGATTTCTTCTTCCACATGGGTGCGTGCCCGTCAGCTCCCTTCGGAATTGATTGTCCGCCAGGACCCTTTCCAAAGATGACTTTCAAATCCTTGACCATATCAAATACCTCAGCACCAGTGCGTTCCGCAGGCTTCGGCCGGTGATCTGCCTTGCCGTTGTAATGCTTGCCGCGTTTTCTTACTGGATGAATTTTCGGAAGAAATCGACGATGCCCCAGGTACACGTTCTTCTTACAATTTGGCAAATGTACACTTTCAGTCTCATGTAAGCAGTGCGTGCATGCTTTGTATCCCTTATTTGACTGTCCCGAAAGGTTACTAAGAGCAGGCCAATCGTTGATGGTTACGAAAAGCAACGCTCGTAGGTCAAATTCCTCTTCTTTGTGCTCATCCCACACACGGATACCAGATCTGCCCCACAACTGTAAAAGTTCATCAACTAATGGCCTTAGGTACACATCGATGTCGTTGCCGGGTTGCTTCGGACCTTGGATGAGCACTGGCATCATAATGAACTTCCGCTTCATGCACAACCAAGGAGGAAGGTTGTAGATGCATAGAGTCACGGGCCAGGTGCTATGGCTGGAGCTCTGCTCGCCGAAATGATTCATGCCATCGTACTTAGACCAAATCTTATGTTCCTTGCGTCAGCTGCAAAATTTTTAAACTCTCTGTCGATCTTTCTCCATTGCGTTCCATCTGCGGGGTGTCTCAACTCCCCGTCCGACTTACGGTCCTCTTTGTGCCATCGCAACAACTTGGCATGCTCTTTGTTCCTGAACAGACGTTTCAACCGTGGTATTATAGGAGCATACCACATCACCTTGGCGGGAACCTTCTTCCTGGGTTTCTGGCCCTCGACATCGTCACCAGGGTCATTGCCTCTGATCTTATAACGCAATGCAGGTGCATACCGGGCATTCATTCAAATTCTCGTATTCACCGCGGTAGAGGATGCGATCGTTGATGCATGCATGTATCTTCAGAACCTCTAAACCTAGAGGGTAGACAACCTTCTTTGCTTCGTACGTACTGGAGGGCAACTCGTTATTCTTTGGAAACATATTCTTCAACATTTTCAGCAAGTTTTCAAATTCCGAGTCAGCTACACCTTCCTGTGCCTTCCATCTCAGCAAATCCAGTGTGCAGCCCAGCTTTTTCAGGCCATTATCGCATCCTGGGTACATCGACTTTTTGTGATCCTCTAACATGCGATCCAAATTCTCCCTCTCCTTATCAGTTTCGCAGCGACTCCGTGCATCAGCAATGGTCCGACCAAGATCATCAGCGGGCTCATCACGTGCCTCTTCTTGATCACCTTCCCCTTCACCTTCCCCACCTTCAGCATCATCCATGAAAGTATCACCGAAATGATCAAGATAGCTCTCATCGATGTCATCCCCTTCTTCATCTTCTTCCATTATAACTCCTCTTTCTCCATGCTTGGTCCAACAATTATAGCTTGGCATGAAACCATGCCGAATCAGGTGCAGGTGAACTTCCCTTGAGGAAGAGTAACCCTTCTGATTCTTACAGTCAACACATGGACAGATAACAAAACCCCCCTGCTTGTTCGCATTAGCCACTACGAGGAAATCTTTCAAACCCGTAGTGAATTCGCCGGAGAGTCGGCTAGCGTACATCCATTGCCGATTCATCTGCATTATTATAATACAAAATATATAATTAACCATCATGCATTTGTTAAACTAAATAGAAATTAAACAATGAACTACACACATATATATGAAAGGTTCAAGTTGTTGCTAACCGCGATCGAGGAGGAAAAAATAAAATGAGGAAGCTCGATCAAGTGTGGCTCCGACACTTCATATCATGTTTGTTTCATGCTCTTGGGGCATTTCATCAAACACCTTGTGTGCATAAGAGGAGCCAAAAGCAAACCCTACACCCCCTTGTAAAGTTTGTGAAGAGAAGTGGCACCAAATGGCTAAGTGCTGTGGGCTGGATGGTATATATAGGGGAGGGGCTTTAGTCGCGGTTGGCCAGTCGCGGTTGGCCTGGCCAACCGCGACTAAAGCCCCTCCCGTCCACCAGCTGGCCACCGAGCGCGCTGGGCCCAGGCCTTTGGTCGCGGTTCGCCAACCGAGCCGCAACTAAAGGCACCATTGGTCACGGTTCTTGCATTTCCGCGACTAATGGGGCTGGACGGAAGGCCTTTTTTCTACCAGTGGCAAATCGTTGCACACCAACGTCGTGCTTTCCCGTCGTGTGGTGTCTTGTTTCGACTTGTTTCTAGTCTCCTCGGGTGCACGGTTTTACCATTTTTTTTATATGTTCGATGTGGACTTATAAGATTTTCTGGACATGCATTTTGCATAATGTAAGGACATAGGTTTCGTTGATTTTATCAATAAAACTGGGGGATGTGAGATCCCCGTTGAAAAATAAATAAAAGGACCACTGAGCGGACAAGTGATGTCGAGTAGTATAGGTATGAAAAGACAAATCACATGTTTAATCCAACGGCTACATATATATCATATATTCATCTGGTGGACTTAATTCCAATTTCTATGTTAACGTGATTAGTACATATAACTTTTCGGAACACATAATATAAACTTCAAATTTATTTTAAGAACCATTTGAGATGATGTCCTCGCATTTCAGAGGCGGTTCCTTTTGGTGGTGTGGAAAGCGAGGAAACAAAGGCGTGCAGCTCGGTCGATGGAAATCGTTTTCCAATATGTCAGTTCGCACCAGTAGCCATTTTGGGGATTCTGGCGTGCCGAAGAAAAAGCAAGTAACCCACTCGGAGCGGCTGGCGCGGCGATGCTCGCGGGCTATGGCATCCTTGCCGTGGTCACTGTCCTGCTCGTGCTGCCCCCAGCTCGTCCGCTACAAGACAGCACCTGCGACTCCGGCAGCACCTTCAGCAGCTCTTTTCAGGCGAACCTGAAGCTCCTCGCCGCGGCGCTCCCCGGCAACGCCTCCTCTGCGCCGTCCGGCTTCGCTATCCTCTCGGCCAGCCCGGCCTACGCGATGGCGCTGTGCCGCGGGGACGCAAACGCATCGTCCTGCGCCGCGTGCGTGAGGGTGGCCTTCCGTGCCGCCGGCCAGAGCTGCCCCAGTGCCACGGGCGTCACCATGTACGAGGACGGCTGCGTCCTCCGCTACGCCAATCACCAGTTCTTGGACTTCCTCAGCACGTGGCAGGTCGGCGAGCTTAGGTACCGGCTGGGAATTCTACTCTCTATTCTTAAATCTTAATTCATCCGGTCAGTGGTTACACACAGCTGAACCCTTTCCAAATTCCGGTTACAAGTATCAAAACTGGATGGGCTCTTCGGAGCCTTCCGGCAGTCGCGGTTGCGCAGTTCAGCGCCGCGGTCACGGCCATCCTCACCGCCGTGTCTGACCGCGCACTGGCTGCTGCTTCGAGCAACTCCACCACCAACGCCAAGAAGTACTTCGCCACGGGTGAGGTTGATTTCGACCCCAGGATCTACGTGCTCGCGCAGTGCGTGCCGGTCTTGACGCCGGCGCAGTGCAGCGGTTGCCTCGGGGAACTTCTTGTGCAGATAAAACTCCAGCTGGGCACCAAACCACCATATGTCACGTCACGTGTGGAGTGGTGCGACCTGAGGTATAGCGTGCGGCCGTTCTACCAGGGACAGGCCATGCTGCAGCTCGAGCCGCCATCTGCTACTCCAGAGACCACCCGAGCAGGTCACTCTCACCCTTCTTTGTTTTGTTTGAGGAATGCCAGTTACAGTTAACCTGAAGCTTTGCAAGTGCAGCATCCGGAGTCCACAAGAGTGTCCTAATTTTAGACTTCATGAATGCTGTGCAGAGAAGAAAAAGACCAGTGTAGCAGGGATCTCTGTGGGCGTCGTTTGTTCCCTTGTATTGATATGTACTCTTGCGGGTTTTGTCTTCATTCGCTTCAGGAGAAGGATTAAGTCTACCAAGCACGACAACCGTGAGTGGCATCAAGAATGTCTACGTGCTCAAGATCTGGAACCAATTTACCGTTTATTCATGCCATTCTTGCCATTTGACACCAGCATTCAAGAAAATCTCGAGAGCGCAGTGTGTCATATTTGATCTGACTGCGCTGGAAGAGGCAACCGAAAACTTTTCGCAGAGGAATAAGCTCGGAGAAGGTGGTTTTGGTGCTGTGTACAAGGTAATTACAGCACTATGTAAATGTTTCCTATAAATGAAAATCATACAATAGGGCTTTTGCCTTGCTGTTCTCCAATTAAAAATACAAGGAAATTCTAGTAGTATATAAATTAAAAGGGCAGACTCCGTATCTACCACAGCTTGTCTGAATAATGTTTCAGGGAATACTCCAAGATGGGCAGGAAATAGCAGTAAAGAAACTTGTGGGGACAGATAGTCATGGTTTGCATCAGCTGCAAAATGAAGTTCTCCTGTTGGCAGAACTTCAGCACAAGAACCTTGTTCGTTTACAGGGTTATTATTCGAACCGGGATGATACACTTCTTGTTTATGAATTCATCAAGAACGGGAGCCTGGACAACTTTCTATCCGGTAGATATTTTTTCCCTCTACGCTGAATTCTACAGTCACCAACTTCTCCACTGCATTCTCCTCTTTTGGTGGTCATTCAGCACTACCTAACATAAGTTTGTTGAACCAGATACTAGAGAGGGACACACACTAGTTTGGGAGCAACAGTACAACATCATTCTTGGTATTGCGAAAGGAATATTGTACCTTCACGAGGACTCGAGCATGAGGATTATCCACCGGGATCTCAAACCTAACAACATTCTTCTGGATGAGGACATGGAACCCAAAATTGCTGACTTCGGGTTGGCAAGGCTGCTAGGAGAAGGTCACACACATACCAAGACTTCTGGAGCTGCTGGAACGCCGTAAGCTCACATGCCAATTCAAACCTCCATGCACCGTAGAGTACTAATCAAATATTTAACATCCTCTGTAGAGGCTATATGGCTCCGGAGTACGTGTATCATCAACGTGTGTCACCCAAGATTGATATTTTCAGCTATGGTGTATTGCTCCTGCAAATCGTCACTAGGAGAAGAGAGTGCTGGTCTGATGATAGCAACACTGTGAACCTCATCACTGAAGTGCGTGCTGATTTTACTTCATTATTGTCTGATCTATTTAGTGCATCTTTATGTACACAAACATATTATCAGATCTCAGGTTCCCACTAACAGGGTGAAAATAACAAACTGATAGGTGTGGAATCACTGGAAAAAGGGAACAATATCACATATCATGGACCAAACACTTAACGAAGATACTCGAGACCAACAGCTCCGATGTGTACACGTGGGGCTGATGTGTGTCCAAGCGGACCCCGCTGACAGGCCTGAGATTTCCACAGTCATTTTCATGTTAACGAGGGATAACATGGAGCTTCAGCCACCGGAAGAACCAGCATTTTTCTTCGGGAGCTCCAGCTCTGGGAGGAACCTGCATCCTTCTTCTCGAGCTTCAGCTAACACTAGTTTCGTGTTGGTAAAGGACATTTCTGTGAATGGGGTTACAATGACAGAGCCGTATCCTAGGTAAAACAACTTAAGGGTGTGATGTTAGAGAGCTGAAGGCATGAGTCATTTCATTGACTGGGGTTTACAGTTACAGCTCAGCTTGCACTGAGTTCAGGTAATCTAGAAGTGCTTAACAAAGGATTAGTACTCGGCTGAAGCTTACCTTCGACATAAACATTGGTGCAAAAAAAGGTCTTATGAAAAGTCTATAATGCAATTGGATTGTATTTCTGTGCTGAATGACTTATATACAGCCTCTGTTCACTTTTATAAGAAGTTTTGGGAAGCCAGTTCACAAACATCTTATAAAAGTGAACGGATGAAAATGAAAATCATTTCCAAACATCCTCAAGTGCTAAATAATTACTCTGTCAGTTCCATTTTATAAGACCTTTATGGTAAGCTGAATAGCCTACCCCAAAAAACTTGTGATATGGAACAAAGTAGTACAATATAGTATCTTTCTTACATTTTTTCAATAAAAGGTATATATTAATATCAAGATGATAACAACTACACCGAGCCTATGCAATAACGTATTGTCAAGAAACAAGTCGAGACATCAAGGATTCATAGAGCAAAAAATAGAAAAAAAATACAGATTAGTCATTGTCATACATTCATAAAACACCATTTGCCCGCTTGAATGTTGGAGGCAACGGTGGTCGTTGCCTTCTATTGCGCGCTTGCATGCTGCCGGCGGTCGGCCAGGAGGCAGCTACGAATCTGACCCCAAAATTGACCGACGGAGTGTTTGGGGGCAGCACGAGTGTACCAATCAAAAACAGAGCCTCGACTTCGGTCATGGCGTCATTCCTTTGTCGAAGGCATCATCGTAGCAGGTCATGTTGCTCCGCTTGGGCTACTCGGGGAAAACCATAGATCCGGGTCTGCCGGATCGGATGATGGCGGCGCCGTACTCCCTATTAGGGGCATCATTTTGGTATAGGTGCCAACTCGAGTGGTATGGAGGTGGAGCATGGCGCTCGTGGTCTCAGCGACAGACGCACGACGACGGACGCACGCAAGGCGGTGGCGATGTATGGCGCAGTGCCAGCGTCGACAACAGGCTTACCAAGGTCAAGGCATTGATCCTTGTAGTGAAGATGGGTCGGCGGAAGTTGGCGGCATCGACTCCTGGAGCGTGTGAAATGGTGCATGATGAGGGTCTGCTAGACCGGTTTGTGCTCAAAGCTCGCCGTTGGGTGGTTTGGTGAGGCCTGCGGTTTACCTTGATGTGCGTAGTCAGGACACACTGCCCCGACATGATCACCCCTTTCATCTATCTTTTAGGTGTTCCGATAGTTTTCCCTGGCGTGGTGGATTTGAATTGATCTTTGCATTTTTCTTATAAGCCTTTGCTCACTAATATTATAAATAAACAAGGTTTTGTGCAACATTATAATGCAGAGACTAGGGGCATAAACTCTATTTCAAAGAAAAAAGGTCAAAAGACACCAATTAATGTTCAAAAAATCATATGAGTAACATACATCCATTGGTGTTGATGGTATATATCTTCCACATTGAGATGGTAATCTAGCATATATATTCAGATGCTAAAATTACTTGCAGAAAAATGGAAAATACTACTACTTGCAAAATCATTTTCCGCTTTTCGCGCATGACTTCTACAAATCTTATATTGAACTTGTGCACAGTCGCGGGGTACGTACTATGGATTCGATGCTGAGATGGGTTTGAAGGGATCCTCACAAATCGAGGGGTGTATGGCTTGACCTTATTAAAGTACTAAAGGGGCCAACCGCTTATGGAGTGTGATTGTTGGGAGGGGTCTCAGTTTTGAAGATCGTCAAGGAGATAAAGCACGAGATTTGGATGGGGCTCACTTGCTCCATAGGTGAGGGAGCGGGTGTCGTGTTATGGATCAACTAGCAAGGTGGCCCTCGCAAATACGAGGGCATCATCTTTGACAGGTTAAAGCTCTCGATGATATAAATTTATGGTGTCATATATAATAGAAATTTTAAATTCTCCCACAAAACTATATAAGGTAAAACATCACATTTATGATATTATTTTTTGAATCATTTATATTTGTAAAGAATAGTTACTATGACATTTCTAATAATACCATGTCACATATTCTAGAATATGTGTTCTATTTTTTGGTAACTAAAAGTTCACTGATTTGTTGAGTCGATAACAAAGGTGTAACCTTTGCATTTGTGGATTTTTATCATGAAAATCCAACATATTGTTATTGATACTCTTACATTTACATTATTGTTCTCTCTTATGATAGACCAACGAAACACCTGCATGTACATATCTGTTTCATCCAACTATGCTTGTGGATTAATTATGTATCACTGAGTTTGATTCCAAAATAAGAACTCCAATGTTGTTCACATGATCTTTCTAAAACTAACTTTTAAGGTACATGGAGCAATCTTGTCCTGATTCTATATCCTTATGTCAATGTGAAAATTTTGGTAAAACAACTTAAATCCACGCAAAATAGTACTCAAATAAGAATAAAATAGCAATATGAATACAATTGTTGTTTATTTTTCCGTGTCGCACTCTCTCCCCCGGAGTCTGAATCAGCATAACAATAAATTTGTCTGGACCAACTTAGAAGTGGGATATGTCTATCTTCAAATTACCATCTGAATAAATTCATAAATAAATGTAGCCAAACATGGCGGTGAACTTCAAATACAAAATCATATAATAAAGTATGTCTAATCATTTATAGAGCTTTTTCTAACATGTTTCTTTGAAACATTGCACTCTATCGAACATAATTTGTCTCACACGGGGTTATTCACCCTTTGGAACCAATTACACCCTTTGCTCATAATAACTAATTAAGGATGAGTTGTGATAGACCCGATGGGATGTATGTGTGACAAACACATGTTAGCATGTGGTCACCATGTGTATGTTCTTAGGGCATGCATGTATCTTCTGCATGTCTAATCCTAGAGGGAAGACAAGCTTCTTTGCTTCGTACGTGCTGGCGGGCAATTCGTTCTTTCTTGGAAGCATCTTCTTCATTATTAGTAGCAACTTTTCAAATGACGAGTCAGCCACACCGATCTCTGCCTTCCACTTCAGCAATTCTAGTGTGTTGCCTAGCTTCTTCTGGCCATCTTCTCGAACTGCAACCAGTCCTTTTCTCTATCGCAGCCTCGCCGTGCATCAAAAATTACCCAACCAAAATCATCAGCGGGCTCATCTGGTTCCTGTTCTTCACCCTAACCTTCTTCTTCATTGTCTTCCATTGCCGTATCAGCATACTGAGGGAACATAGATCGATAGTTGTCATCATCGTTCTCTTCTTCATCGCCGTCTTCCTTCATAACCCCTCTTTCTCCGTGCTTCGTCCAAACATTAGAGCCAGACATGAAACCGGACCTAAGCAGGTGGCTCTGAATGACTCTTGAGGAAGTGTGATCCTTCTCATTCCAACAATCAACACATGGACAAAATATAAAGCCACCACCATGCTTGTTCGACCCAGCCGCACCGCGAAAAGAATGCACGCCTTTTCTGTAAGCGGCTGTGCGTCGGTCACCGTACATCCATGGATGGCTCATCTACATCATACAAGAACTTTATATCAAACGCAATCACCATCCTAAAATTAATACTGCATGGTCTAAACGAGAAAATAGTTGCTAAGCTTTTAGCACAAGTGGAAATTAAGAGGAAGAAGCTTAAGTCTGGCTCAGGCACCTCATATCATGTTTGTCTTCTGTGAAATCAAGTGGTAACACACATTTCAACAAACACCTCTAGTGCATACGAATAAAAAAAAGACTAGCACAAACCCACACTTCTGCCACCAGGAAAAAAACAAGAGAGAGGGGAGAGGCGGGCTGCCATATATATAGGGCCAGCCCATTTGTGCCGGTTTGAGATACAAATCGTGACTAAAGGGGGAGCATCTGGCCGGGTCCTAACGAACTGGGACCAAAGGGTGCCGCACGTGTGGGCGGGATCGGGGTGACGTGGCACTATAGAAAAACCCTCATCTGTGGCGCACGTATTTCACTTTCCGTGGCGCATATTCCCTGCACCACAATCACACGACATATATTTATTTCTGTGGCACATATCTACATGCGCCACATAATTTTTTTAAACTTCTGTGGCGCACCTGGCAGGCATGCGCCACAGAAAACTTATGGCTAACCTAGCAGTGGTGCGCCAAATAATTTTTTTTAATTTCAAAAAATTGCGGCCAGATCTAGATCTAGATCTGGAGCCGCCTGAATTTCGCCGGATTTTTTTTAAACAATTTCCGTAGGTGGGTGGTTGGGTGGGTGGAGGAAGAGGAGGAGGCCAGCCGGAGGTTATTGGTGGAGGAGGAGGTGGTGGGTGGAGGAGGAGGAGGTGGTGGTGGTAGTGGGTGGGTGGGAGGAGGAGGTGGTGGCGGTGGTGGTGGTCATCGTTGGAGGAGGTGGTGGTGGTCACCGGAGGAGGAGGAGGAGGTGGTCGCCGGAGGAGGAGGAGGGAGAAGAAGGGAGGAGAAGGGAGAAGGAGGAGAAGTGGAGAAGAAGGAGGGAAGGTAGAAGGATGAGAAGTGGAGGAGAGGAGGAGGAGGAGAAGGGCGCCACCAAATTCAAAATTTGGGGTAAGAATTCTGTGGCGCATGTGCATATGGTGCGATACAAAAAGATCGAAGTTTTTTTTAGGAATTTTTTTTACTTTGCCGTAACTTTTTACTCTTTTCGAATTTGGCGATTCTAAAAATTGGCTAACCGGGTAAATCCCGGTGATTTCGGATGTAGAATTTTCTCTAGATCATTTTGATATATTGTGCGTTTTGTCGACTTCGTATGCAACTAGAAATCCATTTTGATGCTTTTGCAACGCTATTTTGGAAAAAAGTTGAAATTCATGTTTGTTAATTATCATTAAAACTAGATGACATAATACATGCGCACCTCGAATGATTTTATTTTTTGAAATTTCTATCTATTTCTTTTATATTTTACAAGGCTATTGGCATATGCGCAAAAGAAATGTGGCCTCGTAGTGTCAGGGGTGGGCCCGCCACAAGGAATTATGTGGAGCCCAACATGCGCCACATAAGTCCAACTTTCTGTGGCGCATGTTGGCATCCCATGTGCAGTATTGTACCCTGTGTGGGCCACACATAATTTCTGTGGTGCATCCCTCCACATGCGCCACAGAAAGCCACAATTCTGTGTTGCACCAATATTTCATACGCCGCAGAAATTTGAAAATTCTGTGTAGCATATGTATCGATGCGCCATAGAAATATTTTTATGCAGCACACACTTTTAGGTGCGCCACAAAATATATTTCTACCTATAATTGCTTTCCTAGTAGTGTGGCCAAGACTACGGCCGGAACTAAAGGGGCTTGAGGAAAGGCATGTTTTCTACTAGTTCTTATGATACTATATTTTTATAATGCATACTATTATGTAGTATTAGTTTTATTATATTTAATGATATGTATAATTTTAATACAAAATAATATATTTGAATTTTTTATTATACATGTTATGATGCGATATTTACCTATGATATCGTTATGATCTCTCATCTTTAATAATAGTGACACGTTTGCTTTTTTACATGTACGAAATACATGATATTATCTATGGTAGCCTATTGTGGGTAATTATAGTGGTTGGGCACTCGGTCACACTGACAAAAAATGAATTAAAAATCTATTATTATCTCCTTCTCAAAATACATTGATAATATTTTTTTCTTAAGGTGAACAATATATAATTAAGAACATTGTTAACATCATTAAATATATTTTATTTTTTTCTCCAAACTGCCGCCTATGTTGCGACTGTTTTAGATAAGGAACCCCTCCCCTCCCGTGGCGCTCCCCAGGGCGCCGCCGGGGGGCCGATCTCCCTCCTTCCGCCACCTCCTCCCCCCGTTTCTCTCCCTCCGTCGCTGCCGTCGGTGCTGGCCACGGTGGCGGCGGGCCCCGATGCCAAAGTGCCCGGGGGGGTGGGGGGGTTGTTGTTGGAGGCGGCAACCGGCGGTGGCGGTGACCTCCGGCTTCGGCGTGCTCCGCGTCTAGGGCGGCGTCCCTGGATATGCGGCGGCTGCTCCTCCTCCACGGCCTCCGGCGATGGATGGTGGTGGCGGCGGCTGTTGGATCTTGTGCCTGCCGAGATCCATCGTCGGCTTCTGCTGGCGGCGCGAGGAAGGGGGCGGCGATGTGCGGGGCGAGGATGGTGTGGTTGCGGCTCCGCTGTCCACCGAATTCTCCTTCGTCATCGTTGGTCAGCGGATGGCGGCGTGGGGGCCTGTTCGTTTTCTTCGGGTTTGAAGGTGGTGGTTCTAGGGTTCTTCTTCAGCGAAGATGAAGACCTACCGGATGCTGATCCTTTTCATCTAGCCGGAGTGTTGAGTTCCGGAAGGCTCCGCCGGCGAATGCATTAGCGCATCTTTTGCCTGTAGTTTGCTGGATCGGGTGATATTCGGTCGCGCGCACCCATACTTTTATTCCGACCGTTTGGTTCTGGAGGGAGCGGCGCGAAGCTTTTTTTCTGTGTTGACATCAAGTGACTATGGATCCATGATGAAAGTCGGAAGAAGAGAATTTCATGAAGGCCGGATGGGAGGACTAGCTAAGGGAGGTTCAAGTCTCCACGCTGTTGAGGGACTTGCTTGGTGTTCCGGGCTTCACATCAGCGGTATGATAGTGGGGGCGACAACACAAGTGATGTTTAGAGTCCTACCTTTCAGAGTGAAAACCCAAGGTCTGGCCTTAACTGGTTGTGCCTGGCAATGACCTTGTTGGAGGCACTATTTTGAGAGCGAGGACTATCTTCAGGGTGAAAACCTAAGATCTTTGATCGGGCGACGACGGTGTTAGAGCATTGTTTCCTTCTTGAGAGCGTCATTTTTGGAGAGTCTGTATTTCAGGTGTTGTCTTGGTGGTGGATGTATTGCTGTTGTTAGGCCCGAGATACTGTAGCGGGACTTTTGTTTCTTAGTTTTCTTTTCATTTTTTGGCTGTGTGTATCCGTAGTGCCATTAGGATGGTGCGTTGTTGCAGAAGCTGGGTGTAATTGGTATCTTTTGATATTAATATATTTCCTTTATAAAAAAACTAGCAAGGTGGCCCTCGCAAATGCGAGGGCATCTTCTTTAGCTTGTCAAATCAACTCATGGGATAATTTAGTGGTGTAATTAATGTATAGCAGACACATAGCTACCATAAATACTATGTTAGGTAAGAATATGACATATGCGGTAGTGTTCCGCGTTGCACATCTAGATTTGGAGATATTTTACGAAATATTTATGTTGAAATGTTATTATGCCAATTTTTTTTGGTATACACTGGCTTTCGAAAAGAATTCCTAAAGAAAGTGCAACTTCTAATCTGCATTACTAACTTAGTGCTTTTGTTTGTCCGAAAAATGCTTCCTATTTTCATGGGTTTTTAATAGAGTTTTCTTTACATATATCCCCATCAATTTTAATATCTATATCTATCACTTCTCTGTCGCATTCGGGCGTCAGGAAGTCCCGTTGTGCATGTCTCTTGACATATCAACATCTTTTCCAACAAACCGATGTGTGGGTATATATCTAAAACAACATTCATGATTTCTAAATTAGACATGTCATGATAAAAGTATTATTAGCATTTTCTTTATGATTTCAAGTTTAGGCAAAATATGTCACGTTTAGCTATACCCGTTTGTCAAGCTATAGTTGCCTTAGTTTTGTACTTTAGACCTACCGTGATTTTTGTTGCTACTATAATTTATCCGAGTTTATTTGTACTTTAGGATTGATGTATCATTTGAACAATCGATGAAAACAGTTGGCAAAATGTGCCTCTGGATGAAACACCATTGGGTTTCCTGCATATTTTTCTATTATTGTTTGCTCGTTTTAGACATCAATGTGTGATATAACATATTAATTGCAGATGCATATGGCTTGATATACAAAATTATGCTCATATGTCCCCGGAAAAAATTGTGCATACTTTTCAATAATAATATTTGACCAAGAATTGCTCGAAATTGTTGATTTATGTTAGAAGGAAGTTTCAGATGATACTTTTTTTGCGTAAGTACTGCACCACGTACGGCGTTCTCTGGTACGACCCATATACGATGCAAAATCTGGTGGTACTCTGCACTTAGCTGCCACCGACAAATGGAGGATCTTCTTGTCGTACAAAGATCAGATAAACTGTGTCATATGTATGGTAGGACTCTTTATTTTGTGGCACATAATCCATATTTCCTTTCTAAATCGATTGGTAAAAATAATCTGGTGGTACTCTGCACTTAGCTGCCACCGACAAATGGAGGATCTTCTTGTCGTACAAAGATCAGATAAACTGTGTCATATGTGTGGTAGGACTCTTTATTTTGTGGCACATAATCCATATTCCCTTTCTAAATCGATTGGTAAAAATTATATGTCGAAGAAATCTTACAGGTATGAAAGGACCGTAGGATTTTGTTGCAAAAAATGCTGAAAAATCCTTAAATTAGATAAGCCATCAATCTTACGTGGCGCCATTAACACCGTAACAGGTCTTGACGAAGTCGCCGTAGCTGAAGTCGGCGGGGAAGACATGCAGCTTGTCGCTGAAGCCCTTGGCAAAGACCTCTCGGAGATGCTAGCGCATGACTGGTTTGACACATCACCGCACTGTCGGCTATGCGGCGCCACCGTGTGCTCCATCTGGAAGAAATACATCCGGTCGAGCACCTTCGGCTCCGACAAACTTGAGGTTACTCTCGAACTTGTTCCCTAGCAGCTTCATGTCTAGTCAGTTGTCTTAGGTACCTGGCGCTCGAAAATAACTCGATGTGCCAGCCGGTGACTTCCTAGACACTTCCACATGCATATAACCCTTCTCGGGAGGACTCCACGATGGTCTTCCTGAATATGCCGTGTCTGTGTACATGTTCTACTATTAATCAGTGTAATAAAATTGAATGAAAAGCTATATTTATTTTATGAGAACTTGTGTATTTATTTTTTAGACCTACTAATATACGATCTTTTTCATATGATCTGTGTGCACGATGGGATCACGCAACTGCTCATGCATCAGACTGCGTAGCCTCCCGTCCGACTCACTGTTGTACGATCGTCATATCCCGCGGCGCCTGGTTAAAGCTAATAAATTTAACTTAACACAAAGCTAAATGTACACTTATTTGTGGGCGGAGGGGTAGTTATACACGTCGCCACGCAAATATCTGTATATGTCATTAAAAAAAATATTCATCTTGTTTATCATTGACTTAGATTCTAGACAAATACAAATCATATTAAAAATACGTATGATGTGTCCTAGCAACTATTATATTTTAGGTACCACTTTTAAAGGTCTAGTGAAATCCATGCATGTCGTATCCAATATTTGTTAGATGGGCTAGTGTACCATGTACGTACATGTCATGCGAATTGTATTGTGCTTGGTTTCTATTTTCCAGTGGGTCATACCAAGTTCGTTTGTGAGTTTTGTTTTAGCTGCACATGTGGTTTTCCATTTAAATACTTCTTTTCTTTTTTTTGCGGGGGAGCCAAACGTGACCAAGGTCATAATCACGTATCAGCTTGAACATATTTTGTAATCATTGATCAGTTTTAGAGTTAGGTTTCATGGTAAGTATATAACGTGTCAACTGGACCTACAAAGTTACGTAATTGATAATCTTTTATTAAATCATAGCCATTGATTTTAGATCTAACTGTTAAAATAATTTAGATCATGTGGCTTAACGTGGTGTCTCTATTAAACATCCTTATTTTGCCTTTAGTATATAATAGATGTTGCGACTGTTCTCCCAAGCGATGGGGACTGCCAACAAGCATGGTAAAAAGAGATTCGTTGACTTCCGCAATAAAAATCAACCCCACCAAGTCTAAGTGTGTGTCTTTGTGTTGGAAAAGCTGGAGAAACCAAGTAAGTTTCTAGTGCCCCACTAATCGTAATACTAGTCCATCTGTCTTGTAATAGAAGATATGCCACGACCAATATATGAGTATATAAGTGGCTTCATATTGGAGGATATCTTTTGATATTATCGGCCCTCCCCGCTTAAACCCATGTGACGTAAAAATTAAGACTCAGGTATACCCGTAAGTATGTATGGGAGCTTAATGATTCAAGAGTGGAATTTGCTTGTCCTAATAAAGGAGAGATATATTCTAGGCTCTCTAGGTATTTTGTTCAATATTGTATTGAATTGCAGATTGTAACTCCTTGTTCTAGCTAGGAAGAACCGTGAACGCCGCAAGAAAGAAATTCCGTGAAGTTCTAGAGACCCTATGAAGGGTGATGGACATAGGTTTTCAGAATAAAATCAATGTTTTGAGTTCCTGATCAGATGTTGTAGTTGGTGCATCGGATACTTTTTTTTAATTTAAGTTGAGTTTGTTGAGTACGATCACACTCACCTCTTTACTTTCAGAACCCTTGCGAGAGTGTGAGAGAAATGAAGGAGAATACCTTGAAGAAACCAAAGGCAGCTACGAGGTCTTCTACGAGGAGTTGGATCTATCAAGCAAGAGGCCTAGGGGACGACCACCGACTCTTGGCCACTTCCATGAGGATGTGTCGCCTACCCACTTCTGCAAGGTGCTCGTGGCTCTAGGGATCAGTGTGCTCGCTCTCTCAGATGGCTTCAGGCCTGTCCTTGGCCTGGTGCCGGGGAAGATGATCATCAATACTACCACAGGGTACCAGCGGGAGATGAACATCAAGGAGGTTAGTGGCAAGGCTGTCCTGGAAGTTGGCTGGTCAGATTTCGCCGTCGCACACAACCTCAAGTTTGGTTACATGATCTTCTTCAAGAACTTGAGTGGAAGTGAGTACAAAATGGTCATCTTCGACTACTCAGGCTGCAAGGTTGTTGGCAGGTGCCCGCAACACCGTGACTGCATGAAGAGGCTTGATCAGGATGAGGATTGATCGACATATTTAAGCACTATCCATAGTTCGTCTGGTGAACATGGTTAAATACTATCCTAAGTTGGTCGTAGTTATCTAGAACTACTGCAATGACTTGCTACTAGTGTTGTTATCGTTGTTCTTCGTGTTCTTGGTGTTCTTGCTGGTCACCCGATTCTTGTTGTTGCTGGTAGCCTCACCACTCGTGAGAAGAGGTTACCACAACGCCTCAATGATATACAACCAAACACACTATAAGGTGACCAAGGTAGAGCAAAGCAAGTTTACACAGCTGACCAAACAACCGCACCTGTTTGTCTTGAGGGCCATGAAAAATATCTTGTGGGCAACCAAACGAAATGCACACCATGGTTTTTGGCCCATTTTTACTCGTCCTAGCCCCCAGCGTCGTGCCCTCGGGAGCCCAAAAAGGCCCGAGACCTACCAATCGCACCCTAGAATACTAATAGAAAGGAAATCAAATGGCCCTATTTGAATAAAAACAAAAACACAGAAGTACTGGTGAGCTTCCATAACTCTAATAGAACAGCAGCAGACACCACCATGACTAACTGGAATAACTTTGGTTATGTCTTCGTCTCCGCGATGGTGATGTACCTTTGCAAGGATATCTGATGTACCTTAAATGGGTCTCGGTAGCATCACCATTGACTTGGAGCACATTGAAGGACACAATCCATTCATGATACCGCTTCTTCCTTAAAAGTAGAAGCCGCAAATATTGCTTAAAGGATCTAAAAATACAATTCAAAATTTTCTTCAGTGTGAGAATATTATACATAAATAGAATGATTATAACATATGCCAATTGAAACAACTAGTCACTTATATGCAACTTCAGATGGCTCGGGACAACAACCCTCTATGTCATGCTCCCTCTGACAGCAGAAGACCGGTGTCGTCTGCCTCCCATGCCTCACCTGATGTGATAGCTTCCTCGGCTGTTGCGGCTCCAAATTCAGCATCTTTTGTTATGCCATCATCTACACCGCCAGTTGGACCAGTCACGAGCCTCCGTCGTGGCATTCAACAACCAAGAGTTTGTATTCACAACAAAATGGCATGGAGTTGTGTTCTTGCAGAGCATGCAACACTAGTGCAGAATATCCTACCAGTCGCGTGCCGAATTAGGCTACCAGTCGCAGGCCCCTGCCCGCTAGTGGTACCTTGCCAATGGTAAGGTCCTACTAGTCGTCCGGTCCGCTACCCGTATTATTTTTGCAATTTAAAGTAAAGTTGGGAAGAGCACCCATCTATCCACGTGATTTTTTAGAAAACACCCTAAACACCGAAAGAAAGCAATCGAGTCCTTGGCATTGACGAGATCTAAGAGAGGAGCATGTCTCTAGAGCAGGGCGTCGACGGTGGCCCTTCATCGAGGGAGGAGGTGGTTGTCGTTGCCAGGAAGGAGGTGGTCGCCTTTGCCGGAGATGAGGGAAGGTGTTCGCTGTCGTCGGAGGACATGGATGATTGCAATTGCCAGAGAGGATATGGTGGAGAAGTGAAAGAGACGAAGGGAAAGAAGGTGGACAGGGGGAAGAGGAGGAGGGGAGAAGGTGAAGAAGTGGAAGAGAATGAGGGTGGAGGAGTGTAAGAGGAGGAAGGGACAAGGTGGAGAAGTGGAAGAGGATGTGCGAAAGTGAAAAAAATTGCTATTTTCAAATTAGAAATTGTTTTACATCAAAATCAAAAACTAAAAAACTCTATTTTCCTTTTTGATTTTTTGGAATCTAAAAAATTGCTAAACAATGAAATCGGATCTAAAATTTTGCGTAGATATATTTTTCATATAAAAAGTTTTTTCATCGGAGGTCGTATGCAACCAGAAAAGCCGTTTTACCGAAACATGAGGCCATTTTGCATAATATATCAAAATTCATGTTTATTAATTTTCCTTAAAACTAGATGACATAGCACATGGTCATCTCTAATTGGGCAACCTGCTACTAAGCTGATTAGTAGTAGTGTGCCAAAATAGGACACGATGTCAATATTTTCGCTCACCCGCACATGTAAGCCCAATATGGTGCAAGTGTGCACGCAAAGTGACACGGGACCAATCTGTACATACCAGTCGCGTGCTTTCATTGGCGCTCGCTGCGGGTACTTTCTGGACCCGAGTGCATAAAGGGTCCACCTACTAGTTGTGTGCGCTAGTCTCTGTAGTATGCCGTGCGCGTTATCGGCTCCTGACTACTAATACCAGTCGCGTGTTTTTAGACCATTGAGCGTTCCTCTATGGAGTTTTTCCTACTAGTGCAGAATCTAAAATCACACATACATCTCATGATTATAAAGAGGTTATCCGCATTCCTATTTGGCACGAAGCTATGCAGGTTGAGTTCTCCGCTCTCTAGGCTAATGGTACGTGGAGACTAGTACATCCTGCTCCTGGTGTTAATTTAATTGAAGCTAGCAGGATTTTTAAAGTCAAGCTTCATGCGGATGATTCTATTGAGCGATACAAGACGTACCTAGTTGCTGAAGGATATATACAACGCTATGGTCTAGATTCTGACGAAACTTTCAGTCATGCGGTGAAGCCAGCAACTATTTGATTGTTGCTCTCTATGATGCTTTCACACATGTGGCATATCTGTCAGCTTGATGTCCAAAATAACTTTCTTAATGGATTTTTTGATGAGAAGGGTTACATGCGCGAGCCCCCTGGTTTTACTGATTCTAGCAAGCCTGACACTAGTAGGGAAAGAGTATTCTGTGGCGCACCTAATTAAATGCCTATTATGCGCCACAGAATACGCACCATAAAAATTGGATATTTGTGGCGCACCAGCCCGTGCACCCCTATCTTCTTTTTGTGATGCATTGTACCCACGGTGCGCCACAGAAGTAGGTGCGCCACCGAATTAGTTTTAGGTGCGTCACAGAATTAACTACATGTATACACGATTTTGTACTGTCTGTTATACACATACAAGTTATATATAGCAGTATACTGATATTATACACATTATATACATTAGTATACATATATAATATAAATAGCATGTACATTGCACAGATATAATATAAACAACATCATCACATTACTTCGATCCCGATCGAGATACACATATAGTGCCAAGTGTCAAATTTTTACATACAAGTCTTAATTCATAAAATGTTCATCATCTCGAGATACAAATAGAAGAGAGTCACTACGAGCATCATTGCGATGAAAGTGGTCTTCATCCGGTACCTCCTCCGCTCCCTCCTCTCTCCCGCCAGGCTCGCTTGCACCGCCCCCGGATAAAAGCCAACTAGGATCGAATAATAAATGACTCATACATTGTTGGTCAAAACAAATATTAACATTCAGGGATGGCGTAAGTGAGCCAAGTCCGATGCACAACACATTGATATTTGTGCCATCTTACCAGGATCACATACGCCACCCCCGAGTGTACAGTGACCAAACATTTTAATCATCGGCACTATCTCAAAGAAAGACCAAAACAAACGAAAAAGCCCAACTCAAATACAAGCCAAGTAGGATCAACTAAATAGCATGCCTCATACTTTGTTGGTCGAAACAAATATTAACATTTAGGAATGATGTTAGCGAGGCAAGGTAGGATGCAATCACACTAGGCTCGCTAGCACCTCCCCCGAGTGTAGTGACCAAACATTCTAATCATCGGCACTAAAATGGAAGAAACACCAAAGTAAACGAGTAATGCCAACTCAAATACAAGCCAAGTAGGATCAACTGAATAAGATGCCTCATACTTTGTTGGTCGAAAAAAATATTAACATTCAGGGATGGGGTAAGCGAAGCCAAGTATGATGCACGAGAGATTGATATTTGTGCCATCACACCAGGTTCACCCACCCCATCCTAGAGTGTAGTGACCAAACATTCGAATCATCTGCCAATGGTGGAAAGCTGCAGTTGGTCAAATTTGTACTTTCCTCTCTACCAATTTTCTTTATGTGCTGTTTTGATGTGCCCATTACTGTAAAGGAACAAGTGATCAAATACATGAGGCACTGTCTCTGGAGAAAGAAAAATGGAGATGTTCAAGCAAAGGGTTCAGCTCTTATTCCATGGAAAAAAGTCACAAGACCCAAAAACCAAGGTGGATTAGGAGTGTTAAATCTTGACACTCAAAACAGAGCACTTTTGTTGAAAATTTTGGACAAATTCTATAATAATCATGATATTCCTTGGGTCAAGCTGGTGAAAGGAGCTTATTATAATAATGGAAGTCTCCTAGGAGCATCACTGGAGGGATCTTTTTGGTGGAGAACTCACCTGAAACTTGTTGATACTTTCAAAGGATTGGCCAAATGCAATTTAGGGGATGGGAAATCAAGCTTATTTTGGCAGGATAACTGGGAAGACAATTGTTTGCAGCACAATTTGCCTCATTTGATTACTTATGCAAGAAATCATTTGTTGACTGTCAGGGAAGTACTGGACACTGAATTCTTGGAAGACCTTTTTCACTTACCTTTATCACAGCAGGCATATTCAGAATTTCTACAAATGGAGATTATTTGTCAAAATGCTAGAGAAAATATAAGTGAAGACGATTCAGATAAATGGAGCTATATTTGGGGAAGCAATAATTTCTCTGTAAAGAAAGCCTATAAGTCATTGATTGGATATCAAGAGGTGCAACCACATTTTGGTTGGATATGGAAGTCGTCATGTCAACCAAAGCACAAGTTCTTCTTCTGGCTTCTGTTACATGGCAGGCTCAATACCAGGAATTTGTTGAAGAGGAAAAATATGACTCTGCCTTCTTATGATTGTATTCAAAATTATTGCTATCAGCAAGAAGAAAATATGACCCATTTGTTCTGGAATTGTAACTTTGCACAAAACTGCTGGAACTATATCTGTCCACAAAGAAGAAGGGATGGGACAATTTTTCAAGCTATTTCAGATATAAAGAAGAAACTGAAGTATCCTTTTGCAATGGAAATAATAATTCTAGCAGCTTGGGGCATTTGGATTTCAAGAAATAATAAAATCTTCAACAACCAGACGCCAAGCTTTGCAACTTGGAAAATAATCTTCCTCCAAGAAGCAAAGTTGCTCACTTATAGAATGAAGAAGAAGCATGCAGATACCTTTAAAGAATGGCTCCAATCTCGGATTTAGACTAGTTTTGTTTATTTTTATTTTTATTTTTTATAGGTCTCCCTCTTACCTGTAATGATATGAACTCTGATTAATATAAAAATTGCAGTGGGGTTTCCCACTGTTTCACCTTCAAAAAACATGCAATTAATTAAGAAGTGCCCTCAAATAAGAGACAAGTAGTATGAACTAAATGGAATGCCTCGTGCATTGTTGGTCGAAACAAATATTAACATTTAGAGACGGGGTCAGTGAAACCAAGTAGGATGCACAAGAGATTGATATTTATGCCATCACACCAAATTCACTCGTCCCACCTCCAAGTGTAGTGACCCAACATTCTAATCATCATACAGTACTAAAGGCGCCAAGAAGGCTCGATGGTTAGTAGTATCTCAGACCCTTTGAACAAATAATATAACCGAAATACCATAGTTTGTTTAACCAATGGAACAAGGAATGCAACACAATCCAATAAAGGTAGATGTTCCATTACTTGACGATGACGCGCTTATTGTCCAAACAAAGTGTTCCATCATTTTCAACTATAGCAGTGGTCACTTGTTTGCAGTTTAGCTACAGTGTGCTATCTGGTCATGTTTCCAATATATATATATGCTCAACAGTAGTACACTAACTGAGCATCGTGATCGACAATGGGGTAAGAATCAGTTCCATGTTGAGATACAGTACTAAAGGTTTTTTTTTTAATGAATCAAGTTTAAATGACAATCAATATACCATGTGCGCTGGACATGATGATGCATTCGAATTCAACCAAAACAATATATACAACCTGAATATAGGCCTATAATAAAGGGAAATTATATATACATCACATTTTTTCAAGCACCTGGCGTGCATGGACATCAGCACAAACCAGCAAAAGCAAACTGAGGAAGGGGCGGGAGGAGGAAGACAGCCTTCTGGCTGAAGTGGACGGAGCAACCACCATGTAGGTGATGGAGACGGAGGAGGGGCCGGTCCTAGCGGATCTGAGCGCGTTGTGGAGGTCAACATGGAGGTCCCTGCGCCTAGATCTCGGGCTGCTGCTCGATGCCCACGACCTAGGCTGCCCTCCAGCCTCCTCCATCCGTGGAGATGGAGCGGCCCGCTCGTCCGTCGTTGGCGTCCCGTCGTTGGTGGAGAAGAAGAGGAGGGCGGCGTCGTGGGAGGGGGAGCGAAGTGTACGGGTGAGGGAGGGGGAGGGGGAGCGGAGTGTACGTGCGAGAGATATACGGACGGGCCGACCCCCAATAATAGGGTCCATTTCTGTGGCACACCAAGCAAGGTGTGCCACATAAAATATCTTATTTGTGTGGCGCACGTGTTTTTGTGCACCACAAAAATAGTGAAACCAGTATTGAGTGGGCCCCACCGTATTTCTGTGGCGCATGTGACTTTGGTGCACCACAAAAGCATGCTATTTCAGTGGCACATCTGGTTTGGTCCGCCATAGAAATAATTTCTGTGGCGCATGCAAAACATGTCTGCCACGGAATAGCCTCCCACCTATAGCTAGTTTCCTACTAGTGTGATCATTACCGTCAACTTGTGAAATCTCTATATGAGCTGAAGTAGGCTCCTTGGGTTTCTCACCTTACACATCATTGTTCATCCTTCGGCCCCTCAGATGTTACTATCTACATTCTTGTATATGTTGATGATAAGATTGTTCTCAGTTCCACTGCAGCTGTTATTTCCAGATTGGTCAGCCAGCTTCGATCTGATTTCTCTGTGAAGTATCTTTGGTGTCATGCATTAGTTTTTGGGTTTTGACTATGGGCTGCAGCTTCAATCCTCCTCCTCTACGCTTCTTTCAGCTTTCTCAGATTTAGATTGGGCTGGCAGTATTGATGACCGGCGATTCACGGAGGATATGCTATCTTTTATGGAGTGAATTTAATCGCCTAGAGTGCTCGTAAGAAGTGTACTATGTCAAGATCAAGTAGTGAGTCTGAGTATAAAGCCCTTGCTAATGCTACGATAGAGATTGCATGGGTACAGTCTTTGTTCCAAGAACTTGGTGTGGCTACAGTCCATCCTCTAGTGTTATGGTGTGATAATATTGCTACAACATATATGTCGTTGAACCCATTCTTTCACGCAAGAACAAAGCATATTGAAATTGACTTTCACTTTGTTTTTAAACGTGTTTGTGAAAATCAACTGTAGTTTCGCTTCATCGCCTCTAAGGATCAAGTTGATGACATTTTTACTAAACATTTCCCTTTATTGTTGTATGAGCATTGTAAGCGCAATCTCAATCTTCTACAAATTCGTATCTATCCAGTATAACTATGCATCGTATTCGATTACAGATGTGCACCAGATTTGAAAGTACATGGATTTTATTGCAAAACTAGGGTTTTTGGAAAGGAGGCAGCTGGTTTATTTAGTTATATTAGCCTTGGCCGAGCTGCAAGGCGGTCTCGTACGTACGTGTGTTGTGGTATATATAGTCTATCCATCACAGGGCGCAGTTGCCAAACCCTGCCAACAGTTGATCAAATACAGAGCATTAGATCAAATTCAGAAGACGGAAGAGTAGCGAATTCGCGGGTGACATTAGGAGCGATCGAGGGTGTAGTCTACTCACTAGGTTGCTGGTGGACGACGGAGCCGCAGCCAGCGAAGTCACACGATTTATCGGACCTGCCGTTGCGATGGTAGTAGTCGTTGAATGCATAGGACGCGTGCGCGACCTTGGTATTGGGATCGAAGCACCGACCGCCGGTCTGGATGGCACGGCAGTCGGCGCCATGACCGCAGGCGTAGTCCAGCGCGTCCTGAAGGCGCTTGTCTCCTGCGGCCGCGTTCGCCACACACCAGCTCGCCGCGTTCCCGTCGCAGGTGCCTATACATATATTTATCTTGCACACCGTGAGGTGTTGTTGCTGGGGAAAATAAGGTATTCCATTCCATATGATGGCTGGAAACTCCTACGTTTATAAAAGGATGATATAGACTTGCAATATCTTTTTATAGACAGATGTAATATATGATTACAACTAGCAGTAATACGTACCTCCTGGCTTGTGGTAGACAATCGAAGCGGCTCCAGCGAAGTCACATGTGCCGCTGGCACGGCCCTTCCTCTGGTAGTAGTCGTTGAATGCGTAGGACGCGTGCGCGACCTTGGTGTTGGGCTGGTAGCACGGTTTGCCGGGCTGGATGGGGCTGCAGTCCGCCCCGTGGCCGCACGCGTAGTCGAGGGCATCCTGGAGCCGCTTGTCCCCGACACCCGCGTTCGCCGTGCACCAGCTAGGCCCCGCAGGTGTAGGGGTAGCAGGAGACGGACCAGGGTGGCCGAAGTCGACCTTATAGACGGGTGTGCCGTCGGGGTAGAACAGCCCGAAGTTGCGCTCCTCCTCGTCGCCGGTCTTGAGATTCTCGTTGAACAAGGAGAAGATGTAGACGGAGATGTCGGCGTTGGGTTTGTAAGGTGTGCCGGTGCCTCTAAGAACCTTGCTGATGAGGTTAGAATTGTAGGTTTGGGCGTTCGCGGTGGTGGC
Source organism: Lolium rigidum (assembly GCF_022539505.1). Classification (NCBI taxonomy): domain Eukaryota; kingdom Viridiplantae; phylum Streptophyta; class Magnoliopsida; order Poales; family Poaceae; genus Lolium; species Lolium rigidum. The sequence goes on along the minus strand of NC_061514.1, from coordinate 346,545,460 downwards.
CGCCGCCGCACTCTCTTTTTGCCCCCCTAAATAATCAGCTGGGTAGGCGTCCTGGTGCTTGAGAGGCGGCCCTATTTTACCTTTGGTCGGAAACCCACATTCTGAACAAGTTATTTTCGTGCCACGACCTCTAAGCATCCTACCTCGAGCATGCTCGCTGGAGCTGCTCAGCTTCTCCACGGCATGGAAAACGGCATCAACCATAGCATCGAACAAGTTGTAGTAGGTGAGGCCGGTGACCTGGTCATAGAACCCGTTGTTGGGGCGGAACAGTAGATAGTCGAGGGAGATGAGCTCCGGATGGTCCCTGTAGGCGAAGTAGGGGTAGATGTTGAAGGAAAGGTGTGAGCCGGTCCGGTCCAGGAAGTCGATCATGGGGCTCATCACCGACTGCGCGATGTTGTCCTTGAACTCGCCTTTCGACGGCGGGGAAGACTCCTTGAGAGCGTCGAACGCGATGGGCGTGGTGACCTTGACGGCGTCCGCCAGCCCCACGCTGGCCAGCGCGGCCTGGATGTTCTTCATTGCCGGGAGGAGCTGAGGGGTCAGCTGGGGTGCCTGGTCGAACACCTCGTTGCCGACGGCAACCGTGTCGATCAGCGTGTTCGGGTACGCCTTAACGTTGCTCCGCACCCACTGGAGCGCGTACGACATTCCTCCAGCCGCATCTGCCAGATTTTGGTTCGGTACCGACACACCAACCTTGATGCCGGTGTTGGCCAACGCGCTGAGCGCTCCGGCATCGGCGTCGTACAGCCGCACCATTGTGATGCCATTCTTCTTCAGCAGCTGCACCACAGCCGGCGGTTGCATCAGGTTGCTACCCACCATACCGTAGCACACGCCCACAGCGCCGGCCTCTGTCAGAGATATTGCTTAATTTGTCAGCTACTAACTATATATACACGGGCTTTTTCAACAAAGGATGTTTTATTACTTAAAAATCTTAAACATTACACCTGGGCCTCTGCATAGCTATGATTCACACAGCCACTCCAACAGTACGAATATTCATAACGGTACAAAGGAGATAAATACGTACTAGTAGAACCCTATGTAGTCTGCTGGACAATAGAGGACAAGATCCTGCACCGGTAATAATACCTTAGAGCTTTAGTTTATTCCCGGACTGATTACCTGAACCGGTGAAGAAGGCAAGTAACTGCGCCGCGCCGATCAGGAGGAGGTGAGTGAGCGCCATATGCTCTTTCTACGTTTGAGCATGGAAGACGGGGAGTCTGGGATCATGAGCCGCGGAATTTATAGCCGGGACGATCGAGGTCGAGGTCCGCACGACATGCAATTGGAGCACTTCGTTTGGAGATTTCCACGCAATTTCCTCCGGCTCCTATCCGTGGAGTACACATCATGCACTGCACCATGGGGGCTGCACCATGGTACATGCATGTATCGATTCAATGTGCCATATAGCCTACCCTATCATGATTTGTGCATCATGAGCGAACTCTTAACAATCAGGAAGGCTAACGGCGCTAGTAGAAAATAGTCCCGGTCTATTTGAACCTTCAGTCCTGGTTTTTCAACTGGAACCAACCAGTCGGGACTAAAGGGTCAATCCTTTGGTCCCGGTTCAAATGTACACACTAGTGGAAAACATGGCTTTTGTGGCGGGTCGTAAGGGCATTTTGTCGCGGGTGGCCATCCGCGACAACGAAGGCGCAATAAAAGGTCCACCTTTTGTCGCGGGTCGCTTACCACCCGCGACATATAGTCCACCACGTGGCAGGCGCGGGGCGCGCAGGGGACAACCCCTTTTGTCGCGGGCGGTATTACCACTCACGACAAATGGTCCTCAACGTGGCGCGCGCAGAACGCTGCTGCTTTAGGGTTTGAGGGGTGCAGCCCCCCCCGCCACCGCCCCCCTTTTATTTCATTTTTTCATTCGAAAATAAAAGTTGCATATATTTACAATACTAGAAGTTGTACACGTTCATTCATTATATATAGATCGATCAAACAAATATTGGAAGCAAAAGTCGATTCCCCTTACATCACTACGGGAAAAATAGGCGTCGCAGTGCAGCATTTCTTTGCCGTGTGTCCCCGCACGGCAAAGATTTCTTTGCCGTGCGCACAGATAAAAACGCACGGCAAAGATCTTGTCCACGGGAAAGATAGACACGAGCGCACGGCAAAGATACGATTCACGGCAACGATAGAAGAGGCCGCACGGCAAAGAAATATGCACGGCAATGGCCCAACACGCCGCACGGCAAAGATTCGATACACGGCAAAGGCGTTAGGCATTGCCGTGCAACGTTGGCGCACGGCAAAGCATCCTTTGCCTAGTGTTTTTAACAAACGCACGGCAAAGAAGGCTTTGCCTAGTGTAAGCGCACGACAAAGAAGCGAAAACTGCATTTCTTCTCATCTTAAAAGGTGTGGCGTGGTATAGTTTTCAACGAACGAACACTTAGCCCGGTGGCAAGGTCACATGCTTTTCCTACTCCGTGTCCTAGGTTCGATTCCCAGACCAGTCAATTTGGGTGTTTTTTTAGATAAAACATGTTTGGCACACGGCAAAGAAGCTACCTTTGCCGTGCAGCGTCGCACGGCAAAGCCTTTGCCGTGCAACGTTGGCGAGTCACACGGCAAAGAAGCCTTTGCCGTCGATGGCATTGCCGTGCGGCCTTTGCCGTGTGTCCCCGCACGGCAAAGGCTTTGCCGTGCAAATAGGGCCCTTTGCCGTGCAAATAGTTACACGGCAAAGACATATTTTCCCGTAGTGCATATTCGTAGATTCCCCTTACATATATACATGGAGCTCACGACTACCGGGACTAAAGACCGTCTATTTGGAGGGAGAGGGAGAGCGCCTATTTGGACTAAACAAGCCATTGTTGTCTATTACTTCTCTAACCAAAAGTCCCGTCACTTCCTCCGCAATTCCTAGTAGGTGTTCCTTTGGTTGGAGTGTGTCCCGCATGAACTCGACCAATATAGGAAAATGAGATGAGTATGACTATATCAATCTTGATAAAGAAATATTGACGATAATAAATAAAGTTGGGAATGTTATTGCTTACGTTGAATTTATTATTGTTCTGCTTCTCAGTGGTTAACATGCGAATGGACTCGCAAACGTAGTATCCACATATATTCGTCCCTTGTGGCTGCTGGGCGCACGGTACATGAGTAAATGTTAGCCTCTCTGCCCAGGTACCCTCAGTATGTTTCCTGAAAGCTATCCAAGCCCTGCCAGGCAAAAGAATGATTGAATGAGTGGATAATTAATTGATATCTCACGAAAGATATAGCGCGGCGATGAAGGAAATTACACTTGGAGCAACTTCTGCAAGTCGCGGAACCCGTCCAGGCCTCTACTCATTGGGTCCCTTACTTCAACTATTCCCTTATCAACTTGAATGTCTAGTAGAATCCAGTGGAAGCTGCACATGTTTATGTATATACGTCAGGAATTACACTTAACATCGAGTAAGAAAAATTGAATGTGCATAAAAGATCATTAAGACTCTCACTCGTAGTTGTAAGGAAACAATATTGAATCACAGAAATGTTGCTCCCCCAAAAACCTTAGTAGGTTTCCCCCCGTTTCTTCGTCTTTATGCTTTACCGTTTGAACATGTACTTTATCTGGGTCAACAAACCCAATATTGATAATATTATTACTTTTGCATTCACTTATCTTCAGTCTACATAAGAGAACACACAAGATATAATGAGTATATGCAATGAAAACGAACATGAACTGAATGAAAATGAACTTATATGTAGTTAACATCTTACAAGCAATAGCAGCTCATGAGAGATTTGTCGAGGGCTTCAAAATTGAATAACTGCCAGAGTTCATTCATCTCAATATGGATCTCTTCCTTTCGGTAGTAATATTCAAATGGGGTCTTCGCCACGATGTAAGTTATGTTCTCCTTGCACGCATCAAGGTACCACTGATGCAAATTCCGCATATGCGTTGGCAGTTTAAGCAGCCGCTCTCTGCTGACCAAGTCGGCCCCGCAGACAAATTTAGGAGCTATTTCAGCGATGGGTAGTGCAGCATCTGCGGCACTCAGCAATTCCTCCACGGTACAACACATCGAAGCCGCTAGTGTCGCAGCTTCTTCCATATTGAAACCTTCACCATGTTCCAGGTATAGCTTGGGAACATCAAACACTTTGAGTGTTGGGATCGATTGTTTGGACTGTTGTCCGAGCTGGGGAACTTCCTTTCTTTTTTTGCCTTTTGTCGTTTGCTTGGTCTTGAGGGGTGCACTTGTTGAACTTGACTTCTTCCCGGCTACACTTCTAGCTAATGATTTGCTCGTGCTAGCACTATCCTTCTCCTTAGCCTTGTCATCCTTCTTCTCCTTAGCCTTGTCATCAATTACCCTCGCAAGGTAGCGTGTATAGTCATCCTTCTTCTCGTGTAAGTCATATTGCGATGGTTTGTTCAGAAAAGAAAGAGCATATATGCTTTTGCTTCTTGGTGTATGGCTCTGGCGCTGGAGGTTTTGGCTTATGAAAATGATCATACGTGTGTTTCGCAACAATGGCCTCATTTTCCTCGATTGTACGATCGTAAGGATGGGGGGAGGAACCTTTGGTACTTTTGGGAGGGGCGACATCTTGCGGACAGGACTCTTGAAACGCTTCCGGCTGGGTGCATTCCGAGTCTTAGTGGGCGGAGGCGGCGGCGCTGGAGATGGAGATGGACTACGGATGTCATGGTCGACGTCGTACCCATGGGGTGATGGTGGCGACATGTGACCAGTAGGAGGAGGTGATGGTGGTCTGCGATCACCTGGAGGAGGTGATGGTGACCTGGGACGACTGGTACTAGGGGCTACCCAGCCTGGCAGCCTGATGTTGTTCTTTTCCCAGAGAATGTTTTCTCCCAGCACCTCTCCGAGTGTAACCCCCCCCCATCACCTCCAGGGATTTCGAGCTGCAATGTCTCCCACGACTGTACAACTGAATCCACCCCGACACGAGCATAGACAGCTGGAATCTCATTGCCATGCCATGTTGCCGGCTCACCTTCAGCTCCAAATACAGGTAAGACATAGCCGACCGCCACCTTAACATATAACTTCTTGAACACGTCATGGAGATCACAAGGTGTTTGCTCCTTGATTCCATCCACGGTGTCGCCAGGACCGCCATCTATCATCTTTAAAGGCGGCGCCTCCGAGTCGGCCACGCTGCTGTCTCGCCGCTGAGATATGCCGGCGGTATTATCTGGCTGGCGCTGTCCTTTTAGTTCATTTATCTCCCGCAGCTGCTGCTGAATCTCCCGCTGCTGCTGGTGAAGTTGGCGTTGGAACTCGGCCATCCGGTCATTTTGCACCTCCAGCTCGAGTTTTTTTGCTCTCGCTCGGCTTCTATAAGTCTCCGCGTCGTCCGGAAACCCAAGCGACCACGGAACACTAGGGCCGAAGCCTCTTGTTCGTCCTCCCTTCTCAGGATTACCGAGGACAAGCGTCAGCAAGTCTTTCTCTCTATCGGGAGGAAACTTTAGTTTTCCTGCCTTAATATCTGCCGTCACTTGAATCCATTTTTCCCTGGGTATAACCTTGCTGTCACTTTCAACAAGGTTCTCTGTCTTCATGTTATACTCACAGCCATGCCCAAGGAACCAATTTCGGGCCCTAAAGTCCCATCCTTCTCGGATGGGTTCTGGAGTGATCCCATTCCGCTCCATCTCAGCCTCTTGTGCAGACCACTTAGGCATGGCTACTTCGTAGTCCCCTCGCCCCGTATGATGGTGATACTTCTTTTCGCTTGCATTCTTCTTGTTTTTCTTTGACAGTTTCACAGCCTCCTCTGATTCTTTGTACTTGACAAATTCTTCCCAGTTATGCTCCTGCTTTGCTAGATATTTTTCGAATACTGGAGGCTTCTTCTCGGCCTTATAAGTTGCCCATAACCGGTTCTTATACGCCCGGAAAAGTTCCCCCATCTTCTTAAGAGCCCATTTCTTTACTAGCGCCCTCTGCTTATCCATCTCAGACTCCGATCCAAATCTGGCAAAGTGAAATGTGCCATGAGGTCGTCAAAAAGTGTGTCTTTGTACCTATCGGCAACCTGACTTTCAGACACATTCTTGGTCTTGTTCCATTCTCTAATAGTGATCGGGAGACAATCCCTAACCAGAACTCCGCACTGATTTTTAAATATCGTTCTGACAACATTGGGTGCCACCGGTTGGACTTCCGGTGATATAGCTTCAATTGTGAAGTGGTCTTTTTTGGTCAACTTCTTTGCCGGGCCTCGTTTCTCCAACTTATCTTTGGAGGCCTAAGAGAATACAAATTAATTAATTTATATACATATGTACATATAGAATTCCATTAATGCCTCTACTGATCGTATACCTCGTCATGACCGGAGCCGTCGGCTTCTCCATCACCGGAGCCGCGGGCTTCTCCATCACCGGAGTCGCGGTCTTCTCGGTCAGCTTCTGGACCATCGCGGATTATGTATCCGAAAAGGTCTTCATGTTCCAAGTCCCGATGGATTTCGAATGGATCCATTGTTTCTGCAAAAAATTAAATCGATAAGTACATGCTCTAGCCCTAACCAAACCCTAACCCTAATCAAACGCTAACCAAACCCTAACCCTAACCACAGATGGGGTAGGCTCAAGGAGGGGAAGGCGGGGTGGAGCAGGGAGAAGAGGGCGCGTCAGGTAGAGGATCTCGACAATGCTCACGTGTTTGCGAGAGGGAGAGGGTGTCGGCGACGCGTGTTTGCGAGAGGAGGAGGGTGTCGGCGACGAGTTTTTGCGAGGGGGGAGGGGGTCGGCGTCGGTTGTTTGTGAGAGGGAGAGGGTATCGGTGTCGGTTGTTTACAAGAGGGAGAGGGTGTCGGCGACACGTGTTTGCGACAGGGAGAGGGTGTCGGCGACGCGTGTTTGCGAGAGGAGGAGGGTGTCGGTGACGGGTTTTTGCAAGGGGGAGGGGGTCGGCGTCGGCTGTTTGCGAGATGGAGAGGGTATCGGCGTCGGTTATTTACGAGAGGGAGAGGGTGCCGGCGACGCGTGTTTGCGAGAGGGAGAGGGTGTCGGCGACGCGTGTTTGCGAGAGGGAGAGGGTGTCGGCGACGCGTGTTTGCGAGAGGAGGAGGGTATCGGCGACGAGTTTTTGCGAGGGGGGAGGGGGTCGGCGTCGGTTGTTTTCGAGAGGGAGAGGGTGTCGGCGACGGGTTTTCGCGAGGGGGGAGGGGTCGCGTGTTTGCGAGAGGGGTGTCGGCGGGTGTTTACTAAACTAAAACTTAAACTAATTAACTAAATTATATACAAAAAAAAACTTAAACTCTAAACCTTAAATTAAAACATAAACTAACTACAAAATACTTACAATAAAATACTTACAACAAAATTTGAACTAACTAATTATCTAACTACAAAATTTTTACAACAAAATTTAAACTAACTAATTATCTATATATATATACTAAAATACTTACAAAAAATTGAACTAACTAATTAACTAACTAACTAACTAACTAACTAATACAGAAAAATTTAAAAAAGAGGGCCGGGCCGGGGCGCCGGCGGTTGCTACCTGCGCGCAGATGGGCGGAGGGGGCGCGGCGGCGCGGCGGCGGGGGCGACACGTCACAGGGCGGTGGCGGGGGCGGCACGGCAGACGGGGCGGCAGAGAGCTAGCCGACACGGGCGCGGAAGGTTGGCGGGGGCGGCGGCCGGAGGCGCAGAGATGGCGGGGATGGCGTCGGAGGAGCTCGAGGCGGCGATGGCGGCGACGGCGGGAAAATCCGGCAGCCTGGCGGCGCTATTTTTTCCAGGGTTGGCCTCCGAGGTGTCGCGGGTGCTATCTCCGCCCGCGACGGTAAGGTTTTATACCTACCCCCTTTTGTCGCGAGTGGAGGCACGGCCCGCGACATAAGACCCCCCTTTTATCGCGGGTCGTGCCACCACCCGCGATAAACGGGGGGGGGGTTTATCGCGTGCCGTGCCTCCACCCGCGACAAAAGGGGGTGGGGGCTGATCCGCGCCGTCTGCATCCAACGGCTCCGGCCGTTTGAATCCAATGGCATGGAGCCGTTGTACACGGATCAGCCCCTAGAGCCGTTTTTTTCTTTTTGTTTTATAAATAAACACTTATTTATCTATTTTAACTTAATAAAAACTATTATTTCAATAACTTTTAAATGGTAACTCAAATAGAAAAGTTTTATATATGAAAATTGATCAGAAAAATCCAATGAACATGAATATGAAATCCATATAACTCTTTGCATCTCGCATCATATCAAACATTGATAGTCGTGTATGTTTCACCGTGCCACGTGTCGCCGCCGCTTCCACGTGCCTCGCCCCGTCGCTGCCGGCGTGCGACGTGTGTAGCCGTGGCTTACACGTGCCATGCCCCGCGTGCGCTATATAGAGCGACGCGTGCGGGCGCAACCACACGTCGCCACCGCCTCCGCTCATTCATCTCCGGGATGCCTCCACGTCGTCGAGGGTCGTCCGGTTTCCGTGGCGTTCGAGTGCGTCCGAGAGGTAGGTTCTACGCCGAGATACGCGCCGGTGGCTTCCGCCTCACCCTCGGCACGTACAACACGCCGGAGCTGGCGGCGCGCGCTTACGACGCGGCGGCGTGGCGCTTTCGGCGGCCACGTCGCGACATGAACTTCCCGGATGTTGAATCGCTAGAGGAGGCGGAGTTCCTCGCGCCAGCGCCGTGCCTCGTCGATGACGAGGACCGTCGCCGGCACCGCCAAGTGCAGCGCAGGATCGCCATCGCCGAGCACGACGAGCAGTTGATGCGCCAGTGGAGGGCACAGTTCCCCAACGACGTCGACAACACCGACACGTTCTTCACTGACCTCAGGGCACAACGCAGGTCCAACAGGCGCCACCGTCTGGCCGTCGCCGAGTTCGAGCTCGAGAACTCGAATACAACTTGGACCGAAAACGACCCTCGGTGGGATGACATTTGGACGGAGACAACCTCCGACGACGAGTAGAGACTAGACTAGTCATTTATCTATTTTATTGTAATTTCAATAAAGTCGTTGTCGGTTCTTTTAGTTTAGATTTAGTTTATAAAGTCGTTGTCGGTTGTTTTTGTTCAATAAAGTGGTTGTTACGAAATTTCATTACGATTGAACTGGAATTAAAGTACAGAGCTCAACTGAAAATTAAGATATATGGCCAGATTCGAATGTTGGAGCCATTCAGTCATAGTCGTGCGTAGCCCTATAATAGTCGCCACTGTAGTCATCATAGTCGCCGACGTCATCGTCGCTAGCATCGGGGTCGCGGTTGTCGAACCTCGGCGGGTGAGCACGGGTGGGCTGAGATTGAGGGTAGCGCAGGCGGGGGCCACGGTAGGCCATGACGCTCTGGAGAGTCCGGCCGCGCCACCACAGCCGACGGCCGGCCTCGTTGAAGTTTGAAGGAGGCGGGCCATCCTCCTCGTACCTGGCAACCGCCCTCTCATGCCGATTGATGAAGAAGTTGTCCCAAGTCGGGCTGTAGTCGAGATGCCACTGGGGATTCCTCCGCTGCTCAGGCGTGAGCTCGAAATAGTAGTGGTTCATGATGGCCATCTCGCGTGGCACACCTAGAGGTATAGGAGGGACCGGTACGCCTCCGACGCTGAGCAACCAGCCGGTCGGGACGCGGTAGCCTGGCGGGCAGGGGTAGTTCGAGGCGCAAAGCGCCTCCGCCTCCCGGGGTGTTAGACATACGATGGAAGCCATGGGAGAGAGTGATGAGGTTTGCAGATATGAGTCTAGATGTGATATGTAAATGGAGGCCAAGCCTACATATATATAGTGAAAAAATGGCGGGAAGACGGAGGCAGGAACGTGTAAGAAAATAGGCAGGAACGCAGTGGCGCGGGAAACTTTCATCCTGGGTGGAGGCTCAAACCGGGACAAAAGATAGGGGGCCTTAACTGGGGGAGGCTTATCTAGGAGGGCCTTATCTGGGGGGCTGACGTGCGGGTAACCTTTTGTCACGGCTGGTGGGTGCAACCGGGACTAAAGCTGTCGGCAGGATAAGGATGTGTCGGTAACCTTTAGTCACGGTTGGTGGGTGCAACCGGGACTAAAGCTGTCGGCAGGATAAGGACGCGTGGGTGGACGCACTGCTCGATGAGATAAAGCATGTAGCGCACGACGCCCTATCGAAGGAACAAGACAAAGTAGAAGCGGTACCGTGCCTATAAAAGGAGCATCGATACGCCTTGCCAAGCAGATCAACAAGCCAAGCAGAGTTTCGTTCCCATGGATGAAGGAAAGGGTTGGGAAATCTCCCGTGGCGCAGCTTCTCGAAGATGTCATTGGTGCACACGCCCTACGGCATCTTCGGAAGCTGCTCCTCGGAAAATTTTCCCTGCAAGCCCGTGAAAGACTCCATCTCCTCTAACAGTCTTGGGGAAAGGGTTGGGAAATCTCCTGTGGCACAGCTTCTAGAAGATGTCGTTGGTGCACACGCCCTACGGCATCTTCGGAAGCTGCTCCTCGGAAAATTTTTCCCTGCAAGCCCGTGAAAGACTCCATCTCCTCTAACAATGTTGGGGAAAGGGTTCTCATTATTACATAAATGTAGAGATTGTCTTGGGAAATATATATGAAGAATACATTATTACATCGCCATCTATTGCTGTGATCTTCGACGCCGTAGCCATGGAGAATCTTCATCATTTAGCAAGATGCTTGGGTCAATTTTCACCGTGAAGGGCGGAATTTCTTTAAACTTATTATAATCTTCTGACATGTCTGTCTTGTCATCCACTCCCACGATGTTTCTTTTCTCCGAAAGAACTATGTGGCGCTTTGGCTCCTCGGTTGATGTATTCTTTTGTTGATTTCTTTTTCTCGATTTGCTAGACATGTCCTTCACGTAGAAAACTTGAGCCACCTCGTTGGCTAGGATGAATGGCTCGTCCATGTACGCAAGATTGTTGAGATCCAATGTTGTCATACCGTACTTATCGTCTACCTGTACACCGTTGAGCTTCACCCGTTTGCACCGGAACAAAGGGACCTTAAAAGTGGGTCCATAGTCAAGTTCCCATATCTCCTCTATGTACCCATAATATGTGGTGGTCTGCCCATTCTCGTCTTTTGCATCGAAGCGAACACCACTGTTTTGGTTGGTGCTCTTTTTATCTTGGTCGATCGTGTAAAATGTATTCCCATTTATCTTGTACCCTTGGAATGTACATATGTTTGAAGATGGTAACTTGGCCAACAAGTACAGCTGCTCTACAACAGTGGTATTCATGAGATGTCTTTGCAACCAACTGCCGAAGGTATTCATGTGTTGACGTGTAATCAAGGACTCGGGCTGCCCCGAGTTTATTTCTCGTAAAACATTCTTGTGTTTCTCGATGTACGGAGCCACCAAGCTGGAATTGTATAGAACTGTGTAGTGTGCTTGATTGAAAGAAATCTTGTCCCTGCACACCTTTGCTTTCCTTCCTAGTGTGCCTTTTCCAGTCAGCCTCCCCTTATACCGAGATTCAGGAACACCAATCGGCTTAAAGTCAGGAAGAAAGTCAACACAAAACTCAATGACCTCCTCAGTTCCGTAGCCCTTTGAGATACTTCCTTCCGGCCTAGCGCGGTTATGAACATATTTCTTTAAGACTCCCATGAACCTCTCGAAGGGAACATATTGTGTAGAAATACAGGACCGAGAATTCTAATCTCTTCAACTAGGTGAACGAGGAGGTGCGTCATAATATTGAAAAAGGATGGTGGGAACAACAACTCGAAGCTGACAAGACATTCGACCACATCGGCCTGTAACCCTGAGAAAGTTTCTGGATCCATTACCTTTTGAGAAATTGCGTTGAGGAATGCACATATCTTCACAATGGCTAGTCGAACATTTTCTGGTAAAAGTCCCCTCAATGCAACAGGAAGCAATTGTGTCATAAGCACGTGGCAGTCATGAGACTTTAGGTTCTGAAACCAGACGGAACCTTGATACTGAATAGGGCTTCAAAAAATATTTCCTTCTCTTGTTTGGTAAGAGCGTAGCTGGCAGGCCCTTCAAACTTCCCTGGATGATTGCCGTCTCGTCCTTTATGATGTTTATGGTCCTCACGTGCTTTTGTTGTATCTTTTGACTTCTCATACACGCCCAGAAAACCTAGAATATTCACACAAAGATTCTTGGTCAGGTGCATCACGCCGATTGCAGAGCGGACTTCCAGGACTTTCCAATATTCTAGCTCCCAAAATATAGATTTCTTCTTCCACATGGGCGCGACTCCGTCGGCCTCTTTCGGAACAGGTCGACTGCCTAGACCCTTTCCAAAGATAACATTTAAATCCTTGACCATGTCAAATATATCAGCACCACTACGGGGGACAGGCTTCAGACGGTGGTCTGCCTCGCCATCGAAATGCTTGCCTTTTTTCCTTAAGGGATGCTTGCGCGGTAGGAAACGACGGTTGAACGGGTACACAACTTTTCTGCTTTTTCCCAAATATTTACTTTCAGTCTCATCTAAAAAGTGTGCGCATGGATTGTATCCTTTGTTCGTCTGTCCTGAAATGTTACTAAGAGCAGGCCAATCATTGATGGTTACGAATAGCAACGCTCGTAGGTCAAATTCTTGCTCGGTGTGCTCATCCCACACACGTACACCTAGTTTGTCCCACAACTCCGAAAGTTCATCGACTAATGGCCTTAGGTACACATCAATGTCATTGCCGGGTTGCTTTGGGCCTTGGATAAGCACTGGCATCATAATGAACTTCCGCTTCATGCACAACCAAGGAGGAAGGTTGTAGATACATAGATTCACGGGCCGAGTGCTTTGTGACTGCAGCTCTGCTCCCCAAAAGGATTCATGCCATCTGTACTTAGACCAAACCATAAGTTCCTTGCCTCACCTGCAAAATCCGGGAACTCTCTCCCGATGTTTCTCCACTGACGACCATCAGCGGGGTGCCTCAACATCGCGTCTTTCTTACATTCTTCCATGTGCCATCGCAACAACTTGGCATGCTCTTTGTTTCTGAACAAACATTTCAACCGTGGTATTATGGGAGCATACCACATCACCTTCGCAGGAACCCTCTTCTCGGGTGGCTCGCCCTCAACATCACCAGGGTCATCTCTTCTGATCTTATACCGCAATGCACCTCATATCGGGCATTTATTCAAATTCTCGTACTTCTCACCGCGGTAGAGGATACAGTCATTAATGCATGCATATATCTTATGCACATCTAATCCTATAGGGCAGACAAGCTTCTTTGCTTCATATGTACTGACGGGAAATTCGTTATTTCTTGGAAACAACTTCTTTAATATTATCATCAATTTTTCAAATCCCGAGTCAGTCACACCGACCTCTGCCTTCCATTTCAACAATTCCAATATGCTACCCAGCTTTCTCCGCCCATCTTCACAACCTGGGTACAACAATTTGTGGTGGTCCTCTAACATCTTGTCGAACTGCAACCTCTCCTTATCCGTTCCACAGTCTCTTCTTGCATCAGAAATGGCCCGACGAAGATTATCATCAACAGGATCATCTACTGCCTGTTCTTCACCTCCTTCTTCTTCATTGTCTTCCATCACGGTATCATCGCATTCAGAGAACATAGATCAGTACTGGTCATCGTTATCTTCTTCTTCATCGTCGTCTTCCATCATAACCCCTTCTTCTCCGTGCTTGGTCCAAACATTATAGCTGGACATGAATCCAAACCGAAGCAGGTGGCTCTTAATGTCTCTTGAGCAAGAGTAATCCTTCTCGTTCTTACATTTCAGACATGGACAACACATAAAACCTTCGACTTGTTGGCCTCGACCACAAGCAGGAAAGAATTCACGCCCTCTCTGAAAGCGGGAGCACATCGGTTAGCGTACATCCATGGATGACTCATATGCATCATAAGTACAATTATGTATCAGATGCAATCACCTTGCTAAAATTAGTATTGTACGAATTATGTATACGAGAAAATAGTTGCTAACCTTTTAGGATCAAAATGAGAAGAAATCTTATCAAATAAAATCAAGTGACATCCCTCACAAGCATTTCATCAAATACCTCTTGTGCACATGAAGAAAAAAAGAGGTAGCATAACCCCCACCTTTCACCACCAAGGAAAAAAATGTAGGGAGGTGGTGGGGGGGGGGGGGCTGGTTGTGTGTATATAGGCATGGCCCTTTTGTCGCGGCCGTATTATGACCCGCGACAATAGGGGTGCCGGCAGGAGGCGCCAAAGCTCAGATCCCTTTTGTCGCGGGTTGTGATACGGCCCGCGACAAAAGGCCTGGCTCGCTCCAAATGGTTTCGGGGCGACGTGGCCACGCCATTTGTCGCGGGTGTAGTCGCGGCCGCGGCAAAAGGCTCCCACGAAAGCCCTGTTTTCCACTAGTGACACCGGGACCAAAGGCCCCGTCACGTGGTGCAGCCAGGGGGTTCGTGGTGGGAGGACCTTTGGTCTAGGTTCGTGAGACGAACCGGGACTGGAGGGTCTCTGCCGCGGCATAGGTTTACGGTGGAGCAGTGTTTCTCTGCCGCGGCAGAGAAACTGGTCGCTTCTCTGCCGCGGCAGAGTTTCAGGGTTTTTATTATTCATTTAAATCTGCAATGCATACATCATTCAAGAAACCAGAAACATCGTCATGTATAGTGTAATATTCCAGGTTTAGAGGCTACAAAATGAGAGAACACCAAAGTGTGCATTGCATTCATGCATAGAAAATCCGGGGAATTTTCGTGCTTTCAAATAAAACCTGTCACAGTAGTTGAAGTTTCACTTGACTTGCTGGAATTGAAGTAGATCATCAAGTCAAGCGCTATAAACTTCACTGTGATCTTTGCTAAAACCCTGTTTTGGGTAGAGATGATTTGATCTATGGGCTAGACCAAATGTAATTAGCTTTAGAGCATCTCCAGCGGCTCGACGCATTTCGGACGCCCAAAAGTGGTCGCCAGCGTCCGTTTGCGTCGTCCAGCGGACATATTTTGACCGCGCGTCCGTTTGCGTCTGGGTGTGCTCCCACCGGGGCGACCCATTTTTGAATTGCAACATAGTTTGATCTTCATACAATTCGTTTGGTTTTCTACCACGAGCGATTGATTGCATATGAAAACCAAACATATAGAAAGTAATACATAAAAACTATACAAAGACCTAGACTACTTGCTTCCTGACGGGTCGGCACCGTCGTTGCGTCGCTTCGTGGCCTGCTTCTCCGCCGCCTCCCGCGCGGCCGCTATGGCTCGGTGCGCCGCCGCGTCCTCTTGCAGTGCCTACTCTAGCCTCGCGTTGGCGGCCTCGTTCTTGAGCGTCTCGAAAGACTCGACGAGGGCCCGCTGCTCCGCCGCCTTCTCCTCCGGCGTCGGCGCATCAGGGTCATCGGATGACCATGAAATCTCCGAGTCATCAGAGTCCTCGGCTGCAGCGGCGGCCGCCAGCCTGTGCTGTTCCAGCTCGGCGTCGACAGCCACATGGGCCGCCCGCTCCTCCTCTGCTTCTTCCTCCGCGAGAGCCAGATCCGCGGCGTCCCTGACCGGGTGGAGGAGGTCGGTGTTGTTATCGGAGTCGAACCCGTCGTCGGAGCTCGAGGCCGGGGGAGGTGGAGTGGGAGGTGAAGGTGGAGATGGAGGCGCGGCAGCCTGGCCGCGTCCGGCGCTGCTCATGGTGGATCTACTGAGTGGCGCTACGGCAGCGGCGGCTAGGGTTTAGTGCGGCGGAGATGAGATGCTGGCGCCCCTGTTTATATAGGTCGGAGGCAGGGCGACGGCCGCGCCACGCGGGGCATCGCCATTACTACGTGCGGCACGCGAGGCAGCCGCAGACTGCCGAAGCGACGCCTCGCTGCCAGTATGCGGCGGAGAAGACGCATCGACGCTGCGTCTGCTAGCTGCGCACGTCTACTAGCTGCGCACGCTCGCGGAAGCCGAGGCACGCGGCCCTGCAAAGGCTGCGGCGCGCCGCCCGCAAGTAATGCCGGGGAAGACGAAGCAGTTGTGACGCTGCCAGGCGGGCCCGTGCCAGGCCCAAGCGGTCACTTTGCGCGTCCGCGCAGCGTCCGCAGAGACGCAAACCTGCCGCATATTTGGGCCAGGTTTGCGTCTCTGCGGACGGCCCGGTCACTTTGCGTCGCACCGCTGGAGAGGGTGCACGACGCATTTTCGGTCATGGCGGACACAAACGGTCGCTCAGCGTCCGTTTGCGTCGCCCCGCTGAAGATGCCCTTACAACAAACAACACCTTAAGTAAGGATCAACTACAAGATCTTATAAAAGATCTCAACATGGTATCTATCTATTATATACTAAAAGCAAAATAAGGATGTTTTTCTAGACACCACGTTAATCCACATCATCTACAAAATATTTAACCATTGATTATAGATTTTGATGGTTGAGATTTAAAGTTGGCACGTAAACAC
This sequence comes from Lolium rigidum, assembly GCF_022539505.1. Taxonomy (NCBI): domain Eukaryota; kingdom Viridiplantae; phylum Streptophyta; class Magnoliopsida; order Poales; family Poaceae; genus Lolium; species Lolium rigidum. Next base: position 346,529,073 of record NC_061514.1, on the reverse strand, counting down.
AATATTTTACATAACGCGTACATAATATGTTATGGTCACGTTGTGCCCGAAAGGACGTGGTGGAGTCATGCCGGAAAAGCTGAAAATATGCACGTTGGTAGTAGTTTGATTGGCCAAAAAAAAAGAGAGTGTGCATAGTCTAAACAACGTGTGGTTGGTGGAAACGTAAAAAGTAAAGGCCCGCGCTAGCCGTCGGCCCACCGATCGCGGGCAGCAGATCGGTCGTATGCCAGCCGTCCGATGTACATCTAAAGGCTATATATCACATGCATGTCGCTTTCATGCAAGCGAGACACTGCCTGTGCATGCACGAAAATGCAAAGGAGCTCACGAGCTCGCCTACTCCTGGACAGCGATTGGGCAAGCTGGCACATTGGGGAGGTGGGCCTCGGTATTCCAGTCATGTATTCCCCTTTAGTTATTTTCACCTCAAAGCGTATTCATGGTGCTGGCTACACAGCTGGACGTTCGACCCGTTTACTTGGCGAGGCGGTACAAGTTTGTCTCCGATTCTGTACCGCGTTATTTGATACTGCGTACTACCGGCACAACAAAGCTTTTATTCGCCACCAACCCGTTCGTGTATATTAAAATCACATCTGCGAACTCCCAACTGCTCTCTTCTCCTTCTAGCTCTCTCGTCTATTTCTCATCCGAGCAAAGGCACCTGCAAATATCCTTTGTTTTTAACTAAGGGGCTTACACATAAATGAAGTTGATAAAACATCTCCAATTCAGAAAAAAAAAGTTCTTCGCCATTGCAGCACCACTCTCTGTTAAAACCATTACGGAACATAGCATCAAAGAGAAAAGTATCTCCAGACTCCACTAGTCCACTACAGGTCTACAGCCACAACATCGGAGAACAGCACTACCAGCATCGATCCTCTTTCTGTTTGGGTACCATCCAAATCTTATACTGAAAAGCTGTGAAGACACCCGTAGGTGTTTTCACTTTCCTGTTACCCAAGACCTATAGTTGATATAACAATCTGTGGACACCAAACAGTGCCTAACTGCCTAACCAGTAACCACAGCCTTCAACACAGCCCAGTACCACAAGATTTAAGTTTAAAATGAAGTTCTTTTTGAACAATCTAATTTTTTCGTCCGACGGGCGAAATGATGATTTACACGATAACACCGCCATTAGCTCTAAGGACATCAGCGGAATGTTTAGAACATGTGTTCTTTCGGTGACCTGTCAAACCACACTGACTACACATAGCTTCTTTCCTCGGTTTCTTTGGCATGTCGCCTCTCTGGGGACATGTTGTGCTCTTGTGACCTCTACTACGACAAATACTGCAGAATCTTGAACGCTTGCTGATATCTTCATAAGGTGGCTTGTCACCACTCGTCGTTGGTCTTCCCGCTTTTCGATTCTTCATTGGTGCCAAAAGACTGGACAGCCTCATTGGTGCCGCTGACTCCGTCTCACTATGATAGGCCGCATTTCCTTCAGACGTACGGTCCCGTGCCCTGGCACCCTCCCGGTCTTCCAAACCTAATCCATCCCTTTCAAGGCTTAGTGGTGTCACTGTCACAATCCCATTCTTCAAAATTTCCATAGCTTTCTCATATGCTGCCACATTGGCGTCACCGATTCTAACAAGCTCCATTGCATTCACGTACAGGTTCGAGTGCCTAAAAGTTATTGACCGAGCTGCACTCTTATCTCGCTGATACAGCTGGAGGTGTTCAGGCAACACATCTCTTGCATCTCTCGTCCACCTCTTCACAATGTGATCCGGAGGTATCTCCTTAACCTTTAAATACTCCATCACCTAATTAATCATTTCCATACACAATATGCGGGAATGCAAGATAGATCAATCCACAGAATTAAGAATTACTTCATGAAAGATGCTAATGATTTAATTTTTCCAACATATGTAAAATGATTTCAAGTATTTTTATCCTTCATTTAATATTTTATTTTCAAAGCATTGCACATTGAAGACTAAATTACTAACATATGATGAGAAGGTTAAGATGTTTCATGGTGAATGTTAATATGTTTCATGGTAAAATAATAAGATGTTGCCAAAACATTATTTTATAATTTTTATTATTTTTTCGGGAACAATGATCATACATAAAATTGTCAAAGTTACTCATTTAGGAATATATCCATATCTAAAACATAGTTTAGTATCTAATGATAAAAGTGGTAAATGGGATGGGAAGAGTTTGTGTAAGATAAAAAAAATATTGTTATTTAAAATAGTGAAGGTGACGCCTTCGCATTTGCGAGGGCCCCTATGCTAGTTCCTTACAACAACACATTCTTTAAGAATCAAACCCTAACTTATTAACACTTCAAAGTTAGCAACTATCTTTGTGTGTAATTTAATTCACTTCTAAACTTAATAATAAATAAAGTAAATCACAGGGTCTAAAGTGCATAAAGGCCACACATTCTTACATCATCTACAAAATATTTAACCATTGATTATAGATTTTGTTGGTTGAGATTTAAAGTTGGCACGTAAATACAATATTTTACATAACGCGTACAGAATATGTTATGGTCACATTGTGCCCGAAAGGATGTGGTGGAGTCATGCCGGAAAAGCTGAAAATATGCACGTTGGTAGTAGTTTGATTGGCCAAAAAAAAAGAGTGTGCATAGATCTCTTTCACATGTACCGCACCGTACATATCTAAACAACGTGTGGTTGGTGGAAACGTAAAAAATAAAGGAGCGCTGTGCACAATATCTCAAAAGAAAAAGAAGAGGTCATACACAATACGACACTAATATGGTTATTTGCCGTGTCCAATTCCTTACAATATTTAGGGATATTTGTCAGGTAAAAAATCGTACAGTACTAGACTACAAATGCTGAGTTATTAATCTACATGTAGAAAATAATAAATTGCAAACTTATTTTTAATACAGATCTAAAATAGAGACATCACATTAATCAACATCAGCAGATTTTTTTTAGCCCGTTAGATCTATAATATATTGTTACGATACACACCGTTAATCATTATTTAGACAGGTGAGAATTAAAATAATGGTTACGTTGGACATAGACATGGACATGGACGTGAGAAACAGCTCGTGTAAAAAAAGGGGGAAAGATCGGAAACTGGATGAGGAGTGTACTACGAGTAGAAAAAAACTCAATAAACAGAATCAAAAGTTTGTTTCGCAGGACTTCTATCGGAGCGGTGAAGTTCCAAGAAAATATTATTCTCACTTATACTTCAATTTTCAAACTGCATGTCGTAAAAGATAATTACAATAACTTCCGGTAGGAAGTCTTGTACGTGATCCTTAAGCATATGGAGAATACTGGAACCTGCTTGTGCCTGGATTTATTTAAATAAAAAACGGCTCAAAACAAATTTACCTACCATGTACATGGCTGCCGCCGGATTCCACCCCCTGCAGTAAGCCGCTGTTGTATTCTATTCTCGTGCATGATTCCGACACAAGCATGCTTCGCCGCCGCCATATTTGCACGCCATCTTTGGGCATGTCGGCGAATCAGGAGTCTCCAACCCTGGCAGGTTTGATCTTGCGTCATGCCCACACACCATATGCGGGAATGCAAGATAGATCAATCCACGGAATTAAGAATTACTTCATGAAAGATGCTAATGATTTATTTTTTCCAACATATGTAAAATGATTTCAAGAATTTTTTATCCTTTACTTAATAGGGATTTCTATTTTCGTGCCCTCGGGTCCTTAGTTGTGCTCAGTTTTCCCCAGCTCCTTAGTTTTTCTTCAGTTTTACCCAAGCCTTTGTCTGAAACCATCACACGTGATGTAACGGCCGGTTGCCCGACGGTTGACCGTTATCTTCTGACTAGTGGGGCCACGTAGAGCCCGCAAAGACACGTCAGACCATCCATCTTTGTTTGACCGTAAGCATCGCTGTATCCCTGACCAAAACACGAACGAGTGGGGCTTCGGTATATCGAATGACAAGTGGGGCCATGACGCTGATACAAGGGGCAATACACGGGTAGGATTAGATTTTTAAACGGAGCTCTACGGCGATGGCACGGAGGAGGTGGCATGCGGGGTGCCGAGATGAGATCGACGTCCACAAAAAACTGCATGAGGCGAGACCAGACGCATTAGATAGATATGAACTAGACGCGTTTAACCATGCAAAGAAGAGAAGAAATGGTCGACGACATCGACGACCACCTCAAAACTTCGACTGACCGTGTCGGACACGAACGCGAGCAATGTAGAGAAAACTAGTGTCTCTCCTTTCGGCGTGTATAGGTGGGTGCTAGGAGAGTGTGGTGGCGAAGGGAAAGACCTCGCGGCGGTCTGTGGCGTCCAGCATAGCGGGTCGGCGTGGCCGTGCCCACAGCGGCGTGCATGCATGTTCGGCATTGGCATCAGCATGTATGTTCGGCATTGGCCTCGGAGGTATCTCTGGTTTGTCAATGATCGAATGAGGGGACGGGATTGAGGGTGCATCCCGACGTTGACCTAGCAGTGGCGGCGAGCATAGCCGTTCTGACCATGCCGATATCGGCATCGGCATCGTTTGGAGGTTGTGGTTCTCGAATCAAGTTGGGATTTGTTTCTTGTAGGCCAAAATGAATTTGAAACAAGTTTCATGTTGAAGGTTAGGTAACGAAAGTTTGTAACTATCCCAAAATTATACTAGCGCCATGGTGAGGTTCTTTTTGATAGAGCTATAAGGTTGGGCAAACTTTTTTGGCACTTTTTAGATAGGGTTCTTTGTTGTTACACGTATGGCATCATGTATGGAAAATTTGGGATCATTTGGAGATGTTCGAAAAAATCACTTTGCTTAAGCGCATGCCGTTTAGTCTCGCTGAAACCAGCTTTTCTAACAAGGTGATTTTTTCTACCTTCTCTTAATAACCTCAAATTTCATACAGCTGATCTTCTATACATAGATACATAGATTGTTTCATTTTTACATTTTTCTAACTTTTTATTTCCCTTTATAATACCCAATTGATTTTCAGGTCAAAACCTCGAAAACAGCATCATGTATGGCATCATTTTCACCCTAAATTTCAAATTTTCTGAAACTTTCCCTTTTAGATATTCCTTGTTGTTATAGGTATGCCATCATGTATGCCAAACTTGGTTAGGTCTCACTGAAACCAGCTTTTGTAACAAATTAGGTTTTTTCTGCCTTCTCTAAATGACCTCAAAAATCATACGTGATAGGTTTATCATTCTATACAAAGATAGGCAATGGCTACAAGAAATCGGTGATGGTTTATCATTTTTTGCGTGAAAAGTAATGGCTACAAGAAATCGGTGATGGTTTATCATTTTTTGCGTGAACATTAATGGTTACAGCAAATCCGTGATGGTTTATCATTTTTTGCGTGAAAAGTAATGGCTACAACAAAGGGAATCGGTGATGGTTTATCATTTTTTTGCGTGAAAAGTAATGGCTACAAAAAATTGTTGATGGTTTATCATTTTTTGCGTGAAAAGTAATGGCAACAACAAATCGGTCATGGTTTATCATTTTTTTGCGTGAAAAGTAATGGCTACAACAAATCTGTGATGGTTTATCACTTTTTTGCGTGAAAAGTAATGGCAACAACAAATCGGTGATGGTTTATTATTTTTTGCGTGAAAAATAACGCCTAAAAGAGTTTATAATTTTTAGCGCGTGAAAAATAATACAGAAAACCGCCCTTCAGCATACTTAGAGGGTGGAAGCTAACCGCCAACAGAGAGAGAGAGGTGTTATCCTGCCCGTTCCCTAGATCATACGATCAACGGTCGGCGGGCACGATCCGCGTGACATGAGCTAGACCAATCAGGGCGATGTTGCACGTCTGCGAGAATTTGTGAAGAGAGAGGGCAAAACTGAGTACTATCAAGAAACCAAGGGCACCTGAGTAGTAAACATACTAAGGGATTCAAATTTGAGATTTAAAAAATGGAAAATGCGTGTTTTGTACAATGAAACCCATCTTGGCCTACCTCAAACTATTTGCAATACCAATATACATCAGTGTGAGAATTGTGGCCTCATTTAGACAAAGTATGATTTGGGGGAAGCTGTTTTGGGAAGGGCTTATTGTGGAAAATCATGCACCTTCATAGCTACTAGGTGATTTGAGAAGTGGCAATTTGTGGTAAAACTTGATTTATCTATGATTTGAGAAGTGGCAATTTGTGGTAAAGACTCCATGAGTAAGTGCCACTCTTTTTCGGATTTTTTTCCACATTAAATGACTCATTTAACTAGTTAATCCCATTTGTTGACTCTCTGTTGACCAGCCACTTGATGGTAACACTGAGTATATTGCACTAGCCAGTATTAGCACTCGAGGAGAAAATTGAGCACACAAAAAATGCTAGTATAAGACTCGAGGGTATACCTGAGTATATCTAAATTTCCAGGGTTAGACTCGAGGACACGTGCAATTGTTGACGCGTAGACGCGGGTCGCGGTGGAGAAGTCGAGACGTGCAATCGTGGACCCGTGTCGCGTTGCGGAAGTCCAAGACGTGCAGACGTGCAACCGTGCACGCGTAGGACGCGGGTCGCATTAACCACCCCTCGCCTTTATAGACGCCTCCTCGCACTCTCTCTGTCACTCTCACTCGCTCACGCATCGCCAACTCTCTCACGTCCCATCATCTTCTCCAAAGCAAAAAACCCTCTCCCTCTCCCTCTTCCTCCTCTGCCGAGATGGACAAGGAGAATGCCAATCCCATCGTCGAGGTAGGCTCGAAGCGCAACGCCTCCATCTTCGGCGCTGTCCCCTCTACGGACGTCGCGGCCGCCGCCACCGGTGCATCGGAGGCTGCTGCCGCCGGTGGCAGTCAGATCCCGGCGGGATGGGACCCCTATGACCCCGTGCCGTACGTCCCGCCCCCGAACCCCTACGACACCTCCCTGGAGGACCCATGGAACGAGGTAACTACGATTTGCTTCCTTTTTTGTTCTCCATTCCTTTTTGAACCCTATTTTTGCTGGTGTAGATGGATCTGTAGATGGATGAGTATTGGGCTAATATTTGAGCCGATTTTATTCCATTTTGTTTTGATCACTTCTTGATTTCGTTTAAGATTTGGGGTTCGGCTGTTCGGTTAATTTATGCAAGTAATATTGGATCTCAATCAGTTAATTTATGCAAGTAATCATGAGATCTCAATCAGTTATTTTATGCACTAATCAAAAGATATCAACCGTTTAATTTTGCAAATAATCTCGAATGTGTTCAAGTTCAGATCTAGTTCAGATCTAGAATCTATTTCTTTGCCTATGATGAATCGTTGAGCACAAATTTTTACATGGAGGGTTCAGCGAACCATTGCTGTGTACAAATCTGTTGTGCATGAGCTTTAGTTCGCTAACACCTTCCCTGTAGATATATAATCATGTCCACTCTAACTGAGGCTGACTCTGTTTTTCTTAACTTTGTTATCATGCACGTTAGTCATCGTTGCAACTCATTCACTAGTTTCTGTTTGATATGGATCAGATGTCTGGCAGCGACGTCGGCAGCGACGAAGAGGACGAGGACGTCAAGACTCGCCGAGTGCCGCGGCGGCTGCAGCTCGGCCGATACATCTCCTACTTCGCCAAGGAGGTCTACGGGTGCCCCTTCTGCACCAGGAGACTCGGCGCCACGGACTTCAACTGCCTCGTCACGCATGCTGAGAACATCAGCACCACCTTCCCCAAGGTCGGCACGACGGTGAACGTCCACTCCTTCCGCGCCAAGTGATGTCTACGGGTGCTTCTATTCTTGTAGACAGTGTTGGGCCTCCAAGAGCAGAGGTTTGTAGAACAGCAGCAAGTTTTCCCTTAAGTGGATCACCCAAGGTTTATCGAACTCAGGGAGGAAGAGGTCAAAGATATCCCTCTCAAGCAACCCCTGCAATCACGATACAAGAAGTCTCTTGTGTCCCCAACACACCTAATACACTTGTCAGATGTATAGGTGCACTAGTTCGGCGAAGAGATAGTGAAATACAAGTAGTATGGATGTATATGAGTGGTAATAGCAATATGAAATAAAGATGGCAGCGAGTAAACATGCAATAGAACAGTAAATAAGCGGAGATTCGATGCTTAGAAACAAGGCCTAGGGATCATACTTTCACTAGTGGACACTCTCAACATTGATCACATAATAAAACCACTCTACACTCTCTTGTTGGATGATGAACACCATTAATTGTGTAGGGCTACAAGAGCACCTCAATACCGGAGTTAACAAGCTCCACAACATTCGATGTTCATATTTAAATAACCTTAGAGTGCATGATAGACCAAAGCAATTATACCAAGTACTAACATAGCATGCACACCGTCACCGACAGACTATGAAACGAGGAATAGATCACATCAATACTATCATAGTAATTGTTAACTCCATAATCTACAAGAGAGATTACAATCATAACCTACGCCAAGTACTACATGATGCACACACTGTCAACATTACATCATGGAGGAGGAATAGACTACTTTAATAACATCACCAGAGTAACACAACTAGATCACAAAGAGAGAGATGAACCACATAGCTACGGTAGAGCCCTCAGCCTCGGGGGAGAACTACTCCCTCCTCATCATAGGAGACAGCAGCGTTCATGGAGATGGCGGTGGTGTCGATGGAGATGCCTTCCGGGGGCACTTCCCCGTCCTGGCGGCGTGCCAGAACAGAGACTCCTATCCCCCAGATCTTGGCTTCACGATGGCGGCGGCTCTGGAAGGTATCTCGTACCGTGGCTTTTCCGTATCGAAGATTTAGGTCAGGGGGCTTCTTATAGGCGAAGAGTCGGAGTCGGAGGGGACCTGGGGCCACCAGACACTAGGGCGGCGCGCCCAGGGCCTTGGCCGCGCCGCCCTGGCGTGTGGGCCCCCCAGGCTCTCCTCTGGCCCCTCTCCGGTGTTCTGGAGGCTTCGTGGAATTATAAGATGCTGGGCGTTGATTTCGTCCAATTCCGAGAATATTTCCTTACTAGGATTTCTAAAACCAAAAACAGCAGAAAACAGGAACTGGCACTTCGGCATCTCGTCAATAGGTTAGTTCTGGAAAATGCATCAAAACGATATAAAGTGTGAGCAAAACATGTAAGTATTGTCATAAAACAAGCATGGAACATCAGAAATTATAGATACGTTTGAGACGTATCAAGCATCGCCAAGCTTAGTTCCTACTCGCCTTCGAGTAGGTAAACGATAACACAAATAATTTCTGAAGTGACATGCTACCAACACAATCTTGATCAACATTATTGTAAAGCATATGACATGAATAGAGTGATTCAAAGCAAGGATCTATAGTTTGCTAACAAATAGATAACATATAGCAAAACTTTTCATGAATAGTACTTTCAAGACAAGCATCAAAAAGTCTTGCATAAGAGTTAACCCATAAAGCAATAAATTCAAAGTAAAGGCATCGAAGCAACACAAAGGAAGATATAAGCTTCAGCAGTTGCTTTCAACTTTCAACATGCATATCTCATGGGTAATTGCCAACACAGAGTAATATGATGAATGCAAATAAGCAAGTATGTAAGAATCAATGCACAGTTGACACAAGTGTTTGCTTCTAAGATGGAAGGAAGTAGGTAAACTGACTCAACATAAAGTAAAAGAATGGCCCTTCGCAGAGGGAAGCATGGATTACTATTTTTGTGCTAGAGCTTTTATTTTGAAAACACAGAAACAATTTTGTCAACGGTAGTAACAATTCATATGTGCTATGCATAATACTTCCTACAAGTTGCAAGTCTCATGCATAGAGTACTAATAGTGCTCGCACCTTGTCCTAATCAGCTCGGATAACACGGATTATCATTGCATGACATGTGTTTCAACCAAGTGTAACAAAGGGGTACCTCTATGCCGCTTGTACAAAGGTCTAAGGAGAAAGCACGCATTGGATTTCTCGCTTTTGATTATTCTCAACTTAGACATCCATACCGGGACAACATAGACAACAGATAATGGACTCCTCTTTTAATGCTTAAGCATTCAACAACAGATAATATTCTCATAAGAGATTGAGGTTGTATGTCCAAACTGAAAACTTCTACCATGATACATGGCTTTGGTTAGCGGCCCAATGTTCTTCTCTAACACATGCATACTCAAACCATTTGATCATGAAATCACACTTACTTCAGACAAGACGAACATGCATAGCATCTCACATGATATCCAACAAAGGTAAAAAGTTGATGGCGTCCCCATAAACATGGTTACCGCTCAACAAGCAACTTATAAGAACTAAGACACATAACTACATATTCATCACCACAATAGTTTTTAAGCTATTTGTCCCATGAGCTATATATTGCAAAGATAAAGGAATGAAATTTTAAAGGTAGCACTCAAGTAATTTACTTTGGAATGGCAGAAAAATACCACATAGTAGGTAGATATGGTGGACACAAATGGCATGGGTTTTGGCTCAAGGTGTTTGGATGCACGAGAAGAATTCCTCTCAATACAAGGCTTAGGCTAGCAAGGTTGTTTGAAGCAAACACAAGTATGAACAGGTACAGCAAAACTTACACAAGAACATATTGCAAGCATTATAAGACTCTACACTGTCTTCCTTGTTGTTCAAACACTTTACCAGAAAATATCTAGACTTAGAGAGACCAATCATGCAAACCAAATTTTAACAAGCTCTACGGTAGTTCTCCACTAATAGATTTAAACTACATGATGCAAGAGCTTAAACATGATCTATGAGAGCTCAAAACAATTGCCAAGTATCAAGTTATTCAAAACCATATGAAGCATTTTCTGATTCCAACCAAATAGCAACAAGTGAAGCGATCAACTTTTGCCCTTGAACATTAAAAGTAAGAATGAAGAACACTATTGTTCATATGAAAAATCGGAGCGTGTCTCTCTCCCACATGAGCATGAATTTATTAAGAGAATGAAAATAACAAAACGAAAATAAAAGCACACAGACGCTCCAAGTAAAGTACATAAGATGTGACAGAATAAAAATATAGTTTCACTAGAAGTGACCTGATAAGTTGTCGATGAAGAAGGGGATGCCTTGGGCATCCCCAAGCTTAGATGCTTGAGTCTTCTTGAAATATGCAGGGATGAACCACGGGGGCATCCCCAAGCTTAGACTTTTCACTCTTCTTGATCATAGTATATCATCCTCTTCTCTTGACCCTTGAAAACTTCCTCCACACCAAACTTAAAGCAAACTCATTAGAGGGTTAGTGCATAATCAAAATTCACATGTTCAGAGGTGACACAATCATTCTTAATACTTCTGGACATTGCACAAAGCTACTGATAGTTAATGGAACAAAGAAACCCATTCAACATAGCAAAAGCGGCAATGCGAAATAAAAGGCAGAATCTGTCAAAACAGAACAGTCCGTAAAGACGAATTTTACAGAGGCACTTAACTTGCTCAAACGGAAAAACTCAAAACTAATAAAAGTTGCGTACATAGCTGAGGATCACGCACGTAAATTGGCAGATTTTTCTGATTTTTTTACAGAGAGTTCTGCGCAAATTCGTGACAGACAGCAATTCTGTTTCTGCGCAGCAATCCAAATCTAGCATCAACTTTACCATAGAGACTTTACTTGGCACAAAAAAAACATGATAAGGAGAGGTTGCTACAGTAGTAACAACTTCCAAGACACAACAAAACAGTATCAAAATAAACACATGGGTTATCTTCCAAGAAGTTTTTTCTTTATAGTTGTTAAGATGGGCTCAGTAATTTTAATGATACTCTCGCAAGAAATAAGAGTTGAAGCAAAAGAGAGCATCAAAAGGCAAATTCAAAACACATTTAAGCCTAACCCACTTCCTATGAAAAGGAATCTTGTACACAAATAAATTCATGAAGAACAAAGTGGCAAGCATAGAAAAGCAACACAAGTGCAATTTCAAGATTCTCAACATAAAGAGGGGAAACTTAATATTATTAAGATGCATATAACCACGTTTCCCTCTCTCATAATAACTTTCAGTAGCATCATGAACAAACTCAACAATATAACTATCACATAAAGCATTCTTGTCATGGGCTACATGCATAAATTATTACTCTCCACATAAGCATAATCAATTTTATTAGTTGTAGTGGGAGCAAATTCAATAAGATAGCTATCATTATTATTCTCATCACCATAATCATCATATATAGGAGGCATATTGTAATCATAATTAATTTTCTCCTGAATAGTAGGTGGACTGAAAATATCATGTTCATCATTGTAAGCATCATATATAGGAGGTAAAGTATCATCCAAGTAAATTTTCTCCTCCATTCTTGGGGGACTAAAAATATCATGCTCCTCAAAACTAGCTTCCCCAAGCTTAAATTCTTCCATAGCTTTAGCAATAATAGTGTTCAAAGAGTTCATGCTAATAACATTTCTACAACTATTTTGTAAACAAAGTTCCATGGGTTTTTTAATTTTCTCTTCAAACACATCATGTCCTAATTCAAGATAAATACTATAAAGATCTCTAATTTTGTTGTTGTTTTCCATTAAGCCTAAATAGTGAAAAAGTCGCAATTGCAGAGTCTAAAGGAGATAGCTTTGAGCACTCACACACCGGCAACAATGCTAAGAAATAACTTAGTAGTCGGAGGATGTGAATACCTTTTACCTTACCTCCCCGGCAACGGCGCCAGAAAATAGCTTGATGTCTACGGGTGCTTCTATTCTTGTAGACAGTGTTGGGCCTCCAAGAGCAGAGGTTTGTAGAACAGCAGCAAGTTTTCCCTTAAGTGGATCACCCAAGGTTTATCGAACTCGGGGAGGAAGAGGTCAAAGATATCCCTCTCAAGCAACCCTGCAATCACGATACGAGAAGTCTCTTGTGTCCCCAACACACCTAATACACTTGTCAGATGTATAGGTGCACTAGTTCGGCGAAGAGATAGTGAAATACAAGTAGTATGGATATATATGAGTGGTAATAGCAATCTGTAATAAAGATGGCAGCGAGTAAACATGCAACAGAACAGTAAATAAGCGGAGATTCGATGCTTGGAAACAAGGCCTAGGGATCATACTTTCACTAGTGGACACTCTCAACATTGATCACATAATAAAACCACTCTACACTCTCTTGTTGGATGATGAACACCATTAATTGTGTAGGGCTACAAGAGCACCTCAATGCCGGAGTTAACAAGCTCCACAACATTCGATGTTCATATTTAAATAACCTTAGAGTGCATGATAGACCAACGCAATTATACCAAGTACTAACATAGCATGCACACCGTCACCGACAGACTATGAAAGGAGGAATAGATCACATCAATACTATCATAGTAATAGTTAACTCCATAATCTACAAGAGATTACAATCATAACCTACGCCAAGTACTACATGATGCACACACTGTCAACATTACATCATGGAGGAGGAATAGACTACTTTAATAACATCACCAGAGTAACACAACTAGATCACAAAGAGAGAGATGAACCACATAGCTACGGTAGAGCCCTCAGCCTCGGGGGAGAACTACTCCCTCCTCATCATAGGAGACCACAGCGTTGATGGAGATGGCGGTGGTGTCGATGGAGATGCCTTCCGGGGGCACTTCCCCGTCCCGGCGGCGTGCCGGAACAGAGACTCATGTCCCCCAGATCTTGGCTTCGCGATGGCGGTGGCTCTGGAAGGTTTCTCGTACCGTGGCTTTTCCGTATCGAAGATTTAGGTCAGGGGGCTTCTTATAGGCGAAGAGTCAGAGTTGGAGGGGACCTGGGGCCACCAGACACTAGGGGGGCGTGCCCAGGGCCTTGGCCGCGCCGCCCTGGCGTGTGGGCCCCCCAGGCTCTCCTCTGGCCCCTCTCCGGTGTCCTGGAGGCTTCGTGGAATTATAAGATGCTGGGCGTTGATTTCGTCCAATTCCGAGAATATTTCCTTACTAGGATTTCTGAAACCAAAAACAGCAGAAAACAGGAACTGGCACTTCGGCATCTCGTCAATAGGTTAGTTCCGGAGAATTTATCAAAACGATATAAAGTGTGAACAAAACATGTATGTATTGTCATAAAACAAGCATGGAACATCAGAAATTATAGATACGCTTGAGACGTATCACCAAGCACAGGGCGCTCGGCATGCACCTCCGCAGCTTGCAGCGGGTGGAGATCTCCGCCGGGCGCATGCCTCCGCTCAAGCCCAAGGCTCCCAAGGGGAGCAAGAGCAACAAGAGGAGGCAGAGCCAGATGGGGTAGGCGGAGTCCAGGACGTGTGCTGCTGCTGCTGCCTCCTATTTTGTTGTTGGGATCCCTTTGTTGTTAGCTAGGGATCCCTTGTTGTTATGTTAGTATGATGGTGCTGTGAAGAACCTATTACTATGTTGGCTGCTGTGTATGCAGCTTATTATCTATCCATATTATCTATCCCTATTCTACTATATTTTGTTGGCCGTACTTAGTTTTCTTGATTTACTATGACTGTGAATTTATCGTACATTACCCTGGAGATTTGCTTCTAGATTTAACTACATATATATGGACCAGAGGGAGTACTAGATTTTCTGCCATATTGGGCAAACAACGAGGGCCAAAAGGCACAAATAATTGAAGAAAGTCAGAAATGCAAGCTTCTCTAGATTTTATACTAATTTGGTGAAAAGGACAGAGAGAAAGAGGGGAAAAAGGTGCACTTAATAATGCCAATTTGGGGCCGAGAGAGACAGAACCCAGCTCCTGCTCACGTGCAACCAAACGCTTCTCGTCCTGTCCCACGCGGTCCCTTTCTACCAGCCCCATGCGACGCGGGCCCACACGACGCAGCCCCACAAGACGCGGCCCCAGACGTGACAGAACAGTCAACTAAACGGGAATCCTGCCGTCTGAGCTGCTTCTGCGGGTTTTAAACAAGGGCTTGGTTAAAACTGAGGAAAAACTAAGGAGCTGGGGAAAACTGAGTACAACTAAGGACCCGAGGGCACGAAAATAGAAATCCCTATTTAATATTTTATTTTTAAAGCATTGCACATTGAAGACTAAATTACTAACATATGATGAGAAGGTTAAGATGTTTCATGGTGAATGTTAATATGTTTCATGGTAAAATAATAAGATGTTGCCAAAACATTATTTTATAATTTTTATTATTTTTTCGGGAACAATGATCATACATAAAATTGTCAAAGTTACTCATTTAGGAATATATCCATATCTAAAACATAGTTTATTATCTAATGATAAAAGTGGTAAATGGGATGGGAAGAGTTTGTGTAAGATAAAAACATATTGTTATTTGAAATAGTGAAGGTGACGCCCTTGCATTTGTGAGGGCCCCTATGCTAGTTCCTTACAACAACACATTCTTTAAGAATCAAACCCTAACTTATTAACACTTCAAAGTTAGCAACTATCTTTATGTGTAATTTAATTCACTTCTAAACTTAATAATAAATAAGGTAAATCACAGGGTCTAAAGTGCATAAAGGACACACATTCTTATTTAAATCATAACTTATTAAATATATGGAATATCATAAAACTAAATCTATTTACATTACCAATTATAGTTCAAACTATTTGAATAAAACTAACCATGAGTATTTTGAAACTCATATGATCATGCCTTGGTGAAATCAAACACCAACTATCCAAAATTGAGGAATAACCTTCAACCTTGACCTTTTGACCAATATTATAATATAAATCCAATCTAATATGATATAGTGACTCATCCACAATAATAAAACCATCCACAAGATATTTAGTAACAAATGCCACTTGGCTATCCAAATATAAATCATATGAGAGGATAATGATCATGCCACATAGGATGAAAGTATCTACATGACTTGCAACCCAAGACTTGTCACCTCATGCTCAAAGGATTGCTATGGATGAGGGAATGACAACCAAGCACCTTACTCATCAAACCAAAACAAGAGTCACCCACCCATGTGTCATGATATTAGAGCTTGCCCAAGCCTATAAAAGGAGCCACAACCTTCATCCATTTGATCATCTAGTACCATGTTACAAGGAAACCCAAAACCTTGAGACCACCCATACATTAACTAGGATCAAGATGAAGAAGCTAGGAGGTGGAGGCATACCATAAGATGCAGGTTTATCAGATTTCCAGAAGAACAAGCTACATAAGATACCAAGGTAGAATTCGTAGGCAAACCATGTATGTAGAGGATAATATTATCATCTCTTGAGTAGGACCTTAGGCTATTAAAAGACATTTAGAAGTGAGAGAGAATATAGATACTAATCATATCCATGTCTGTCCTAGAGAATATTAGGGTAGTATTAAATCCTACTTGTTCAAACCAACCTTTAATCTTGGAGGTGAGAGCCATATCCTATTAGTGATCACCACTAAAACCCTAGATCACATTTGAATTTCAATCCAAGTATCACTTGGGATTATAAGTAGAACCCTGCCATGCCTCATGCCTATTTTATACTTCAATTAGTAAAGCATCACCAAACCTCTAAACCTTTCAAATAGAATTCACCCCACATAAAATATTATGTCCTAACTTGTGTATCATGGATCACAAGTATAAACCAAGCCATATATACTTAAGGACTAAATACCATTTGGTGAGTAGAGTGAACCAATATCCAATGCTATTTTGCTTCCCAAATAAATTGCTCTGTGAACCAAATGAAATAGTATTTTATAAAATAGAATCACCTTAGTAAGTGAATTGAATTTGATGAGCATAAGATTTATCTTAATTGAGTTCAACTAGAATTTGTGAGTCAAGATTAGTAATCATTGAGATTATCCAAACCATTTTCTTAAACACTAAGAACTATCATACACATAAAATCATGAACCAATTCCATACCCTTTTCCGTTTGTTAACCTCTAGTTATAATTATATTGTATGTGAGTAATCATTATGGTTAAGCACTTATCAAATTGTTTGATATTCAAATATTTTATAACCTGCAAAACAAAGCAAAATTAAAATTTGAATTCAAACAAGAAAATAGAAAACAGAAATTTGAAAAAGGAAAAAGAGGGAAACCTATCTGGCTTACCTGGACCGCAGCAGCCCGAAGCCAATCCAGCAGCAGCCCATTAAAGCCCAGGAGCAGTTCAGCCCATGGCCAAATACCGTTTCGCGTGCGTCAAGAATCGTGCGAGGAGAATAGATTTCGTCGTCGTCGTCTCCGAGCTCGACAGCGGGGCGACGCCAGTAGGCCACGATCTCGTCATCGATAAGCCTGCCCCGGACGTCGCCAGACACTCAGAACCACGCCCAACCTCTCTAGCGTCCGAGCTTATCCGCGGACGAGGAGATCCTTGCCAGCTAGAAGCTTCCAGAGACCGCCACCGCCCCGACCATGGCCGTCACCGTGTCGAGGCCACATGGCTTCCCTTGGCTTATAAATTAGTGGAGGGAATCGCCGTGCACGCCTTGCTCGCCTCTGCCACTTCAAACCTTCTCAGATGCTCTCTGTCTCTCAAATTCGTCCACTCTCTGTCGCCGGAGTCGACGGAGGAGGCCACCCCAGCCTCCGGCGCGTGGTCCAGGAGGCGCGCCTGGACTCAAGGAGCATCTGGGAGGAGCCCACCATCCAGGGGAGCCGTGTGGAGGATCAATTTTGGCGTTCCCTTCTGTAGCACATCGACGGGAAATCGCCAATCGCCGGAGCCGACCACACCTTGAGCTTCAGGGTGAGCATACGCGTCTGTGGCACCTACTCTTGCTTCCTGTCATCGCCCGTAGCCCTAGTTCGCATGCTGGCCGGAGTAGCACCGCCACAGAGCTCGTCGTTGGCGATGCTCTGGTGATTCCCTTGCAAAACCATCACCACCATTCGATTTGTCTCGTTGTACTCATTCGATAGAGCCTAGCCGCGCATCCCGAGAGGCCGTAAATCGGCGGCGCCACCATCTGCTAACCGCGGGCGTTTAACCGCCGGTGAGGTCAAAGGTCCTGGTCAACTTTGACTAGTCCTTGCTTGCGTGGCAGCCGACGTGGACACTAGCCCCACCAGTCAGTGACTGTGGGTGTGTACCGTTTCGGTACATTTAGTATTTTTAGTTTTAATTTAAAAACCAGTAAATAGCTGAAACTTTGCAAAATCATATAAAATTCATTTCAACTCAAAAAAATACGAATAATATATCAAAATGCTCACAAAAACAAACTCTATTCAAATAAAATATAAAATAAAAATGTTTGTCAAAATAATAATTCACTTATTTTTAACTTTGTTGGTTATGTCTTTTCAATTGTTTCAAATCCAATTTAAATTCTATAATTAGTAAAGTTTCAAAATTAAATATTAGCTATTCGGTATGTAATAAAATGTTAAAATTAATTTTCTTCATCATATTTTCATCAATTAAAATATTAGTGGTAATCCATAAACCCTAATTGCAAATTACTATTTTCTATGTTCTTAAATAATAATAAATTAATAAAATATTAAAAGCAAACATTATTTTGGTAGCTTAAATATTGTGAACTCAAACATTTTTAAATAGCAAGTTATTATTTTTAAAATATAATAACAATTATTAAACCTTGATTTCTAAATTAAATCTAAATAGGAGTTATCCAAATTATTATTTCTTATAAAAACTAATAAAATTTCAAACCATTATTAATTTTGTTTCAAAGTAATTAGTAACCATACCTTTATTGCCAATTATCATTTTAAGAGTTGTTCCATAATTTAGAAACCCTAATTTTAATATAAGTAAAACCTTGATTCCATTATTTTATGTGTTCATCCTTAATAGTTGCAATCCTAAAACCCTAGGGGTTTAGCCCATATGATTATATAAGCTTCATCTATACCTATAGAACCCTAATAAGCAACAATTGAATGCATAATCATGATCCACTAGGATAAAAACCAATTCACATAAGATTATCATTTCATGTCTTTATTTTTTATTAAACCTATATGATCCACTAGTGTCCCCTAGTTATAAACCCTAGCTTGTTAATATGTTAGCATCATTGATCCTTATACTTAGTATCACACCATGAAATTCAACCTCAACCTTCAAACCCTAGTAGAATCCTAATGATGAACCCTAACACCAATCTTGTGTAGCAATTCACAAGACATGTTCCTATCTCACTAAACCCTATTTATGAAATTATAAGTCACCTAGCTTAGAAACTCTTTATTAATTACTTAGAGAAGCAAATGTGAAGCCATAGTAAACCCTAGTAGCACTTAGCTCCTACTTGTTTTAATTTTATTCTTTATCAATCATGTTCTTCAAAAGTTATTCTTTTGAAGTACAAATGTCAATCAAACCATAGAAGCCATAATTCTAATGTGAAATACTTATTATTTCTTAATTAACCTGTTCTTCAAAAGTTATTCTTTTGAAGTATAATATAGTAATCATCAACCATGCACCATAGAACTTAAAATTGACAACTGCTCTTTACATATTCCTCAACTACAAGTCCTTTATGTGTGTGATTGTTAAGATGCAATATCTCACTAACTTATGCTATTCATATCACCATTCCTTTGTAAGTATGATTGTTATGATGCATTATATTACTTGTATATGCTATTCTTATAACCAAACCCTAATAAGAACCTTGTTTGAGAACTATCCTAAAAGTGTAACACATCCTAAAGAAATTTTTACAATTCAATCAAACCTAAATCATCGAGGTTAGGTTACCCTCGGGACGATTGCATCTCATACTATGCATTATAGCATCTTTGCCAGCTATTAAACATTGTCCTTACCGGACAATGATGGTATTCAATAATTTGGAATTACCACGTATCAAAGCTTTTGCCTGCATAATCTTGGAGTCAAGAAAGGCAAGTTCATCGCTTGCTCATGTCATTTGATTATTTTTATCAAACTATATGCAAAGTACTATACTTACCACTCTTGCATTGAAAAGCAAAATATTATTTTACAATTATGAATATGACTATGTGGTGGGCAAAGGAACCATGGTATGTGATGATATGGTGGAGGTTCCATTTCAAAGGTTTTATTAACCTAGGACTAAGTACCAATGCTGTCTAGTGATTTTAGCACCGTACATATCGCGCTGACCATAAGATCTATAATGACTCTGGGGAAGCCAGCTGTATCTTTTCCCTCCTGCACGCCAACGGACTTGATAGAGCCTGGCAGGGTGTTGGGATAACACCGCCGTAGGTTGAGAAATCCTTTTAAATCCCCATCCGCGTGGATGAGAGGCTCTACCGTCTATGAAGGATTGTCCGACGTACATCGAGGGTAAAGCCGTATGATCGGGAGATGTCTATCAGGGATGTACGGGTGGACAAAAGGGTGGGTTTACAGGGTCGCGGAGAAGGCAATGATGACTTGGTTCTTATACCTGGCCTCACACCAAGGAAGTGTGGATGGATACTTAAGGCCGGTTGGCAACAAGGTTAAGTTCTCTTATGGGAAAAGTAACGCACCTCTGCAGAGTGTATCAAATTGTGGTTGTCACTCCCTATTCCGGGAAGGGAACTACGAACGCGGCAGGAAAGGAACTCCATGAAGTTCTAGTCAACCTGTGAAGACTAACGGGCATAGTTTTCAGAATAAAATAAACCTTTTGAAGAAATGTTTATGAAAACTTGCATTCGCCTATGACTTTCTGGTCTGTGGCTGTAGCTAGTGCATGATACACCTATTTCCTAATATGAACTTGTTGAGTACGCTCGTACTCATCCCACTCTTAAATCCCCTGCTTAGCTATGGAGGCACCGGAGGATAACTACCGTGGAACTCGAAGACAAAGGAGTCAACTGCAACAAGACGAAGAATCAAATCAAAGAAGTCAATGGAGTCAACTTCTGCATCAGCTGAAGTGGAAACTTAGACTAGTAATAGAAGGGGAACATTTCCCTAATCCTAGCACCTAAGTAGCTAGAGTTCTATAGCAAGCCATGTAGCTCTTAAGCTAGAGTTAGCAATAAGTTAGACTACGAGTCGTTCTTCTGGAGCTTTATTTGAAATGTTACCTCACTGTAAAGTAGGAGACTGTGTTGATCTTCTGTAAACAGCTTGCGTATCCTTCTATAGACATACCTTGGACTCGCATATGTTTCTGTTGTACCACTCTGAGGGATGTAATATGAGTGGAACGGTGTTTCACTTGTGTTATGTCAACGACTTGTGTACTACACCATGCAGTGGTACGCTGGGTCACCGCATATATATAGACATCGTCATGAAATACAGTACAAGTAATGCATGTTTACAATATATAAAGCCGGGACCAAAGGTATCATATCTACTCATATCCCTAATACATATATACGAACTCCCGATGGTATTCTCCAGTTGGGGCTATGGTCTCGGTAAGAAAGAATCCCGCAAGTTCCTCTTGAATTGCTCGTATGCGATCCTCCGTTAGGAGAGAGTCCCGCGGGAATTCCATCTAAATTAAAAAAGGAGATCAATATATATGAATGGAACTCAATACAATTGATGGTAATAAAATAAGATTGTGAAATATTGTTCACGTACCGAACGGCTTGTACAGGCACCTCCGGTTCCCTGTGACAGGTCATCTCGCGAATGAACTTGCAGACGTAGTATCCACATATGTTGTTCCCGGGTTCCTGCTTCAAACACTTTACGAAAAAATAGTTCGAACAAACTAATAATCAAGCATGGTATTGAAAAAAATATCAAAGAGATTCACGGACATAGCTATATATATATAGTACTACTTACAGGGTGATCTTTAAATGTAAGCTCCGGTTTTCATTTACCCGGAACAATATTGATGAACCTTTCCAAGCCCTGCCCAGCAAAGAAAAAAAATGAGTAAATGAGTTATTGATTAGCTGATGATATCATCAAATGAGAACATATGAAGATGCTGATACGATATTGATTGAAATTACCTCTGAAACAGGGCAGCCATGTTCGCCCATTCCCCATGTTCTTTACGTTTCAAGTCCATGACAAGTACTACTCCTTTGTTAAGCTCAATGATTAGGAGAATAAAGTGGAAGCTGCACAAGCATAACTCGCCGGATTATTTTAGACTTCACATCGAGTAAGCGAAATCGAATGTATGTTATAACACTCACTTGAAGTTGTAAGGAAAGAATATTTCCTCTTTGTTTGCTTGCTTCTGTAAAAAACCTTAGCATGTTGTCCTCTGTGTCCTTTGCGTACTGTCAAACCGTAACTTCATGAACGGTGTTTGGGTCAATGAAACCGATGCCATAGAGCCCGCCTCTTTTGCATTCGAGCATCTTCATTCTGCATAATATATAGCGTACAAAAAGAATATAGTGAGGATAATTGTTAGTGAAAATGAATGAGCTGAGCTACAGACTTAATTACATAAATAAATCACTTACATGCAGTAGCAACTGATGACAGATTTGTCGAGTGCGTCTTGATTGAATAACTGGAACAGTTCTTCAAACTCAAGGTTTATCTGCTCCTTCCCCCAAAAGTAATGCTCATCTCTAACTGCCGCCGTGAGGTAGCGATCACATTTTCGACAGGCTTGCAAGTACCATTCATGCAACCTTCGCATCTGAGTCCCTAGACATGCGAGCTGGCCAGGTTTGACGAGATCATGTCTGTATTGATACTTGTTTACGACTTTAGCCATTGGATAGTAATCTTCGTACTGAACATCTGATCCATGATCGCTAGCCGCCCGTTCGATCATCGATGTCATCTCTGGATCATCATAGGACTGCACGACGAAGGGGGGGTAAGGACTGATTTTCATGTTGTCTGAGATGGGCAATTTTTTTGCTTTACTCGCTCTAGAGGACCGTCCAAGAGAGAGGTCATAATCACATGCCAACTCAGCTTTCTTTTGTCTCGTCTCGGCAAAGTGCTTCATTGTATTCAGTGCTATATACACCTTTGCTAGAGGCTTCTTCGGTGCAAGAAACGCCTTCAGCTTGGCATCTGCGATTGCGTCGTTTTGCTCATCAGTCCGCTCATATGGTAACAAATCTAGAGTCTTGGACCTCTCCGGAGCTGATGATATCTTCGGAGCTTTAATACTTGCCGCGGTACTCTTCCTCTTTTGCTTAGGTGGTTGCATACTTGGCGGAGTCTCCTGACGAGGAGGAGGCGGCGGAGTATTCTCACGCGGAGGAGAGCGCTCACGCGGAGGAGACGGCAGAGGCGGAGCAGACATCTCACGCACAGGAGAATCATAACACATAGGAGAATCATTATCGCATAGAGGAGAATCATCACACGGAGGAGACTGCGCAAGCGGCTGATACGTCTCCAACGTATCTATAATTTCTTATATTCCGTGCTAGTTTTATGACAATACCTACATGTTTTGTTCACACTTTATATCATTTTTATGCATTTTCCGGGACTAACCTATTAACAAGATGCCGAAGTGTCAGTTCTTGATTTCTGCTGTTTTTAGTGCCAGAAAATATATTCTGCGAATATTCTCGGAATTGCGCGAAAGAAAAGGCCACGTCCCTATTTTTCCAGAAGCTTCACGGAGTCCGAAGGAGAGACGAAGGGGGGCCACGAGCTGGCCACCTCATAGGGTGGTGCGGCCCCACCTTCTGCCGCGCCGCCAGGTGGGGTGGGCCCCTCGGGACTCCACCGACGCTGCCCCTTCGCCTATATATTGCCCCAGATGCGAAAACCCTAAAGAATCCAGTCATATTCCACCAAGGGTTCCGCAGCGCCGCCGCCATCGACGACAAGTTTCGGGGGACAGAATCTCTGTTCCGGCACGCCGCCGGGACGGGGAATTGCCCCCGGAGTCATCTCCATCGACACCACCGCCATCTTCATCGCCGCTGCTGACTCCAATGATGAGGAGGGAATAGTTCTCCCCTGAGGCTGAGGGCTCTACCGATAGCTATGTGGTTCATCTCTCTCTCCCATGGTGTGATCTTTATGTGATCATGAGCTTTGTAATCTAGTTGAGTATGTAGATGTTACTCTTGTCTATTATGCACTCTAGAGGTTACTTTAATATGAACTCCGGAGTCACTCTCCACGGTGTGATGGTGACAGTGTGCGCATCGTGTGTGATTCCTTTATGACGTTGTGGAGCTTGTTTACTCTGGCTTGAGGTGTGCTTTTGCAGCCCTACACAATGAATGGTGTTTGTTATCCAACAAGAGAGTGTTTGAGAGTAGCATTTATTTATTCAATTATGTGATCATTGTTGAGAGTGTCCACTAGTGAAAGTATGATCCCTAGGCCTTGTTTCTAAGCATTGAAACACCGTTTCCAAAAAGTTCTGCTACATGTTCGTTTGCTGCCATTTTTATTTCAGATTGCAATTGCTACTTATAATCATCCATATTACTTGTATTTCACTATCTCTTCGCCGAACTAGTGCACCTATACATCTGACAAGTGTATTAGGTGTGTTGGGGACACAAGAGACTTCTTGTATCTTAATTGCAGGGTTGCTTGAGAGGGATATCTTTGAACTCTACCTCCATGAGTTCGATAAACCTTGGCCGATTCACTTAAGGGAAACTTGCTGCTGTTCTACGAACCTCTGCTCTTGGAGGCCCAACACTGTCTACAGGAATAGAAGCGTGCGTAGACATCAAGCTATTTTCTGGCGCCGTTGCCGGGGAGGCAAGGTAAAAGGTATTCACATCCACCGACTAAGTTATTTCCTAGCACTGTTGCCGGTGTGTGAGTGCTCGAAGCTATTTCCTTTAGATTCTGCAATTATATCTTTTTGTCTCTTGTTTTTATTTTCACTAGTTAGGCTTAATGGAAAACAACAAAACAATTAGAGATCTTTATGAACTTTATATTGAATTAGGACATGATGTGTTTGAAGAGAGAATTAAAAAACCCATGGAACTTTGTTTGCAAAATAGTTGTAGCAATGTTTTTAGCATGAATTCTTTGAACACTATTATTTTTAATGCTATGGAAAAGTCTAAGCTTGGGGAAGCTGGTTGTGATATTTTTAGTCCCCCAAGTTTTAAGGAGAAAATTTTCTTTGATGATACTTTGCCTCCCATTTATGACGATTATAATGATATTGGTATTTTGGTGCCACCTACTATGGAGGATAAAGTTTATGATGATTATACCATGCCTGCAATTTATGATGATTACAATGATGGTTGTGATAGTTTTACCACCACTATTACTAATAAAATTGATTATGCTTATGTGGAGAGTAATGATACTTTTATGCATGTGGATCATGATAAGAATGCTTTATGTGATAGCTATATTGTTGAGTTTATTCATGATACCACTGAAAATTATTTTGAGAGAGGAAAGTATGGGTATAGAAATCTTCATGTTATTAAATTTCTTCTCTTTATGATGAATATTTTGAGCTTCCTCTTGATTTGCTTTTATTTGCTGGGTACTTTAAGACCTACTGGTCCTTATGAGAGAGGGAGACACGATTTCATATATCACAATAATATTAAGTCTCCTCTCCTTGTGTTGAAATTTTTGAAGTTACACTTGTTTTGTCTTCCTATGCTACTTACTTTGTTCTTCATTGACTTGTTTTCTTACAAGGCTCCTATGCATATGAAGAGTGTTAGATTTAAACATGTTTTATATATGTTTCTTGATGCTCTCTTTTCAACTCTCATCTTTATGTGAGCATGATAAAAATCACCATGCCTAGCTAAAAGGCGTTAAAGAAAAGCGCTTATGGGAGACAACCCATCGTTTTTATTTTCTGTTATTTTTGCTTTTCTTTTTGTTTTGAGTCAAGGTGCTTGTTACTTCTGTATCAATACATTTGTATCTTTATTTTATTGCATTGTTGTGCCAAGTAAAGTCTCTAATAGAAAGTTGATACAAGATTTGGATTTCTGCGCAGAAACAGATTTTTAGCTGTCACGGTTTTGAGCTTTTCTCTCTGCAGAAAAATCTAAAAATTCTGAAAAAATTCATGAGTAATCCTCAGATATGTACGCAACTTTTATTAGTTTTAAGTTTTCGGATCTGACCATGTTAAGTGCCTCGAAAAAATTCGTCTTTACGGACTATTCTGATTTTGACAGATTCTGCTTTTTATTTCGCATTGCCTCTTTTATTGTGTTTGAGTGGATTTTTTTGCTCCATTAAATTTCAGTAGCCTTGGGTAATATCCAGAAGTGTTGGGAATGATTGTGTCCTTGCTGAACATGAGAATTTTTGATTATGCACTAACCCTCTAATAAGATTGCTTCGAGTTTGATGTGAAGGAAGTTTTCAAGGAACAAGAGAGAAGGATGATATTACATGATCAAGAAGAGTTAAAAGCCTAAGCTTGGGGATGCCCCCGTCGTTCATCCCTGCATATTTCAAGAAGACTCAAGCGTCTAAGCTTGGGGATGCCCAAGGCATCCCCTTCTTCATCAACAAACTTATCAGGTCATCTCTAATGGAACTATATTTTAATTCTTTCACATCTTATGCGTTTTACTTGGAGCGTTTGTGTGCTTTTATTTTTGTTTGTGTTTGAATAAATTCGGATCCTAGCAATCCTTGTGTGGGAGAGAGACACGCTCCGCTTTTTCATTTGAACACACTTGTGTTCTTCGTTTTACTTTAATATTCATGGCGAAAGCTGAAAGCCTCAACATTGATTGTTATTTGGTTGGAAACAGAAAATGCTTCATGTGGTAATTGGTATATTGTCTTGAATAATTTGATACTTGGCAATTGTTTTGAGCTCTTAAATAGATCATGTTTAAGCTCTTGTATCATGTAGTTTAAACCTATTAGTGGAGAACTACCGTAGAGCTTGTTAAAATTTGGTTTGCATGATTGGTCTCTCTAAGGTCTAGATATTTTCTGGTAAAAGTGTTTGAGCAACAAGGAAGACAGTGTAGAGTCTTATAATGCTTGCAATATGTTCTTGTGTAAGTTTTGTTGTACCGGTTTATACTTGTGTTTGCTTCAAACAACCTTGCTAGCCAAAGCCTTGTACTGAGAGGGAATGCTTCTCGTGCATCCAAAACCTTGAGCCAAAACCTATGCCATTTGTGTCCACCATAACTACCTACTATGTGGTATTTTTCTGCCATTTCAAAGTAAATTGCTTGTGTGCTAACTTTAAAACCTTTCAAAAATTTATTCCTTGTTTTTGCAATATATAGCTCATGGGAAAATAGGCTAAAAACTGTGGTAAGGAATATGTCACTTATGTATCTTAGTTCTTATAAGTTGCTTGTTGAGCGGTAACCATGTTATCTGGGGACGCCATCAACCTGTCACACCTTTGTTGAATATCATGTGAGTTGCTATGCATGTTCGTCTTGTCTGAAGTAAGGGAGATTTGCCATGAGTTGAAATGATTCGAGTATGCATATTGTTAGAGAAGAACATTGGGCCGCCAACCAAAGCCATGAATCATGGTGTAAGTTTCATATTGGACACTCAAATCCTCAAAATCTCTTATGAGAATATTATTATTGTTGAATGCTTAAAGCATTAAAAAGAGGAGTCCATTATCTGTTTTCTTTCTTGTCCCGGTATGGATGTCCTTAAGTTGAGATCTATCAAAATCGAGAAATCAAATGCGATTTATCTCCTTGGACCTTTGTACAGGTGGCATAGAGTTACCCCTTTGTGACACTTGGTTGAAACATATGTAATGCGATGATAATCCATGGAAATCCGAGCTAATTAGGACAAGGTGCGGGCACTATTAGTATTCGATGCATCAGGCTTGCAACTTATAGGAAGTTTTATACATAACCCATATGAATTATTACTACCGTTGACACAATTGTTTCCATGCTTTCAAAATAAAAGGCTCTAGCACATGAGTAATCCCTGCTCCCCTCTGTGAAGGGCCTTTCTTTTACTTTATGTTGAGTCAGTTTACCTACTTCTTTCTATCTTAGAAGCAAACACTTGTGTCAACTGTGTGCATTGATTCTTACATGATTACTTATTGCACTTATTATATTGCTTTGTGTTGACAATTATCCATGAGATATTCTTGTTGAAAGTTGAAAGCGATTGCTGAAACTTAAATCTTCCTTTGTGTTGCTTCAAAACCTTGTATTAAGAATCTATTGCTTTATGAGTTAACTCTTAAGCAAGACTTTTTAATGCTTGTCTTGAAAGTACTATTCATGAAAAGTTTTTGCTATATGATTCAGTTGTTTAGACATTATCTATTTGTTAGCAAACTATAGACCATTGCTTTGAGTCACTTCATTCATCTCATATGCTTTACAATAGTATTGATCAAGATTATGTTGGTAGCATGTCACTTCAGAAATTATTCTTTTTATCGTTTACCTACTCGAGGGCGAGTAGGAACTAAGCTTGGGGATGCTTTATACGTCTCCAACGTATCTATAATTTATTATGTTCCATGCTAGTTTTATGACAATACCAACATGTTTTAGTCATACTTTATAATGTTTTTATGCATTTTCCAGAACTAACCTATTAACAAGATGCCGAAGTGCCAGTTCCTGTTTTCTGCTGTTTTTGGTTCCAGAAAATTACTTCTGCGAATATTCTCGGAATTGCGCGAAACAAAAGGCCACGTCCCTATTTTTCCAGAAGCTTCACGGAGTCCGAAGGAGAGACGAAGGGGGCCACGAGCTGGCCACCTCATAGGGTGGCGTGGCCCCACCTTCTGTCGCGCCGCCAGGTGGGGTGGGCCCCTCGGGACTCCACCGACGCTGCCCCTTCGCCTATATATTGCCCCAGATGCGAAAACCCTAAAGAATCCAGTCATATTCCACCAAGGGTTCCGCAGCGGCGCCGCCATCGGCGACAAGTTTTGGGGGACAGAATCTCTGTTCCGGCATGCCGCCGAGACGGGGAATTGCCCCCGGAGTCATCTCCATCAACACCACCGCCATCTTCATCGCCGCTGGTGACTCCCATGATGAGGAGGGCATAGTTCTCCCTTGAGGCTGAGGGCTCTACCGGTAGCTATGTGGTTCATCTCTCTCTCCCATGGTGTGATCTTTATGTGATCATGAGCTTAGTAATCTAGTTGAATATGTAGATGTTACTCTTGTCTATTATGCACTCTAGAGGTTACTTTAATATGAACTCCGGAGTCACTCTACACGGTGTGATGGTGACAGTGTGCGCATCGTGTGTGATTCCTTTATGACGTTGTGGAGCTTGTTTACGTACTCCGGCTTGAGGTGTGCTTTTGCAGCCCTACACAACGAATGGTGTTTGTTATCCAACAAGAGAGTGCTTGAGAGTAGCATTTATTTATTCAATTATGTGATCATTGTTGAGAGTGTCCACTAGTGAAAGTATGATCCCTAGGCCTTGTTTCTAAGCATTGAAACACCGTTTCCAACAAGTTCTGCTACATGTTCGCTTGCTGCCATTTTTATTTCAGATTGCAATTGCTACTTGTAATCATCCATATTACTTGTATTTCACTATCTCTTCGCCGAACTAGCGCACCTATACATCTGACAAGTGTATTAGGTGTGTTGGGGACACAAGAGACTTCTTGTATCTTAATTGCAGGGTTGCTTGAGAGGGATATCTTTGAACTCTACCTCCCTGAGTTCGATAAACCTTGGGTGATTCACTTAAGGGAAACTTGCTGCTGTTCTACGAACCTCTGCTCTTGGAGGCCCAACACTGTCTACAGGAATAGAAGCGTGCGTAGACATCAGCGGCGGAAGCGGCGAAGGAGGCGGAGAGCAAGCTGGAGGTGCCCTCCTTGGCTTCGAACCTGGAAACACGATGTTCTCCTTCCGCCATTGAATGGTGGTTCTAAGGGCTTCTCCCAGTTCATTGATTTCCCCATCTTCACCTGCAGGTTGCTCAAGGAGCAATGGCTCATATCCTGCCATCACTTCATCCACCATCACAATAGCATAGCCATCTTGGACCGGACGACAATGGTAAGTTCTGGTAGGTAAGAGAGTGCTGAACGCCGCCTTCATGGATAGGTTGGCAAATTTTACATGCAGCTCACAAGGACGACTTTCAGTGATATTATCCACGGGGGGGGGGGGGATAGCGAGGAGGCTCCATCACCTGTTCATCATTATCCTTCTGAGTGGAAGCCACGTTGCTTTTCCGGTGTTGAGATTGCTTCGCGACGATAGCATCGAGTAATGCAGTATCTACATGTTGCCCCCGAGCCATCTGGGTTCTAAGTACTTGGGTTACTTGGGGAACGGTGGCTTGAAGGGCGCTCACAGATTTTTCTAAGGATGCTCTGCGGTCTGTCTCCTTTGCCTTTCTCCTCGCATGGCTTTTATCAGGAAATCTTTTCCTTTCCGGGGGAAAGCCATACTTACACGAAACGGAGCCTTCTGTTCCTCGTGTTCGTCCGTCTTGTTCTTTGTTCCCAAGGGCGCGTGCCAGCTTGTCATTCTCTCTTTCAGGGTGGAACCTCCGCTCCTGCACGTCCCTATGTACTTGTTCAAGGGCTTGAATGTGGTGCTTCAGATGTTCTTTATTATAGATACACTTCCCTGTTTCTCGGTGCAACCTTCCCCCAATCCCGTAGAACCACTCCTTCGACTGTTCGGTCCAACCGAATGTCCCTATTCGGATCCCTTTGTTGACCAGTTACGCCTCAGCTGCCTGCCACTTAGGCCGGTTATCCCTGTAGCCACCTGGACCCGTAATTTTATGATATTTCTTCAACACAGCATTTGCCTTATTTGTTGCCGACCTTTTCTTAAATTCTTCTGACTCCGTGGTGTACTTCACAAATTCGACCGAGTGATCTTTTACCTTCTCATACCCTACACTGAAGTCCGGAGTCTTCTTTTTCTTGATAAGGTTGTGCACTCTTTTCTTGTGGTGCTTGAATAGTTCGGCCATCTTCTTTAGAGCAAAATCATTGACTGCCTCCTCCATCTGTGCCTTTCTATCGACATTCTCCTCTAGAGGTAGGTTGAAATGTGCCATGATCTTAGTCAAAAGACTGCGTTTGGCTACATCATCGATATAATGACCTAGTTCATCAGACTCTCCCTTCGTCTTGTGCCATTCTCGAACGGTGATCGGATGCCGTCCCTAACAAGCACTCCGCATTGACTTGTAAATAATTTTGCAGCCTTGTCGGGAGCAGTCGGTTTACCACTCTGATCGATTTCGGAGATGTCCTACTTAACACCGTCGGCCAACTTTTTTGCCAGGCCTCGCTTCGACTTTATAGAAGAATTGCTCGATCCAGAGGGCTAAAAAAGAAATAATTCATCGTCAATACAAATTAGTTAATGCATCTAGGCAGCAGTGGCTTAATTTATATACCTAGGCGATAACTAAGGTTCCATCACCGGAGCCATTATGATCTTTTTCCTCACCGGAGCCATCTTCTCTTTGCTCAACATTCTCTGCTCCCTGACCGGAGTCATTCAAAAAAGTTGCGGTGACATCGTCACCACCATCATTCGGAATACCGCCGCCGCCATCATCCAGAGTACCGTTGGCTATGAGGTTAGTCATCAATTCTTCTTGGTCTTCGTCTCTGGGTCCCTCCATGCTTTCTTAGACAACTTGCCAGTTATAGGAACCATCATATGATCATGGCTCGGGTCCATATTTATTTAACCCTAATACATCACTAGAACCTCTCAACGGCGCCGACCGGGTCCTGGGCTGCGCCGACTGAACACCCAAAGCCACATAACAATAACAGGATCATAGCTAATGTGAGATCCCTGCATAACTGACCAACCGGTCCTATACATGGTGTCTAACGCATACATGTAACGGCGAACATGCTCGTCCTCCACTCTAATGCGCTGAGCTACCACCTCCTGCGGGGCCGGCTCCCTCTGAAACGACCGTGGCCCACGCGACCTCCACCATAGAAGATCCGGGTCAACGACGGGACCCGGATTCCGCACCAAGGTGCGCGCCCCGGAAGATAACACCTCCCGGTGCCACCCCGGCAGAGCCCAGTCCCGGACCTCCCCCATCAACAACATCTGGTCCAGAATGGTCCCAGGCACTCCACGACGCGGCGGGCGCGACATCGTAGCTACGAAAACTAAATCATATATGTACTAACATAAATAAAAGAACATAATATTGTGATAAATAAAATAACTATATATACATATACTAATATTTAGTAAGTAAATATTTCTAACTAATAATACTACTAATATTTAATAACTAAATATTACTAATAATATTTTTATCTAACAAATATTTGTAACATATAATTTCACTAATTTTTACTAACAAATATTTCTAACTAATAAAAATTTATCTAACAAATATTACTTTTTTCTAACATACAAATATTTCTAACATGTAAATTTCACTACTTTTTTTTATTTAAACTAATATTACTACCAAACTACACTAAACAAATATTACTGTTACTTACTACTACACTACAAATATTTCTATCTAAACAAATATTTTTACTAACAAATAGTGCTACAATTAAAAAATAAAGGCTTTGTGCCGCGTCAGAGAAACTGGCCGTTTCTCTGCCGCAGCAGAGAGGCGGCGGATGTGGCAGAGAAGGAGGCAGACGGAGGAGGTCTTACTGAGGCGGAGGCCGGAGGTGTGGATGGCGTGGAGGCGCACGGAGGAGTGGACAGCGTGGAGGCGCACGGCGGCCGAAGTTGTGGACGACTGCGTCGGTGGCCTTGGGGATCGGAGAAGGAGAGGCGGCCGGCTGGGGAGCGCGCGCGGCAGCAGTGGTGAGAAGGAGAGGTGGCAACAGCGAGCGGCGGCGTGGCGAGCGACATCGTAGCGGGGCTGCTGATGGCGCGGCAGCGGAGCGGCGGGCGCGCGGCGTTTGGGCAGCCTGGCGGCGTCATGCTCGTTCGTCTTCTGCGGGATTGATCTGCGCGGAGACGAAGGGGAGCAGTTATAGGGGGCTACCCCTTTGGTCCCGGTTCGTGGCACGAACCGGGACCAAATGCCCCCCTTTGGTCCCGGTGCGTGCCACCAACCGGGACGAAAAGGCCAATTTTCGCTGGGCTGTTCACCGCCCGCGCAAAATAACCCTTTGGTCCGGGTTCGTGGCACGAACCGGGACCAAAGGTAAATTTGTATGTGGCTTTTCAAATAATTTTCGTTTCCCGCCTTATTTCAAATAAAAAATGACATATGAAATATCAAAATGTTTAGAAAAGAAATCTCTATGTAATTAAAGTATAATTTATTCATTATGAACATTTAAATATTTACATTCCTTAAGAATATGAATTTGAATATGAAGTGATATTTTCAAATAATTTTATTTCCCGCCTTATTTCAAATCAAAAAATAACATATGGTAGGTAAGTTTCCCACTAAGACGCCGCGCGGGAAAGTTTCCCGCCACGACGCCGCGCGGGAAAGTTTCTCGCCACGACGCCTCTATAAATAGCCCCTACGTCCCCGTCTCCCACTTCACTCACCGAACTCTATCCCATTTCACAATGCCCCCAAAGCCGCACCCAACGCCGGTGGAGGTGGACCCGCAGCTCGCCGAGATAGAGGAGTGGGAGGAGCTGCAGTAGATGCTGCGGCAGGAGGCGGCAGCCAGGAGGGCAGCATCGGATGAGGTGGACCCGCAGCTCGCGGAGATAGAGGAGTGGGAGGAGGCAGCACTAGCGGCTACCATAGAAGCATTTGAGAGGCAGAGTCTCTAGGAGCTGCATAAGCGGCGACGTGTAGCGGATCTGCATAGTGAGGAGATGCATAAGCGTCGTCGTGAGGAGGAGCATCACCTGCTGCTGCGGCAGGAGGCAGCAGCCAGGAGGGCAGCAGCGGATGCGCGGAAGAACTAGTTCAAGTTGTTATTTTAGTTTAAATTTAGTTAACGTATCTAGTTAAATTCCAATAAAATCGTAGTCGTTACTTTGGTTTAAATTTAGTTAACGTATCTAGTTAAATTTCAATAAAGTCGTTGTCGATTGTTTTATTTTAAATTTAGTTTATATACCCCTTTTATCCCAGGTGGGGGCTCAAACCGGGTCAAAAGATGGGGGGCTTAATCTGGAGGAGGAAGAAGAGGAACCCAGAGCTGGTGGCTTCATCGTGGCTGACGCTGATGATGAGGAGGAGGAAGAAGAGGAACCCAGAGCTGGTGGTGAGCACATGGAGGAAGAAAAGGAAGCCAGAGCTGACCATCTGAGCTTTAGTCCCGGCTGGTGGGTGCAACCGGTACTAAGGTGGTTTTAGAAGCCATGTACCAAACTGTCGGCGGGATAAGGACGTGTGGGCAACCATTAGTCCCGGCTGGTGGGTACAACCGGGACTAAAGGTGGTTTTTGTGTCATCTAACAAAACTATCGGTGGGATAAGGACGTGATGGTAACCTTTAATCCCGGCTGGTGGGTGCAACCGGGACTAAAGCTATCGGCAGGATAAGGACGCATGGGTGACCCACTTCTTGATGAGATAAAGCATGTAGCGCATGATGCCCTGTCGAACGAACAAGACAAAGTAGAAGCGGCGCCGTGCCTATAAAAGGAGCATCGATACACCATGGCAAGCAACTCAACAAGCCAACCTAGCAGGTAGGGAGAGTTTCATCCCCATGGATGGAGGAAAGGGTTGGGAAATCTCCTGTGGCGGAACTTCTCAAAGATGTTGTTGGTGCACACGCCCTACAACATCTTCGGAAGTTCCGCCTCGGAATTTTTTTCCTGCAAGCCCGTGAAAGACTCCATCTCCTCTAACAGTGTTGGGGAAAAGGTTGGGAAATATATCGTGGTGGAACTTCTCGAAGATGTCATTGGTGCACATGCTCTATGGCATCTTCGGAAGTTCCGCCTCGGAATTTTTTTCCTGCAAGCCCGTGAAAGACTGCATCTCCTCTAACAGTGTTGGGGAAAGGGTTGGGAAATCTCCCGTAGCGGAACTTCCCGATGATGTCATTGGTGCACACGCCCTACGGCATCTTCGGAAGTTCCGCCGCGGAATTTTTTTCCTGCAAGCCCGTGAAAGAATCCATCTCCTCTAACAGTGTTGGGGAAAGGGTTGGGAAATCTCCCGTGGCGGAACTTCTCGAAGATGTCATTGGTGCACACGCCCTACGACATCTTCAGAAGTTGCGCCTCGGAAAACTTTTCCTGCAAGCCCGTGAAAGAATCCATCTCCTCTAACAGTGTCGGGGAAAGGGTTGGAAAATCTCCTGTGGCGGAGCTTCTCGAAGATGTCGTTGGTGCACACGCCCTACGACATCTTCGGAAGCTCCACCTTGGAAAATTTTCCTGCAAGCCCGTGAACGACTCCATCTCCTCTAACAGTGTTGGGGAATCTCCCTATATATATGGTACAATAAGCCAACCATGTCCACTTTTAATATCTTAAATACAGTTACATGATTACACAAAAATTAATGGGAAACTGATTGCCATGTTGAGATACACATTTGTGCCATGAACATTCTTCAATTAACTTGATCATGGAGCATCTTCATCATTGAACCTTCTTCAGCCGTAACCATGGAGCATCTTCATCATTTAACTTGTTGCTTGGGTCAATGTTCACTGTGAATGGAGGAATTTCATCAAACTTATTATAATCTTCTATCATGTCTGTCTTGTCCTCCACTCCCCCGATGTTTCTTTTTCCAGAAAGAACTATGTGGTGCTTTGGCTCATCGTATGACTCATTTGTTTCCTTATATATGTTTCCTTTTCCTTGGTTTGGTAGACATGTACTTCACATAGAAAACCTGGGCCACATCCTTGGATAGGACGAATGGTTCGTCTCTATACCCAAGATTGTTGAGATCCACTGTTGTCATTCCATATGACTTGTCTACCTGAACCTCGCCTCCTGTTATCTTGACCCATTTGAACCTAAACAAAGGGACCTTAAAAGAAGGTCCATAGTCAAGTTCCCATGTCTCCTCTATGTAACCATAATATGTGTCATTTGGGACTTTGTTGTTTATTGCATCAAAGCGGACACCACTGTTTTGGTTGGTGCTCTTTTTATCTTGGGCGATCGTGTAAAATGTATTCCCATTTATCTCGTACCATTGGAAAGTCAATACAATCGAAGATGGTGTCTGGGCCAACAAGTATAGCTGATCTCCAATAGTGGTGTCATTCATGAGATGTTTTGCAACCAACCGCCGAAAGTAGACATGTACTATTCATGTGTAATCCAATCGTCCTACTGCCCCAGGTTCAGGGAGCGTACACAATTCTTGTGTATATTGATATACGGAGCCACCAAGGTGGAACTTTGTAGAACTGTGTAGTGTGCTTGAGTGAAAGAAATCTCGTCCCTACATATCATTGATTTCCTTCCTAGCGTGCCTTTTCCACTTAGTCTCCCCTCATGCCGAGATTCAGGAACACCAATCGGCTTAAGGTCAAGAATAAATTTAACACATAACTCAATGAACTCCTCTGTTCCATAGCCCTTGGAGATGCTTCCTTCTGGCCTACCACGGTTATGAAAATATTTCTTTAATCCTCCCATGAACCTCTCGAAGGGGAACATATTGTGTAGAAACACAGGACCGAGAATGGAAATCTCATCGACCAGGTGAACGAGGAGATGCGTCATAATATTGAAGGAGGATGGTGGGAACACCAGCTCAAAACTAACAAGGCATTGGACCACATCATTCTGCAACCTTGGTAGAATTTCTGGATTGATTACCTTTCGAGAAATTGCATTGATGAATGCACATAGCTTCACAATGGGCAGTCGGACATTTTCCGGTAGAAGCCCCCTCAATGCAATCGGAAGCAACTGCATCATTATCATGTGGCAGTTATGAGACTTCATGTTCTGGAATTTTTACTCTGCCATATTTATTATTCCCTTTATATTGGAGGAGAAGCCAGACGGGACCTTGATACTGCTCGGGCATGCAAAAAATATTTTGTTCTCTGCTTTTGTAAGAGCGTAGCTGGAGTAATGACATCCTTTATCTGTCTCATGGAGTTTTTTGGGGTCTTTCATACGTTGCTGGTCCTCCTGTGCTTGTGGTGTATGTTTTGTCTTCCCGTACACGCCCAGGAAGCCTAGGAGGTTCACACAAAGATTCTTTGTCACGTGCATCACATTGATTGAAGAGCAGACCTCTAAGACTTTCCAATAGGGTAGATCACAAAATATAGATTTCTTCTTCCACCTGGCCGTGTGTCCGGCAGCGTCATCCGGAACAGATCGTCCGCCAGGACCCTTTCCAAATATTACTTCTAGATCCTTGACCATACCAAATATATCAGCACCATTACGGTGGGCAGGCTTTGTGGTGACCCAGCGTACCACTGCATGGTGTAGTACAAAGTCGTTGACATAACACAAGTGAAACACCGTTCCACTCATATTACATCCCTCAGTGTGGTACAACAGAAACATATGCGAGTCCAAGGTATGTCTATAGAAGGATACACCAGCTGTTTACAGAAGATCAACACAGCCTCCTACTTTACAATGGAGGTAAAACTTCAAATAAAGCTTCAGAAGAACGACTCGTAGTCTAACTTATTGCTAACTAAAGCTTCAGAGCTAAAAGGCTTGCTGTAGAAATCTAGCTACTTAGGTGCTAGGATTAGAGAATGGATCCCTTCTATTACTAGTCTAAGTTTCCACTCTAGTTGCTGTAGTAGTTGACTTCTTTGCTTGGATTCTTCATCTTGTTGCAGTTGACTCCTTTGTCTTCGAGTTCCACGGTAGTTTATCCTCTGGTGCCTCCAGAGCTAAGCAGGCGATTTGAGAGTGGGATGAGTACGAGCGTACTCAGCAAGTTCATATTAGGAAATAGGTGTATCATGCACTAGCTACAGCCACAGACCAGAAAGTCATAGGCGAATGAAAGTTTTCATAAACATTTCTTCAAAGGTTTATTTTATTCTGAAAACTATGCCCGTCAGTCTTCACAGGTTGACTAGAACTTCATGGAGTTCCTTTCCTGCCGCGTTCGCAGTTCCCTTCCCGGAACAGGGAGTGACAGCCACAATTTGATACACTCTG
Source organism: Lolium rigidum (assembly GCF_022539505.1). Lineage (NCBI taxonomy): Eukaryota > Viridiplantae > Streptophyta > Magnoliopsida > Poales > Poaceae > Lolium > Lolium rigidum. Next base: position 346,491,299 of record NC_061514.1, on the reverse strand, counting down.
CAGAGGTGCGTTACTTTTCCCATAAGAGAACTTATCCTTGTTTTCGGCCAGGAGTATATCCCCGTCCACACTTCCTTTGGTGTAAGGCCCAGTATAAGAACCAACCCAATCACTGCCTTCTCCGCGACCCTGCAAACCCACCCTTTTGTCCATCCGTACACCCCCGGTAGACATCTCCCGATCATACGGCTTTACCCCCGGTGTACTACGGACAATCCTTCATAGACGGTAGAGCCTCTCATCCACACGGATGGGGATTTTAAAGGATTTCCCAACCTACTGCAGTGTTATCTCCAACACCCAGCCAGGCTCTATCAAGTCCGTTGGCGTGCAGGAGGGAAAAGATACAGCTGACTTCCCCAGAGCCATTATAGATCTTATGGTCAACGCGATATGTACGGCGCTAGAATCACTGGACGCCATTGGTACTTAGTCCTAGATGAGTAGTACCCTTGCAATGGAACCTCCACCAATCATCACATACCATGGTTCCATTGCCCACCACATATTCATATTCATAATTGTAAAATAATATTTGCTTTTCCATGCAAGAGTGATAAGTATAGTACTTTGCATATAATTTGATAAAAATAATCAGATGACATGAGCAAGCGATGAACTTGCTTTTGTTGACTGCAAGATTATGCAGGCAAAAGCTTCGATACGTGAGAACTCCAAATTCTGAAATACCATCATTGTCCGGTAAGGACAATGTTTAAAGAACTGACAAAGATGCTATAATGCATAATATTAGATGCAATCGTCCCGAGCTTAATCTAACCTCGATGATTTGTGACGGATGAGTTGTAAAGATTTCTTTAAGGTGTGTTGAACTTTTAGGATGGTTCTCAAACAAGGTTCTTATTAGAGTTGGGTTATATTTAGTATCATAATCAAGTGATATAATGCATCATAACAATCATCCATACAAAGAATTGTAGTGGAATAATATGTAAGGAACAATTGCCAATTTTAATTCCTACAAGACATGGTTCATGATTACTTAAATTATACTTCGTAAGAATAAATTTTGAAGAACATGTTGATTGAGAAATAGTAAGTACTTCAAATAAAAACTAGGGCTTCTATGGTTTGATTAACATTTTTACTTCAAAAGAATTACTTTTGAAGAACGAGGTTAAATAAGAATATGAGCTACTATACATAGGAGCTATGGCTTTTTAGGGTTTACTATTGGATTCAGACTAGTTTTCTAATAGGAACTAGTTGGATTCTTTTAAGTTGAAAGGGGTTCTATATACAAAAAGTATTGGCAGGTTTATTACTATGGTTGATGATGGTATCATATCAAAGGATGATGGTCAAGGTGTTGCTATGAGTTAGGGTTTACTATGACTTCACAACTACTTAACTAAGTAATCTCTAATGGTTGCCAAGCTAAGTGGTTTATCACTAGTAGGAAAACCCTTATAGGGTGAGCTTAGTTCTGTGGCGCACCACTAAAAATGCGCCACAGAATGTTATTTTGTGGCGCACCACTAAAAATGCGCCACAGAATGTTATTTTGTGGCGCACCATGCTAGGTGCGCCACAGAAATAGCTTAATTTTGTGGCGCACTACTGAACAATGCGCCACAGAAATTATATGGGGCCCACATCCTGCCACCACCAATTATTAGTGTAGGTATTTCTGTGGCGCACACAGCTTGCTGCGCCACAGAAATAACTCTTTCTGTGGCGCACGTGCTTCGGTGCGCCACATAAGTAGTTGATTCTGTGGCGCACTTGTTCTGGTGCGCCACAGAACTAAGGTAAGTTATATCATCGCCCGTGCCCTCCCCCACGCCTGTTCACCTCTCCCCTCTCCCCTCTCCCCTCTCCTCCGATCCGCCGCGCGCCGCCATGGTCGTTGCCATCGCCGTCGCCGCCGCCTTCCTCCGCGAGGGCCGCATGCCGCCACGGTCCTCCCATCCCCGCCACCTGCAGCACAAGCTGCCGCTACGGCGAGGAGGGGCCGCCGCGAGGAGGGGCCGCCGTGGCGTGAAGGTGGAGGAGCCGCCGCGTCCTCCTCCTCCTCCACCGCTGCCGTCGTCGTCAACCTCCTCCTCCACCCCTGTCGTCGGTGAACTCTCTCCCCTCCCCTCCCCTCCCTCTTCCTCTCCCGCGCGAGCACAAAGTGCTCGACGAAATGCTCGTGTGCTGCTCTGGTTGTGCTGCGCTGTTGCTGTTGCTATGCTAGCTGCTGTTGCTGTTGATGTGCTACTGGATGCAATCTATCTATCCTTTTTTTGAGGGTAAAACAGTGGGGTAAAACCCCACTGCAATTTTTATTATTAAAGAAAGTATATACAAAGGTACAAAGGTACTAAAAAACTACAAACTGTACAAGGTGTACAGAGAGGAAAAAAGAAAAAGAAGAAATCTAAACTAGAGAAGGAAGGAAAGAGTCTAGCCAAGCTTTGTAAGCAGCAGCAAGTTTTTTCTTCATCCTGAAAGAAAGGAGAAGGAGTTCCTGTCTGAAAACAGCCTTCCAAGCGCCTAAGGAAGGGACCTGGTCTTCAAAAATCTTCCTGTTTCTAATAATCCATATGGCCCATGCTGCAAGGATGATGATCTCTACTGCAAAAGGAGTAGATAAGTGCTCTTTTATTTCGTAGAGTGCCTCCAAAACTGAAAGTTGATTTATGACTTGGGGGCAAACCAGAGCCCAACAAGATTGTGCAAAAGGGCAGCTCCAGAATAGATGTGCTAAGGTTTCTTCCTGATTACATTCCAAGGTGGCACAGTTAAAAGTTGGCAGATGCATATTCTTTCGCCTAAGAAGATTCCTTGTATTCAGTCTGTCATGTAGTAAGAGCCAGAAAAAGAACTTGTGTTTGGGTTGACAAGAGGAATCCCAAAGCCAAGTGAAGAATTTTGGAGCATGTTGTTCCCCAATCATGAATTTATAAGCACTTATAGTTGAAAACTTGTCTGAACCCCATATGTAGGTCCAAGAATCTGATTGTTGTGCCTCAATTTGCACATTATCACATAATGATTCCAACTGTTCAAACTCATCAAATGCTTGTTGTGAGAGGGGAGATGGAAGAGATCCCGTAGAAATTCCATGTGTATGACCTTGCTCACCGAAATATCGGTTCTCTTGGCGAAGGAAAGCGGATGTGGGAATCTTTGGTGTAAACAAGTATCTCCCGCGAGATCAGTCCAAAACAGACACGGTTCCGCCATTACCCGGGTTGCATCTTGCCATTGCTTTGTAAGTATCAATAAGCTTAAGATGTGCTTTCCACCGAATGATCCTTCCAATTTAATACCAGGTGGTTTATCTTCATTATAGTAAGAATCTCTTATTAGATGTACCCAGGGAATATCCAAATTATTATAAAACTTATCCAGGTTTTTGAGTAGAAGTGCTTTATTTTGAATGTCAAGGTTAAGTACTCCCAAACCACCCTGATCTTTAGGTCTGCAGATTTTCTTCCAAGAAATAAGAGCACTTCCTTTGGCCTGGACATCAGAGTTCTTTTTCCTCCAAAGACAATGCCTCATGTATTTGATCACTTGGTCTTTAATTGTAATTGGGACATCAAGGCAGCACATGAAGAAAATCGGCAAAGAAGCAAGTACAGATTTGACCATTTGTAATTTCCCTCCATAATTTAGGAAATCTGCAATACCACCTAGTCTTGTTTGAACTCTTTGCACAATGGGGAGGAAATATTCCAATGATGGTTTTGTGATGCTAAGTGGCAGTCCCAAATAAGTGAAAGGGAGGGTTCCCACTTTACAGTTCAGGGTAGCAGCAAAATGAGCCAGTCTTTCAGGAGTCATGTTAATAGGCATCATGCTAGATTTGTGATAATTAACTTTAAGCCCAGTGGAAACAGCAAAAGATTGTAGTATGGATTTCAAGCAAAGCAATTGAATAGCATCTGCCTTCATAACAAGAAGGGTGTCATCAGCATACTGAATCACAGGGAAGTCTGGACATGGTGGGCATGGTATTGGCTTTGAGAGAAGATCCTGATTCATAGCTGTGTTTAATACTGATTGAAGAAAATCTGCTGCAAGAACAAACAACAGGGGAGATAAAGGATCTCCCTGTCTGACCCCTCTTCTGCAATAAAATTTCTTTCCAGGAACCCCATTGAGCATAACAGCAGAAGTCCCAGAACTCAATATCATAGCAATCCAGCTAATCCATTTATCTCCAAAACCTTTAGCCTTAAGGATTTGGAGAATGGTTTTGTGTTCAATTTTGTCAAAAGCTTTTTCAAAGTCCAATTTAAGAATAAGAATCTCTTCCCTTGATTGATGACATTGAAAAAGATATTCAAAAGCCCATCCCAGGCAATCTTGGATAGATCTTTTCTTCAGGAAGCCATATTGATTTTTATGAACCAAAGAAAGAATGATACTTTGGAGCCTATTAGCCAAAAGCTTGGTGATTATCTTCAGAACACAGTTAAGCAGAGATATAGGCCTAAAGTCTCCAGGTGAGCTTGGGCTGTCTACTTTTGGAACCAGAGTAATGAAAGAAGAGTTTATGGATTCCAGGTTGATGTTTCCAGAGTGAAAATCTCTTATCAGTTGCTTGACATCAGTAGCAATAATAGACCAACAGTTTTTGACAAATTCATTGTTGAACCCATCAGGCCCAGGAGATTTATCATTTGGTAAAAGCTTGACCACCTCATCAATCTCTTTATCTGAAAAAGGGGCTTCTAACATCAGGTTCATTTCTTCAGAGATGTTTGATTCAAGGATGGTTTCTAGGTTAAATTGCATCTCTGGGTGATCTGATTGGCCCATTCTATCCTTGAATGCCTTCCACAGAATTGCTGCCTTTCCTTCATGATCAAAGACTTCCACTTGATCCGAATTTTGAAGCATAGGAATGTAGTTGTTCCTGTAATTTATAGTGGCTTTGGTGTGAAAGAATTTGGTATTTGCATCTCCTAACTTGACCCATTTAATTTTTCCTCTCTGCTTCCAGTATGAATTTTGGTTCTGTAAAAGAGTAAGAAGATGAGTTTTGAGAGTGTCTCTGAGATCCCATTCTGTTAGAGACAAGGTTCTGAATTCTTCTAACTGATCAAGCCAGGAAATGACTTCATTTACTTTCTCAATAAGATGTTTTAGGCAAGGCAGATTCTTTGCCCAAAGCTTGAGACTCCTTCTTAGAATTTTAAATTTGGCATTAATCTTCTTAGCACTATCCATATGTCCCACAGGAATATTCCAAGCATTCTGAACCACTTGTTTGAACTCACTATGTTGCATCCAATGATTTTCAATTCTGAAAATCTTTGCTTTAGGAATTTTTGTATTGAAAACCACAACACATGGGACATGGTCAGATGTGGGCTTCACAAGAGGATAAGCAAAAGAGGCTGGGTATGAAAGTGTCCAGGAAGGTGATGTGAAAACCCAATCTAATTTTTCCATGAGGGGGTCTTTCTGCATGTTACTCCAAGTAAATTTTCTTCCTTTCAAAGGTAACTCAATAATACCCAAATTACTGATTGCTTCATTGAACAAAAGCATATCATTTAAATCCCCACCAGGTTTGTTTCTATCTGAGGGACTTCTGATGAAGTTAAAGTCCCCCATTATGAGCCAATCAGTGTCTTGTGGCATGTCAATGTTGGCAAACCAGTCTATGAAAATGGCTTTCCTATCAGCTTGGCAGGGCCCATAAATATTAGTAAGAATCCATGAATCATTAGACAGGTTACTCTTGAATTTTATTGAAAGTGAAAACTCATTGTGGAAAGCCAGTTCACCATTGAAAAGAGATCCATTCCAAATAATAATTAAGCCACCAGAAGCTCCCACTGAAGGAACATACTCAAACTTATTAAATCTCTTGGGACAAAAATTCTTGATATATGCCAAGTCAATTAACTCTCTCTTAGTTTCTTGGAGACAAATAATATCACAACCAGATTCTTCAATTTTGTTAGAGAGAGCCAACCATTTCTTTTCTGAATTAATACCTCTCAAGTTCCAGTTCATAATTTTCCAAGATTTGCAATTATCCATAGACATCATAAAGGTTGTTGCATAACCAGCCCTTAGTAAAATATACTTTAGGCAGCCATCTAAACAGTAACATACTTATTACATCACAGGTAGCAAAGGAACTTAGCAAGTGCAAATAGGACTGGTACAACTTGCCAAAAACAAACTTTACAGGGTCCAGAAAGAGCAGAGAAATCAGTCCAACCCTAAAACCAACAAAAGCACAACCAAAGCTTAACATTGGAACTAATTGGCTGTCTTCTTCTTGGCCAGCTGCTCCATGGCAGCAGGCTTGTTCTTCCCCTTCTTCTCTGTGGGCTTGGACTTTGAAGTAGTGGGGACATTGCATGCCTTCTTCTGACCAATAACTCCAGGTGTCACTGTAGAATTGCTGACACCACCAGCATCCTTATTCTTCTTCAGGATTTTCTTATCAACAACATCTTCAGGGACCTTGCAAAAGGATGTTGCCAAATTTTTAACCACTCTGGGGTTGATCATAGGTGGGGCAGCATTACAAGTAAGGCAGTGTTTATCTGAGCAGTTAGCATGGCTTTTAAAACCCTCATTTAACAGCACAAGTCTGGGACTTCTCCTTACCTCAGACTCAACCAGCACCCCTTTTCCTTCCCTCCTTTTCCTTTTAGGAGTTGTGGGGGTCCCAGCTGTGGATGCAGGAGAAGAAACTCCTTCATCCTGTTCAGACAAAGAAATGCAAACAGGGGCCTTAGAGGTGACACAAGAATCTGGAATAACAAATTGGATAGTGTCTTCTGTACTCATTGGTTCTTTAAGAATATCCCAAAGTTGTGATGAAAGAAAATGCTTTGCCCAATCAAATTTTTCTGGAGATGTAAGCATAAGAGTAACAAAGTTAAACCAACTCACAGGAATGTTCACAGTTGGTTTGCTTGACCTGTCAGCACCATGCAAGTGTGGGGCAAAGAACTGTTCCCAGAGAAGAATTCCAGCTGAAGACATCCTTCTGGTCAAATCATGCTCCTCAGGAATGGGTAGGAAATGAGTTTGCACTCTTCCAAGTGTCAGCTGTAGGTGGGCCTCATTTGGAGGGACCATTTGCACATTGTCAGGTAGAAAAAGACTGTCCTCCATGTGATACATCCCTTGAGATACAGAGGTGGCCAAGGAAGGATCATAACTGTCAGACTGAACTGAGAGCTCTTCATTATCCTCATCAGCAGAGTAGGCTTGAAGAATATTCATCAGACCTTCCCCAAGTGGGGGAACAGGGTGAGCAACAATTGGTAAAACTAAGGGAACAGATGAAACAGCTTCATTATCTGCCTGACCCTGTGAAGCAAAACCTTCAGAACTGGAAGAGGATAGCTGAACAAAGCTAGTTGCATCTAGTAAAGGTGGTCCCTGATCCTCATTGCCCATATCCACTTCAAATTGCTGTTCAGGTACAGGTTGCTGTTCTACTTCCATGGGCTGAGGAGGCTCCTGAATTGGACCCATGGCCCAGTGACCCCAGCCATCAACAGGGGCAGCATCATCCTGGTCAAGAGGTTGTGGTGGCCCTGGGTGCACCAAAGGTGCAGGTAGAGCATGACCTGGCATGGGGTGAGGGTCCACCCCTTCATCAGGAACAGGGTCTTCATCTGGAGGTCCTCCACCAAGCAGGTTTTGCTGCAACACTTCAACAAGGAAAGTCCAAGACTGTGCTTCTGGCCTAGAACTTTCAGTCATTCTGATGCTCCTTGGGATATCTTGTAAGTCAGTAACCCTCACCTTGACAAGGATTCTACCTTTTCTATTTGGGTCTCTTTCCCACAGCAACAAAGATCCAATATCAGAGAAACAGGCATTCAAATCATCAGTTTTCATGTGATCTAGAGGAGGACCAACTAGGAGCAACCAGACATCTCTATTGAAAGTAACTCCTCTCCAGTTAATACCCTCATCATGATTGACAAAAGAGATAGTAACATCACCAAACTGGTTGGGGCTCGAGGAAATGAGCCTGTCTTTGTCACTGACATTGCGAAACTGAACATATGCTGCCCCAAATGGGCAGGGTTGCAGGGCCACAAAACCAACTCTAGCAACTTCATTGAAATATTCTCCTAGAACATCACTGACATTGTCGAAAGGGACCAAACCTTCTGGGAAAGGGTGGATGGTGGCGATTGCATATTGCTCATGCTCTTTAGGGCGGCGCGGCACCACCACCCGCTTCACCGCAAGCCTGCCCTCGATGTGCTGTATCTGGTAACCGGGAGGGACGAAAGGCCTTGGATCGATGGGGATATTCGCCATTGCTTGATCTTGGGGTGCCGATGGCGCTGCTGTGGAGGTTTGCAGCAACCGCGGCTGCGGAGAGAGCGAGGGTGACGAATGCGAGGAGGCAGAGACGACAAAGGCAGGGGATATTTTTTCCCCAGGAAGGAAACCAGCGAAATCACTAAAAGAGGAAACTTCCTGAATCAAAGGGGCCGGCCCATGGGCCTTGAACCAAGAATGGTAACTGTCGTTAGGCCATTGAATGGGATTAAAAGAAGGAAATTTGAAGAAAGGAATGAGGCCCGGTAAGACTTGGTGAGGAGTTGCACCATTTGATGAGCTATCCGTTGGCATCGTGGAGGAAATTTCGGCCGCCAAATTAGGGTGACAGGATGGAAATTGCATGCGCTTAAAGACCGACAAACGCTGAAAATTTGAATTTTTCCTTTTGACCACTTGCCATTCTGAATCAGATTCCTTATAAAATTTTCTTTCTTCAACCAACCAATTTGGGCCACCATTTCCCCAGAGATTAATAAAAAGTTCAAACATTGGGGTGCAAACTTTAGATTTGTTGTAAATTTCAAACCCAACTGACGTTGAGGCCACAGAGAATTGGAAGCTTCTATCTCTAAGATGTTTAACTCTATAGGAACAAGCAAGGCCCCCAAAGCAGGACTGAAGAGCAATGGCCACAGTATGAATATCAAGCTTAAAACTGGCCCTCCCAAAAGAAGCCACAAGCAAAAAGGCTCTTCTATGAGAATGAATGGCAGGAGTAACTTCATGACCAAATTTTTTTTTTTGCAATTTGCTTGAAAAGAAACTCCAATAGAGAAGTCTAAAGCAGGGGTATGACTTGTACCTTGAGGAAGGTTCTGTTGTGAGGTGCTGTCTAGCTTTGGTGGTGAAGACTTCAAAAAATCCACTCCAAGAGTCAGGGAATCAGAGATGATGCATTCACCCACAACAACAGTGTGATATTGGAGATCTATAATCAGACCAGAATGAACCCTTTCATTTTCCAAAAGGAACCTAGCATCCAATATTTGCTCATCTGTGCCAAGCAGAACCAGCCTCTTAGCATGGGGTCTCAATAGAAGAAATGCTTGAAATGATTTAGATCCATCCTGAAATGAGGAGCAAGATGCTTTCCATCTAACCAGAGGTGCTTCTGGCAAAGAAGATGACTGAGGGATAGCATGAGATTTAACCACTTGTGCAAAACTTCTTGATGGGTTGATCCCTTTTGGGTCAGAGGGTGAAAAATCCACCTGGTGTGAACTGACACGTTCACCCACTAGAATAGAGTGATCTTTGAAATCCAAGATAGAACCAGTAATAATTTGCTCATCTTTAAGTAAAAATCTAGCAGCAATCACCTGCTCTTTAGAATCAACCAGGAAAATCCGTTTTGCCAAAGGCTTCAAAAGAAGGAAACCAGATCTACCCATAGGTAGCTTTGAATCCATAAGCCCTATGGGAGAGAAAGTAATCCTCCATCTCGATGGGGAAGGTTCCGAAAAAGAAGAGAAACCAGGTGGAGAAACCAAACATTCTTGCACAAAGACCAGATGAGAAGGGAATCTAATATAAGATCCTGGGTAAAACACCTCCCCATCAACCAACGATTTACCAACCAGAGGAGAGTCCTTGCGATTAACAAGAGCCAGCCAGTTCTTCGGCCAGAGAAGGAGGAAACCAGAGGCCTTGAGACAAGATCCATCGTCGAGAATAGACTCAAAAGAAACTTTCCAGCGGCCAAGAGGAGAGGGAGGAGGAGCCATGAGAGAGATCACCTTGGAGATCCACGTGAGATGATCGGAGGAGATTGATGAGATCACCGGAGGTCAGGGAGAACGGCGGTGGTGGTGGGGGAGCTCCATCTTATCTATCCTAGCTTGATGTCATTGTTGCTGCAGCTAGATGCATGCTCTGGTTGTGCTGTTGTTGCTGTTGATGTACTGGCTGCTGTTGTTGTTGATCTTTCTATCCTAGCTTGTTGTCATTATTGCTGCAACTAGATGCATGCTCTTGCAGCTTTTCACCATTCCTGGTGAACTATACTGTTGCTATTGCTTGTGTGTCCATGCTCTAAATGGTCAAATGATCATCATGTGCTAGTGATTTACTTACTGGCTCATTGCTCATGGTTGATGTACCTCAGTAGTGGTTCTGGATGCATTGCTGCTTGTTGCTCTGGATTCATTGCTTGTTGTTGCTCCGGATGCATTGCCCCTAATTGTTATTGATGAACCATGTGATGGTAATGATTCAATTTAATTCAATGATGTTAATTTGATTTCCATCCTTTGTTGGAAATAAATCCATGTCCGAACCTGTACAAGGTAATGAAGACTTGCTCACTTGGTATTGCTTGCTAGTTGGACATTTGGTTGGTTTTGATGCTACTTGGTTCATTTAAATGCATTAAATGCTACTATGGTATGCTACTTGTGGTATCCTTGTGAAGAAAATGATGGATTCTTGTGAGCTTATGGTATGCTACTATGCTACTTGTGGTATCCTTGTGAAGATTTACTTGATGCTACTGTGGTATCCTTGTGAAGATTTACTTGATGGATTGTGTGATTTAAATGGAATGCTTATGATGGTATACTAAAATAGAGATATTTACAATAGGGGATCATGTAAATGAATTCCACTATGGTATCCTTTGAAGAAAAAGGACTGTTTCTGATGGTTTTAAAAGGCTAGGTGGTGCTAGGTGATTAAGTTCGCTACCGAGACTTGTCTCATCTGGTTAGCTGGGATATGCTATGTGTTGTTGCTTGTTTAGGCATATCTATCACTTACTGGATTTACTGGTTCTTGATTGGCCTCTCTTTTGCCAGCATCACTTGGTCTATATACCAAGTGATGAATAATCCCTTTGGAGCATCTGCTCCATCACTACTAGAAATCCCCACATTTCCGACGGTCAAATATAATGACTGACGGGTCGTCGGCTATTATTTTGATAACCGACGGTACCTTCAATGGCCGACGGTTTTTGGCAACCTCTCGGGTATGACTACCAATAATTGACGGTGTTGTCAAATGTGCGACAGGGAATAACCAACTGTCGGTTATCCATTTGAATGGCCGACGGTTTGCACTAATATTCGAAGGGTTTACTTACACGGTCGGGGATTAGCTTTACAGCCCGACGGTTTGCACTAATATTCGAAGGGTTTACTTACACGGTCGGGGATTAGCTTTACAGCCCGACGGTCAGTTTTAATAGCCTACGGGCATATTGCAACTCAGCTATGCACAACAATGACCGGAGGCCATATTGCCTCTCGGCTATGCGGCGACTGTATGTCATGTTTTTTTACCTATCAATATTTTGTTACGGGCATCTCAATGAGAACTTTTTTTTTTGAGGTAGGCATCTCAATGAGAACTTAGATCTGCCGCCGGCAAGACTCCTACTGAGATGCCATACACCCATGGCGCAGCTTGATTTTTGCGTTTACACATATCCATTCGAAAGCAAATTAACCTAGCTTTGAAATTTTAATTAAAAAAATCTGATTTGCTTGACCGATGACAAAATTTCCTCGGAACGAACGGCACGGTTAGCGAAAATCTCGCGGAGAAAAAGCCTGATTGACAGCATGTCGCGCGGTAAGGTTGGGCAGTTTTGCTTCTCCACGATTAGAATTCTCGGCGCGGTCTCCAAATATTCCCGCGCTGCTGCAGCCCACGCCCACGTATTACTCCCGTATTATCTGCAGTATCCTTATCTTCTCCGCTTCCCTAACCTCCTCTTCTCTTCCCATCCCCTCCCGTTCTACCAAAGTTGGAGAGATTCCTAGGCGCCGCCGCCGAAGGAGCGAGAGCGAGCATGGACCTTGCGCTGCAGTCCGCCGCCTCAAGGATACCAATGATATATCCACTGAGCATGATCGGAAGAAGATGCCTTTTTTGTTCGTTACTTTTTGCGCGCCTCGATCGAATTGGCATGCGTGCTTGGCTTCGATCCCAAATGTGGCTAATGCGTAGGTATGTAATGATGCAGATATCGCAAGGAGCCTGGACACTGGCAGGAGGCTGGAGGCGTCGACGGCGCCGTTGCCGCCACTGCCTGTCGCTGCATGAACACCCTGCAAGCCGCAGTTGCCGCTACCTCGTCAATATCCACGTCAACATGTGGGACACTTCCCCAAGTAATCAATCTTCCCGGCCCCCTCCTCCATCTTTGTCTTAGATTATTACTGTAACAGGAGGTCTCCTCCATCTTCATCACATCATTAGTAAATTATCTTGATTATGGATCAATCATCAATGGTTAAATGCATCGATTGATCTTCTTGTGTGCTGTACACGAATGGTGTAGTTCTTTTTGATCCGGTTAAAATCATACAGCACAGTAGATGGCTTCTGTCAAATTAGGCCAGATATATAATTGTTTGATAGATTCAGATGATAGTATTGTAGGTACTTCTCGCTGCATACTTTTGTTTGTGATACTCAAATCAAACACATATGTAACCATTCACTCAATGCATCTTGGATGCTGAAACTGAAATTTGATCTGTAACTATTCGGTGAATATCCCTTGTTCTCTGTTTATAAAGGGCTTATCAACCGTGGTGCAATCAAATGCATATGCCAGATGTTTCCATATAAGTATGCCGATTTGTCAAAACCTAAGTCAGTGGTAGTACTTCTATTTTCTGTCTTGGTTACAACAGTATATTTTTATTACGTATGATTGTGTGACTTATCTTGCCACCAAGTTTAGAATGTTTTCTTTTTTTTCCCCTTATACCTTCTGCCATCTTTCTTACAACTAGCTTGGTAAATATTTTTTAGGAAATGAGAAGCAATGCTGGAGATACTCGCAATGCTGAGAATGGTATCTCCGGTGATGAGCATGAGAGAATAGACTTCAAGACATTCTACCGAGAGAAGTTCTCAAGTTGGAATCTGCGTTTGATGTGTTTGGACCAATTGTCTTCATGCAAAAAATAGTTAGAACATTATGTTCTTTTTTCCGTCCATGGATCTACAAGATTTAATGTGATTCACATGCAACTCTTGTCATTTGGGATACAGATACAATATGAGATTGCAAAGTATATTTCATTGTTTGCCGTTCATGAACCTCTGAAATAATCTTGTGGTTGCAAGATGTGCGCTATTTTTTTACTAGATTACAAAGCCTAATGTCCAAACTTGTAGTCTATTACCTTCCTTGTGGATCACTAATGACTTAACGTGGGACAAAACACGGTCGGCTGAATCAAATTGTTTCAACAAATGGTAGTTGTGGACCACTATGGGCACTGTTAATTATTATAAATATTGCCAGGTTCTTGGAGCATGTTGGTTATTACCATAATTGATGGTGTCATGCACCCTCTCGTCTATAGTTATATTTGATGGGGCAGCTAGACCGTCGGCCATTGTGAATTCCGAAGGGAGCAAACAACCATCAGTAAATACATAATTGAGGGGACACAGTCAGCTATAGCAATTGTGAGACGGCCCCTGACCAAGACATAATCGACAGCTCACCCTCGGCTTTATACCGTCAGCAAACATAATAGCCCACGGTACCGTCAGCCATTAGAGCAATGGCCGACCAAGCAACGCCGACGGGAGATTACCGACGGTGCACCGTCGGATATAGTAATAACCGATGGTAAACTTAAATGTCCGACGGTAAATCAACCCTCGGCTATATGGGGATATCTAGTAGTGCATGCTATGTGTGTTTGAGCATCTTGACTTATGTCACCATGGTTGCTGGTTTGGTGGTGTTTTGAACTCAACTGAGTAATGATAAATTTCTATTTCTTGTTGGCTTTGATGAAAATAGAGATATCCACGGTAGGGGATCATGTAAATGAATGCCACTGTGGTATCCTTTGAAGAAAAAGGACTGTTTCTGATGGTTTTAAAAGGCTAGGTGGCGCTAGGTGATTCAGTTGGCTACCAAGACTTGTCTCATCTGGTTAGCTGGGATATGCTATGTGTTGCTTGTTTAGGCATATCTATCACTTACTGGATTTACTGGTTCTTGATTGGCCTCTCTTTTGCCAGCATCACTTGGTCTATATACCAAGTGATGAATAATCCCTTTGGAGCATCTGCTCCATGCATGCTATGTGTGTTTGAGCATCTTGACTTATGTCACCATGGTTGCTGGTTTGGTGGTGTTTTTGTACTTGTCGATGATTAGATGGTTGGTTGATCACTCGTACACTCCGGGGTGTCGCTAGTGAGCCTGGTGTGATGGCACAAATATCAATCTCTTGTGCATCCTACCCGGCCTCACTAACGCCATCCCGGGATGTTCATATTTGTTTCGACCAACAAAGTATGAGGCATTCCATTTAGTTCATACTAGCTACTTCTTAATTGCATTGGCCTTTCTTCCATTCTAGTGCCGATGATTAAATTGTTTGGTCACTTGTACACTGCGGGGTGGGGCCACTGAGCACGGTGCGATGGCACAAATATCAATCTCTTGTGCATCCTACACGGCCTCAGCTGACCCCATCCCTGAATGTTAATATTTCTTTCGACCAAAAAAGTATGAGGCATATGATATCTAGTTGAGATACCACTTGACTCTTTCTTCCATTTTAGTGCCGATGATTAGAATGTTTGGTCACATATACGCCGCAATATACTTTGTATACGGCCCCCCTTTCCCCGGCCGCCGTTCCGTGAACGAGTCTTTGACGAGACAACAACGCCGACATGTCTCTTCGGCGCAGAACCACGCCAGTCCCAGCCGTCTCCCTTGTGGCCGTGTCTAGTGGGCTCTGCGCTTTTCTCCATGGCCGGACCACGATTGGACTCACCGGGGAAATACGATAATCGCCATCACCACTATCGTCGAGTCCACGGGTGTAGAGTACTTTGCAGCGGATGCCGCTTTTCTTCTCTCGCCGTCCGGTGAACGAGTCCTTGATGCAAAGACCGTGCCGGCCTGCGGGCAGGCCGGCACGGTCTTTGCATCAAAGACTCGTTCACTGCACGGCGAGGGAAGAAAGTGGCATCTCGCTGCAAGCTGCTATGCTCCGTGGAGTGCAGCGATAGTGTTGATGGCGATTATCATTATTCCCCCAGTGAGTCCAATCGTGGTTCGGCCATGCGAAGAGCGCGAGGAGACGCGGCCACAAGGGAGGCGGCTGGAGACTGCCGTGGTTGCAGCGCCGGAGAGGCGGATCAGCGTTGTTGTGTCGTTAAGGACCCGTTCACGGAACGGCGGCCGGGAAAGGGGGCCCTTCCGCAAAGTATGCTCGTGGTGTATACTTGCAACTATGGTTTCGACCATAGTATTTGTGTTGACCAATAATGTATGAGGCACTTATTCCATTTTGTCATTCCATTTGCTTTGAGATTTTCAAAATGCCGATGATTAAAATGTTTGGTCCCCGTACACTTGGGGGTGGCGTAAGTGAGCCTGGTAAGATAGCACAAATATCAATCTCTTGTGCATCGGACTTGGTCTCGCTTATGCCATCCCTAAATGTTAATATTTGTGTTGATCAACAATGTATGAGGCATTTATTCCATTTCTCTTGTGCATCGGACTTGTTGGTCTCACTTTCTTCCATTTTCATCATAGTACGAACTGGATATGAAGACCCCGATGCAAGCGAGCCTGGTGGGTAGAGATGAGGGAGCAAAGGAGGAACCGGATCGAGCCTGGTGGGTAGAGATGAGGGAGCAAAGCAGGAACCGGATGAAGACTACTTTGTATCTCGAAATTGTGAAATTTGTATGAATTAAGAGTTGTATGCAAAACATTTGACACTTAATTGCCACTATATATGTATCTCGATCGGGTTCTAAGTAATGTGATGATGATGTCTATGTTATATCCGTGCAATGTACATGATATTTATATTATATCTGAATGTTGCTGTATATAACACTGTATCTCCGTATATTGCTGTGTATAAACCGAATGTGTATAGCAGGCAGCACAAAATCGAGTATAATACAAGCAATTTACGTAGGCGCACTGAAAACCAATTCCGTGGCGCACTCTTTTCTGTGGCGCACCTAGGAACACGTGCGCCACAGAAACCTTAATTCTGTGGCGCATGGGAAGGTGCACCACAGAAACCTTATTTTTGTGGCGACGTTTCTGTGGCGCACCTCCCATGCGCCACAGAATCCATTTTTGGTGCGCCACTGATGAGGCTTTTCCTACTAGTGTATCCTTTCCTAAGTAGGGTTTAGTTGGATAGGTGCATATAATATGTATTACTACAAGATTGGTATTAGGGTTCATCACTATGGTTCTACTAGGGTTTGATGATTGAGGTTGATTTCAATGGTGTGGTATATAGAAGTGGTGATCAATGGTACTAATCCAATGAACCAGTTAGGGTTTGCTCCTAAGTGGCACTAATTGGTTATACAAAGTTTATTCAAAAATAAAGACATGGAATGATGACTCATGGGAATTGGTTCTATGTTGGTGGATCATGACTTGTATTTGTTGGTCACATAATAAGGTTCTCTAGGTAAGGGAAATTCACATGATCACATGTGATAAACAACTAGGGTTTTAGGGTTAAAGCATTTTTAAATGATCACATAAAATAATGGAATCCAGATTCTAACTTATAATAAAACTAGGGTTTCTAAATTATGGTACAACTCTTAAAACTTATATTTGGAAATTAAGTGTGGTTGCTAATTTTACTTTGAAACAGAATTAGTAATGGTTTGGTATTTATTAATTTTCACAAGAATTAATAATTAGAGTAACTCCTAATTAGGTTTAATTCAGAAATAAGGGTTTAACAATTATTACTAGGTTTTAAAAGTAATAACTTGCAAATTAAAATTATTTAAGTTCACAATATTTAAGTTACTAAATTAATATTGGCTTTTAATATTTTCTTGATTTATTATTATTTTAAAAAAATAGTAAATTAGAATTTTCAAATTAGGGTTTATGAATTACCACTAATAATTAAGTTCATGCAACTATGTTAAAGAAATTAATCTTAACATTTTATTTAGTTACTGAATAGTTAAAATTTAATTTTTTAAACTTCACTAATTATTGAATTCAAATTGTGTTTTATATAAATGAAATGGCATAATTAATAAGGTTAAAAATAAGTGAATTTTGATTTTGACACACATTTTTGTTTTATATTTTATTTCAATAGAGTTTATTTTTGTGAGCATTTTGATATATTATTCATATTTTTCTGAGTTGAAATGAATTTTATATGATTTTGCAAAGTTTTAGCAATATTCAGGATTTTGAATTTAAACGAAAATGCTAATCGTACCGGTTTATACCCTAACCTAAGACACTGACCAGTGGGACCGTTGACTCGGTCAGTTGCCACGTTGGCAACGACCAGTCAACACACATGTGTGACCCCACTGCCACGTTGGCGTAGCCGGCGGCTAAACGCCGGCGACAAGTAGACGACGGCGCCGCCGATTTAGAGTCTCCCCGGATGCGTGACTGACACCAAACGACTCCCCTTGACCTACTGAGCACGATGGTGGTGGCAGTTTTCCGAGAAGCTCACCGGAGCATCATCGGCAACTAGGTACTGCGGCGGCGCACTCCGGGCAAACCTCGAAACGGAGCTACAGGCGACGATATGAGGTGACAAGAGACTCTAAAGAAGCGCATGCTCACCCTGAGGATGACGGGGTGCTCGACGGTGTCGATTATTGATGGAGACGGCGAGGAATTCGCCATTACCGGTGATATGCTGCAGAAGGGATCGGCGAAATTCGTCGGCTTGAGGAAGATCCAGCCTGATTCCTGATACGTCTCCAACGTATCTATAATTTCTTATGTTCCATGCTACTTTATTGATGATATCTACATGTTTTATGCATAGTTTATGTCATATTTGTGCGTTTTCCGGAACTAACCTATTGACGAGATGCCGAAGGGCCAGTTGCTGTTTTCTGCTGTTTTTGGTTTCAGAAATCCTAGTAAGGAAATATTCTCGGAATCGGACGAAATCAACGCCCAACATCTTAGGATCACGCGAAGCTTCCAGAACACCCGAGAGGGACCAGAGGGGGGCCACTGGGCCACCAGACACCACCCCGGTGCGGCCCAGGGGGGGTGCCCCCCTGTTGTGTCGTTGCCTCGTCAGCCCTCCGACTCCGCCTCTTCGCCTATTTAAGGGTCCCTGACCTAAACCTCGAGACGAATAAGCCACGGTACGCGAAACCTTCTAGAGCCGCCGCCATCGCGAAGCCAAGATCTGGGGGACAGGAGTCTCTGTTCCGGCACGCCGCCGGGACGGGGAAGTGCCCCCGGAAGGCTTCTCCATCGACACCGCTGCCATCTCCACCGCCATCTTCATCACCGCTGCTTGTCTCCCATGAGGAGGGAGTAGTTCTCCATCGAGGCTCTGGGGCTGTACCGGTAGCTATGTGGTTCATCTCTCTCCTATGTACTTCAATACAATAATCTCATGAGCTGCCTTACATGATTGAGATTCATATGATGATGCTTGTAATCTAGATGTCATTATGCTAGTCAAGTGGGTTTTACTTATGTGATCTCCGGAGACTCCTTGTCCCACGTGTGTAAAGGTGACAGAGTGTGTGCACCGTGTGGGTCTCTTAGGCTATATTTCACAGAATACTTATTCATCGTTATGAATGGCGTAGTGAAGTGCTTATTTATATCCCTTTATGATTGCAATGTGTTTTGTATCACTATTTATCTATGTGCTACTCATGTGATGTTATTAAAGTAGTCTATTCCTCCCGCATGGTGTAATGGTGACAAGTGTGTGCATCGTGTAGTTCTTGTCGTAGATTATGATCATAATCTCTTGTAGGTTATGGAGTTGATTATCGCTATGATAGTATTGATGTGATCTATGCCTCCTTCATAGTGTGATGGTGACGAGTGTGCATGCTATGTTAGTACTTGGTCTATTTTGCAAAGATCTATTATACTCTAAGGTTACTTAAACATGAATATCGAATGTTGTGGCGCTTGTTAACTCCGGCATTGAGGGTTCGTGTAATCCTACACAATTAGTGGTGTTCATCATCCAACAAGAGTATATGTAGCACAAGGAAGAGAACTTATTTATTATGTGATCAATGTTGAGAGTGTCCACTAGTGAAAGTATGATCCCTAGGCCTTGTTTCCATCACAAAGAATTGCTTCCTACGCCGACGAAGCTATTTTCAGGCGCCGCTTGTTTCATCGTTTTACCGCATCTTTACTTTCTGCAATATTACCACCATCTATACTACTTGTATTTCACTATCTCTTCGCCGAACTAGTGCACCTATACATCTGACAAGTGTATTAGGTGTGTTGGGGACACAAGAGACTTCTTGCTTTGTGATTGCAGGGTTGCTTGAGAGGGATATCTTTGACCTCTTCCTCCCCGAGTTCGATAAACCTTGGGTGATCCACTTAAGGGAAAACTTGCTGCTGTTCTACAAACCTCCGCTCTTGGAGGCCCAACACTGTCTACAAGAATAGAAGCACCCATAGACATCAAGCTATTTTCCGGCGCCGTTACCGGGAGGAAAGGTAAAAGGTACTCACACTCCGGATCTCGGCTACTAAGCTATTTTCCGGCGCCGTTGTAAGTACTCGAAGCTATTTCCTTTAGATCCTGCAATTGCATCTTTTGGTTTCTTGTTTACACTAGTTAGGCATAATGGAAAGTAACAATGAGCTTCTTATTCTATTTCCCGAGTTAAGACATGGATTGTTTGTCGCGAAAATTAAAAAACCTATGGAATCTTATTTGCATGCTAGTAGCAATGATATTAGTATGAACGCTTTGAAAACCATTGTTGTTAATGATATGGAAAATTCTAAGCTTGGGGAAGCTGGTTTTGATGAGCATGATATTTTTAGTCCCCCAAGCATTGAGGAGAAAATTTTCTTTGATGATACTTTGCCTCCTATTTATGATGATTATAATGATAGTGGTCTTTTGGTGCCGCCTACTATGGAGAGTAAATTTTATTATGATTATACTATGCCTCCTACACTTGATGAGAATAATAATGATAGCTACTTTTTTGAATTTGCTCCCACTACAACTAATAAAATTGATTATGCTTATGTGGAGAGTAATAATTTTATGCATGTGGCTCATGAAAAGAATGTTTTATGTGATAGTTATATTGTTGAGTTTGTTCATGATGCTACTGAAAGTTATTATGAGAGAGGGAAACATGCTTATATGCATCTTAATAATATTAAGTTTCCCCTCTTTATGTTGAGAATCTTGAAATTGCGCTTGTGTTGCTTTTCTATGCTTACCACTTTGTTCTTCATGAATTTATTTGTGTACAAGATTCCTATGCATAGGAAGCATGTTAGACTTAAATGTGTTTTGAATTTTCTTCTTGATGCTCTCTTTTGCTTCAACTCTTCTTTCTTGCGAGAGCATCATTAAAATTACTGAGCCCATCTTAATGGCTATAAAGAAAGAACTTCTTGGGAGATAACCCATGTCTTTATTTTACTACAGCACTTTTGTTTTATATTTGAGTCTTGGAAGTTGTTTACTACTGTAGCAACCTCTCCTTATCAAGTTTTTGTGCCAAGTAAAATCTCTATGGTAAAGTTGATGCTAGATTTGGATTGCTGCGCAGAAACAGCATTGCTGTCTGTCACGAATTTGAGCAGACGTCTCTGTAAAAAATTCAAAAAAATCTGCAAATTTACGTGTGTGATCCTCAGATATGTACGCAACTTTCATTAGTTTTGAGTTTTTCCGTTTGAGCAAGTTAAGTGCCCCTTTCAGGTTCGTCTTTACGGACTGTTCTGTTTTTGACAGATTCTGCCTTTTATTTCGCATTGCCGTTTTTGCTTTGTTGAATGGGTTTCTTTGTTCCATTAACTTTCAGAAGTTTTGTGCAATGTCCAGAAGTGTTAAGAATGATTATGTCACCTCTGAACATGTGAATTTTGATTATGCACTAACCCTCTAATGAGTTTGCTTGAAGTTTGGTGTGGCAGAAGTTTTCAAGGGTCAATAGAAGAGCGTGATATAATGTGATCGGGAAGAGTGAAAGGTCTAAGCTTGGGATTTCCCCGTGGTTCATCCCTGCATATTTTAAGAAGACTCAAGCATCTAAGCTTGGGGATGCCCAAGGCATCCCCTTCTTCATCGACAACTTATCAGGTTTCTTCTAGTGAAACTATATTTTTATTCAGTCACATCTTATGTATTTTACTTGGAGCGTCTGTTTGTTTTTGTTTCTGTTTTTGTTTGAATAAATGCTTGTGTGGGAGAGAGACACGCTCCGCTGGTTCGTATGAACACATGTGTTCTTAGCTTTTAATGTTCATGGCAAAGGTTGAAACTGCTTCGTTAATTGTTATATGGTTGGAAACGGAAATGCCACATGTAGTAATTGGTAAAATGTCCTGGATAATGTGATACTTGGCAATCGTTGTGCTCATGTTTAAGCTCTTGCATCATAAACTTTGCACCTATTAATGAAGGAATACATAGAGCTTGCTAAAATTTGGTTTGCATAATTGGTCTCTCTAAGGTCTAGATAATTTCTAGTAAAGAGTTTGAACAAAAAGGAAGACGGTGTAGAGTCTTATAATGTTTACAATATGTCTTTTATGTGAGTTTTGCTGCACCGCTTCATACTTGTGTTTGTTTCAAATAACTTTGCTAGCCTAAGCCTTGTATCGAGAGGGAATACTTCTCATGCATCCAAAATCCTTGAGCCAACCACTATGCCATTTGTGTCCACCATACCTACCTACTACATGGTATTTCTCCGCCATTCCAAAGTAAATTGCTTGAGTGCTACCTTTAAACAATTAAAAATTTATTACCTCTTATTTGTGTCAATGTTTTATAGCTCATGAGGAAGTATGTGGTGTTTATCTTTCAATCTTGTTGGGCAACTTTCACCAATGGACTAGTGGCTTCATCCGCTTATCCAATAATTTTGCAAAAAGAGCTGGCAATGGGATTCCCGAGTCCCAAATTAATTAAAAAAAATAGACACTCCTCCATGGTATGTGATTGTTGGACGGCACCCAAAGGATTCGGTTAGCCATGGCTTGAGAAAGCAAAGGTGGGGAGGAGTGTCATCATAATAAAACTAAAATAAAAAGGCACTCCTTCATGGTATGAGATTGTTGGCGGGCACCCGAGGATTCGGTTAGCCATGGTTTGTGAAAGAAAGGTTGGAAGGAGTGCCACCCAAAAATAAAATAAAATGGGAGCCGCTCTTTGAAGGTTTGTCCGGCAAGGGGTTAGAGTACCCGCTACCATTCGTTGACAACAACAAACACCTCTCAAAACTTTATTTTTATGCTCTCTTCATGTTTTCAAAATAAAAGCTCTAGCACAAATATAGCAATCGATGCTTCCCTCGTCGAAGGGCCATTCTTCTACTTTTATGTTGAGTCAGTCTACCTATTTCCTCCCATCTCAAGAAGCAAACACTTGTGTTAACTGTGCATTGATTCTTACATACTCGCATATTGAACTGGTTATATTGCTTTGCATTGACAACTGTCCATGAGATATACATGTTGCAAGTTGAAAGCAACCACTGAAACTTAATCTTCCATTGTGTTGCTTCAATGCCTTTACTTTGAATTATTGCTTTACGAGCTAACTCTTATGCAAGACTTATTGATGCTTGTCTTGAAAGTACTATTCATGAAAAGTCTTTGCTTTATGATTCATTTGTTTACTCATGTCATTACCATTGTTTTTGATCGCTGCATTCATTACATATGCTTACAATAGTATGATCAAGGTTATGATGGCATGTCACTTAAGAAATTATCATTGTTATCGTTTACCTACTCGAGGACGAGTAGGAACTAAGCTTGGGGATGCTGATACGTCTCCAACGTATACATAATTTCTTATGTTTCATGCTACTTTATTGATGATATCTACATGTTTTATGCATACTTTATGTCATATTTGTGCGTTTTCCGGAACTAACCTATTGACGAGATGCCGAAGGGCCAGTTGCTGTTTTCTGCTGTTTTTGGTTTCAGAAATCCTAGTAAGGAAATATTCTCGGAATCGGACGAAATCAACGCCCAACATCTTAGGATCACGCGAAGCTTCCAGAACACCCGAGAGGGACCAGAGGGGGGCCACTGGGCCACCAGACACCACCCCGGCGCGGCCCAGGGAGGGGGGGCGCGCCCCCCTGTTGTGTCGTCGCCTCGTCAGCCCTCCGACTCCGCCTCTTCGCCTATTTAAGGGTCCCTGACCTAAACCTCGAGACGAATAAGCCACGGTACGCGAAACCTTCCAGAGTCGCCGCCATCGTGAAGCCAAGATCTGGGGGACAGGAGTCTCTGTTCCGGCACGCCGCCGGGACGGGGAAGTGCCCCCGGAAGGCTTCTCCATCGACACCGCTGCCATCTCCACCGCCATCTTCATCACCGCTCGCTGTCTCCCATGAGGAGGAGTAGTTCTCCATCGAGGCTCGGGGCATTACCGGTAGCTATGTGGTTCATCTCTCTCCTATGTACTTCAATACAATAATCTCATGAGCTGCCTTACATGATTGAGATTCATATGATGATGCTTGTAATCTAGATGTCATTATGCTAGTCAAGTGGGTTTTACTTATGTGATCTCCGGAGACTCCTTGTCCCACGTGTGTAAAGGTGACAGTGTGTGCACCGTGTGGGTCTCTTAGGCTATATTTCACAGAATACTTATTCACTATTATGAATGGCGTAGTGAAGTGCTTATTTATATCCCTTTATGATTGTAATGTGTTTTGTATCACTATTTATCTATGTGCTACTCATGTGATGTTATTAAAGTAGTCTATTCCTCCCGCATGGTGTAATGGTGACGAGTGTGTGCATCGTGTAGTTCTTGTCGTAGATTATGATCATAATCTCTTGTAGGTTATGGAGTTGATTATCGCTATGATAGTATTGATGTGATCTATGCCTCCTTCATAGTGTGATGGTGACGAGTGTGCATGCTATGTTAGTACTTGGTCTATTTTGCAAAGATCTATTATACTCTAAGGTTACTTAAACATGAATATCGAATGTTGTGGCGCTTGTTAACTCCGGCATTGAGGGTTCGTGTAATCCTACACAATTAGTGGTGTTCATCATCCAACAAGAGTATATGTAGCACAAGGAAGAGAACTTATTTATTATGTGATCAATGTTGAGAGTGTCCACTAGTGAAAGTATGATCCCTAGGCCTTGTTTCCATCACAAAGAATTGCTTCATACGCCAGCAAGCTATTTTCTGGCGCCGCTTGTTTACTGTTTTCTCGCATCTTTACTTTCTGCAATATTACCACCATCTATACTACTTGTATTTCACTATCTCTTTGCCGAACTAGTGCACCTATACATCTGACAAGTGTATTAGGTGTGTTGGGGACACAAGAGACTTCTTGCTTTGTGATTGCAGGGTTGCTTGAGAGGGATATCTTTGACCTCTTCCTCCCTGAGTTCGATAAACCTTGGGTGATCCACTTAAGGGAAAACTTGCTGCTGTTCTACAAACCTCTGCTCTTGGAGGCCCAACACTGTCTACAAGAATATAAGCACCCGTAGACATCAATTCCTTCCTCTCATATGCTTTATGGCGCCAGGCGCTTCTCCTCGACCACGCGCCTGAGGCTGGGGTGGCCTCTACTACCGTGTTCTTCCTCGACTCCGGCGAGCTGGCGCAGATGGAATCGAGAGATAGAGAGGGATAGAGAGGGAATGGAGTGGTGAGGTGAACAAGAGGAGCACAGTGATCCTCTTGGTGGTCTTTATAGGGTTGGAGGTGGTCGGAAACGACGACGAGCGTCGGCGACGAGTGGTCCAGATACGGCGGTGCTCTCTATTAGGGTTTCTGTGCGGGAATCTAGCTTGATGCTCCGACTTGCAGCGGATGCAGATGAAGTTCTCCTCGGCTCTGGAGTGGTGAGTGGCGTCCGGCGGCGTTCTTATCCCCGTCGTGGACGTGGCGGAGCTGCGTCGGCTCGCTGTCGAGCGGGGAGAAGAGGAGGAAGACGACGCCCCTCCTTTGTTTTCTGCCAGCGCCGAAGCGGTACCCAGAGCTGGACTGGGCCGTGAAGCTGGCGTGGGTCGTGGGCTTCTGCTGGGCTGCTGAGGTCCACGGTGGTAAGCCAGGTAAGCCCTCTCTCTCTTCTCTTTTCTATTTATTTTCTGTTTTATTTTCTGAATTGAATTTTTTATTTGAATTCAAATTTGAATTCTGTTTTGTTTTGCAGGTTCTTAAACATTTGAATATCAATATAACTTGATAACAATGCTCACTGTATAATCTTGTTATTTAATCAAATATTTAGTTTAGGATTTAATTAATATCTGGTGAGGCTTGAGTAAAATAGAAATGGTTTAGTTATTTATTTCAATTCCCTTTTTAATTTAGGAACCAGATCTATTCAAATGATTTGAAGTTTAGAACATGTGCATAGTGAAAATATTATTTGGTTTAACAATATGTATTGTTTATATGTAATATAATTATGGCTAGGGTTTAAATTAAATGGTGTTGAGAATAGGATGAATCATGATTTTATGTGGAGAACTACTTCTAAGGGTTTAAGAAGATGATTGAATAAACTCTATAATTACTAATCTTGCTTAGCAACTTCTAAATTGAATTACTTAGGATAATTCCCAAGCTCACCATTGGTCAATTCACTTGCTAAGGTGCTGGTTCAAACTATGATATATTTTCCTCTTTGGTTAACTAAATAATTACTTGGGATACTGATGTCTACGGGTGCTTCTATTCTTGTAGACAGTGTTGGGCCTCCAAGAGCAGAGGTTTGTAGAACAGCAGCAAGTTTCCCTTAAGTGGATTACCCAAGGTTTATCGAACTCAGGGAGGAAGAGGTCAAAGATATCCCTCTCATGCAACCCTGCAACCACAAAGCAAGAAGTCTCTTGTGTCCCCAACACACCTAATAGGTGCACTAGTTCGGCGAAGAGATAGTGAAATACAAGTGGTATGAATGAATATGAGCGGTAGTACGTGCGCCGAAAAATAGCTTCGCTGGCGTGCAGTTGATGGTAGTAATATTGCAGGAAGTAAACATGCAGTAGTAACGCAGCAGTAGTAATTCAGTAAAAAAGTAACAAGCAGCGATAGCAGTATTTAGGAACAAGGCCTAGGGATTAGAATTTCACTAGTGGACACTCTCAACATTGATCACATAACAGAATAGATAAATGCATACTCTACACTCTCTTGTTGGATGATGAACACATTGCGTAGGATTACACGAACCCTCAATGCCGGAGTTAACAAGCTCCACAATTAGATGTTCATATTTAAATAACCTTAGAGTGCATGAAAGATCGATACGACTAAACCAAGTACTAGCATAGCATGCACACTGTCACCTTCATGCTTATGTAGGAGGAATAATACACATCAATACTATCATAGAAATAGTTAACTTCGCAATCTACAAGAGATCATGATCATAGCCTACGCCAAGTACTCACACGGTGCACACACTGTCACCTCTACACACGTGGAGGAGGAATAGAGTACTTTAATAACATCACTAGAGTAGCACATAGATGAATAGTGATACAAAACTCATATGAATCTCAATCATGTAAGGCAGCTCATGAGATTATTGTATTGAAGTACATAGGAGAGAGATGAACCACATAGCTACCGGTACAGCCCCGAGCCTCGATGGAGAACTACTCCCTCTTCATGGGAGCAGCAGCGGTGATGAAGATGGCGGTGGAGATGGCAGCGGTGTCGATGGAGGAGCCTTCCGGGGCACTTCCCCGTCCGGCAGGGTGCCGGAACAGAGACTCCTGTCCCCCAGATCTTGGCTTCGCGATGGCGGCGGCTCGGAAGGTTTCGCGTACCGTGGCTTCCTCCGTAAGGGTTTTCGATGCGGGGGCTTTATATAGGCGAAAGGGCAGCGTCGAAGGTCGAAGGGGCGACGACACCATAGGCCGGCGCGGCCGGGGCTCAGGCCGCGCCACCCTATCATCTGGGCCCACGGGGCCCTCCTCCGGCGGTTCTCGGGTGTTCCGGATGCTTCCGGGCAAAATAGGAACCCGGGCGTTGATTTCGTCCAATTCCGAGAATATTTCGTTACTAGGATTTCCGAAACCAAAAACAGCAGAAAACAGGAACGGCACTTCCGGCATCTCGTCAATAGGTTAGTTCCGGAAAACGCATAAATATGACATAAAGTATGCATAAAACATGTAGATATCATCAATAAAGTAGCATGGAACATAAGAAATTATCGATACGTTGGAGACGTATCAGCATCCCTAAGCTTAGTTCCGCTCGTCCCGAGCGAGTAAAACGATAACAAAGATAATTTCTTAAGTGACATGCCATCATAACCTTGATCATACTATTGTAAACATATGTAATGAATGCAGCGATCAAAACAATGGTAATGACATGAGTAAACAACCGAATCATAAAGCAAAGACTTTTCATGAATAGTACTTCAAGACAAGCATAAATAAGTCTTGCATAAGAGTTAACTCATAAAGCAATAAATCAAAGTAAAGGTGTTGAAGCAACACAAAGGAAGATTAAGTTTCAGCGGTTGCTTTCAACTTATAACATGTATATCTCATGGATATTGTCAACGTAAAGTAATATAACAAGTGCAATATGCAAGTATGTAGGAATCAATGCACAGTTCACACAAGTGTTTGCTTCTTAAGGTGAAGAGAGATAGGTAAACTGACTCAACAATAAAAGTAAAAGAAAGGTCCTTCAAAGAGAAAAGCATCGATTGCTGTATTTGTGCTAGAGCTTTTATTTTGAAAACATAAAGAGAGCATAAAAATAAAGTTTTGAGAGGTGTTTGTTGTTGTCAACGAATGGTAGCGGGTACTCTAACCCCTTGCCGTAAAAACCTTCAAAGAGCGGCTCCCATTTTATTTTATTTTTGGGTGACACTCCTTCCAACCTTTCTTTCACAAACCATGGCTAACCGAATCCTCGGGTGCCCGCCAACAATCTCATACCATGAAGGAGTGCCTTTTTATTTTAGTTTTATTATGATGACACTCCTCCCCACCTTTGCTTTCTCAAGCCATGGCTAACCGAATCCTTCGGGTGCCGTCCAACAATCACATACCATGGAGGAGTGTCTATTTTTGTTAATTAATTTGGGACCGAGAATCCCATTGCCGACTCTTTTTGCAAAGTTATTGGATAAGCGGATGAAGCCACTAGTCCATTGGTGAAAGTTGCCCAACAAGATTGAAAGATAAACACCACATACTTCCTCATGAGCTATAAAACATTGACACAAATAAGAGGTAATAACTTTTGAATTGTTTAAAGGTAGCACTCAAGCAATTTACTTTGGAATGGCGGAGAAATACCATGTAGTAGGTAGGTATGGTGGACACAAATGGCATAGTGGTTGGCTCAAGGATTTGGATGCATGAGAAGTATTCCCTCTCGATACAAGGTTTAGGCTAGCAAGGTTATTTGAAGCAAACTCAAGGATGAACCGGTGCAGCAAAACTCACATAAAAGACATATTGTAAACATTATAAGACTCTACACCGTCTTCCTTGTTGTTCAAAACTCAATACTAGAAATTATCTAGACCTTAGAGAGACCAATTATGCAAACCAAATTTTAGCAAGTTCTATGTATTTCTTCATTAATAGGTGCAAAGTATATGATGCAAGAGCTTAAACATGAGCACAACAATTGCCAAGTATCACATTATCCAAGATATTTTACCAATTACTACATGTAGCATTTTCTGTTTCCAACCATATAACAATTAACGAAGCAGTTTCAACCTTCGCCATGAAAATTAAAAGCTAAGAACACATGTGTTCATACGAACCAGCGGAGCGTGTCTCTCTCCCACACAAGCATTTATTCACACAAAAACAAAAACAAAAACATACAGACGCTCCAAGTAAAGCACATAAGATGTGACCGAATAAAAATATAGTTTCAAGAGAAGGAACCTGATACTTTGTCGATGAAGAAGGGGATGCCTTGGGCATCCCCAAGCTTAGACGCTTGAGTCTTCTTAGAATATGCAGGGGTGAACCACGGGGCATCCCCAAGCTTAGAGCTTTCACTCCTCTTGATCATAGTATATCATACTCCTCTCTTGACCCTTGAAAACTTCCTTCACACCAAACTTCAAGCAAACTCATTAGAGGGTTAGTGCATAATCAAAAATTCACATGTTCGGAGGTGACACAATCATTCTTAACACTTCTGGACATTGCACAAAAGTTCTGAAAGTTAATGGAACAAAGAAACTCATTCAACTTAACAAAAGCGGCAATGCGAAATAAAAGGCAGAATCTGTCAAAAACAGAACAGTCCGTAAAGACGAATTTTAAAATGGCACCAGACTTGCTCAAATGGAAAAACTCAAAACTAATGAAAGTTGCGTACATATCTGAGGATCACGGTCGTAAATTGGCAGATTTTTCGAATTTTCTACAGATACTTGTGCCCAGATTCGTGACAGACAGGCAATGCTGTTTCTGCGCAGCGATCCCAAATATAACATCAACTTTAACATAGAAACTTTACTTGGCACAAAAACATGATAAGGAGAGGTTGCTACAGTAGTAAACAACTTCCAAGACACAAATATAAAACAAAGTACTGTAGTAAAAACACATGGGTTATCTCCCAAGAAGTTCTTTCTTTATAGCCATTAAGATGGGCTCAGCAGTTTTAATGATGCTCTCATGAAAATAGACAATGAAGCAAAAGAGAACATCAACAAGCAAATTAAAAACATATTTAAGCCTAACATGCTTCCTATGCATAGGAATCTTGTAAATAAACAAGTTCATGAAGAGCAAAGTAACAAGCATAGGAAGATAAAACAAGTGTAGCTTCAAAAATTTCAGCACATAGAGAGGTGTTTTAGTAACATGAAATTTTTTACAACCATATTTTCCTCTCTCATAATAACTTTCAGTAGCAACATGAGCAAACTCAACAATATAACTATCACATAAAGCATTCTTATCATGAGTCTCATGCATAAAATAATTACTACTCCCAACATAAGCATAGTCATTCTTATTAATTGTAGTGGGAGCAAATTCAACAAAGTAGCTATCAAATATAGGAGGTATATTGTAATCATAATCAAATTTATCCTCCATAACAGGTGGTAACAAAAGACTACTATCATTATAATCATCATAAATGGGAGGCAAAGTATCATCAAAGTAAATTTTCTCCTCAATGCTTGGGGGACTAAAAATATCATGCTCATCAAAGCCAGCTTCCCCAAGCCTAGAATTTTCCATAGCATTAGCAACAATAGTGTTCAAAGCATTCATATTAATATGTTCCATGGGTTTTTTAATTTTCGCATCAAACCATCCATGTCTTAAATCAGGAAATAGAATAAAAAGGTCATTGTTGTCCATTATGCCTAACTAGTGTAAACAAGAAACCAAATGTCGCAATTGCAGAGTCTAAAGGAAATAGCATCGAGCACACACACAACGGCGCCAGAAAAGTACTGTTACCGGAACCGGAGTATGAGTGCCTTTTACCTTTCCTTCCCGGCAACGGCGCCGTAAAAGTGCTTGATGTCTACGGGTGCTTCTATTCTTGTAGACAGGTGTTGGGCCTCCAAGAGCGGAGGTTTGTAGAACAGCAGACAAGTTTCCCTTAAGTGGATTACCCAAGGTTTATCGAACTCGGGGAGGAAGAGGTCAAAGATATCCCTCTCATGCAACCACCGCAACCACAAAGCAAGAAGTCTCTTGTGTCCCCAACACACCTAATAGGTGCACTAGTTCGGCGAAGAGATAGTGAAATACAAGAGGTATGAATGAATATGAGGAGTAGTACGGCGCCGTAAAAATAGCTCGGCCGGCGTGCGGTTGATGGTAGTAATATTGCGGAAGTAAACATGCGTAGTAACGCAGCGAGTAGTAATTCAGTAAAAAGTAACAAGCAGCGATAGCGATATTTAGGAACAAGGCCTAGGGATTAGACTTTCACTAGTGGACACTCTCAACATTGATCACATAACAGAATAGATAAATGCATACTCTACACTCTCTTGTTGGATGATGAACACATTGCGTAGGATTACACGAACCCTCAATGCCGGAGTTAACAAGCTCCACAATTAGATGTTCATATTTAAATAACCTTAGAGTGCATGAAAGATCGATACGACTAAACCAAGTACTAGCATAGCATGCACACTGTCACCTTCATGCTTATGTAGGAGGAATAATACACATCAATACTATCATAGCAATAGTTAACTTCGCAATCTACAAGAGATCATGATCATAGCCTACGCCAAGTACTCACACGGTGCACACACTGTCACCTCTACACACGTGGAGGAGGAATAGAGTACTTTAATAACATCACTAGAGTAGCACATAGATGAATAGTGATACAAAACTCATATGAATCTCAATCATGTAAGGCAGCTCATGAGATTATTGTATTGAAGTACATAGGAGAGAGATGAACCACATAGCTACCGGTACAGCCCCGAGCCTCGATGGAGAACTACTCCCTCTTCATGGGAGCAGCAGCGGTGATGAAGATGGCGGTGGAGATGGCAGCGGTGTCGATGGAGGAGCCTTCCGGGGCACTTCCCCATCCGGCGGGTGCCGGAACAGAGACTCCTGTCCCCCGGATCTTGGCTTCGTGATGGCGGCGGCTCCGGGAAGGTTTCGCGTACCGTGGCTTCCTCCGTAAGGGTTTTCGATGCGGGGGCTTTATATAGGCGAAAGGGCAGCGTCGGAAGGTCGAAGGGGCGACGACACCATAGGCTGGCGCGGCCGGGGCCCGAGCCGCGCCACCCTATCATCCGGGCCCACGAGGCCCTCCTACGGCGGTTCTCGGGTGTTCTGGATGCTTCCGGGCAAAATAGGAACACGGGCGTTGATTTCGTCCAATTCCGAGAATATTTCGTTACTAGGATTTCGAAACCAAAAACAGCAGAAAACAGGAACTGGCACTTCAGCATCTCGTCAATAGGTTAGTTCCGGAAAACGCATAAATATGACATAAAGTATGCATAAAACATGTAGATATCATCAATAAAGTAGCATGGAACATAAGAAATTATCGATACGTTGGAGACGTATCAGATACCAAATAGAATTGGATATTGGTTTTACTCTTCTCACCAAATGACACTTAGTTCTAAAGTATATATAGATTGGCTTATACTTGTGATCCATGATTCACAAGTTAGGACATCATATTTTATGTAGGGTGAATTCTACTTGAAAGGTTTAGAGTTTTGGGAATACTTCACTAATTGAATTATTAAAAAGGCATGAAGCATGGCAGGGTTCTTCTTATATTCCAAAATGATACTTGGATTGAAACTCAAATTGGGTTTAGGGTTTAATTAGTGATCACCAATATATTACACAACTAGGATTAGGATTTGTCATAAGCTTTGATCCTATTTTAGTGGCTAGGATTATCCTCCTCACTTAGTTAGAGTTTTTGTATCAAGGAAATGCTATGTTTGTCTCAAGTGTTTGGATAGGCAGGGTTTAAAACTAATATCATAACTACTCTACACAAGGCATGAGTATTGGTTTGGTTAACTATTAATGAGTTACTTATTATTGCATGAGAAGAATGAGATCTATACACCACATATATAGGTTTAACTTATCATCTCAATTTATAAAGTAAGATCATGCATTAGACATGATCCACTTATTCCTCACTAATCTCTCTTCTTTAATACTTCTCTCAACACACTCACTTAGATTCTGAGGGTTTATGATCATCACCCAATTGTAATGACCAAAGTATGGGACTTATAATTATTTATTACTGAAACATGGTTCTTCTCTCCAAGATCAAGTATTGGTCCACATACTTGAGTACACCTCTTTAGGTTGAGCTCTTCTGAATAGGTAGGGTTCCTCTAGGGTTTATGATCATTACCAAGTTGTAATGATCACAACACTTGCCTCTCTATAATTACTAGAAGAATAGGTTCTTACTTACCATCAAGTGTTAGCTAGGTCAAGTAGGGTTTAGTACTTGACTTGTACTCCTGACGGCATGAATTAGTATTAATGGTTTACCTAACATAGATAGGTTGAAGATTAAACTAGGTTCTACTCAATGGATAATATAAGCATATTAATGATTCTCTCCTTTCTCTAAGGTTTAATGGAATGAGTTGGGAAACAAGGTTGGAATGGTCAAAGTTAATGAAGAATGAATATGAATGTCCTTGGCATGGATTCCTGATTATAGTTGAAAAGATATACCATGTGAAGCATGGTAGAAATGTTTATTAAGTAAAGACATGGAAAAAATAAATATAGAATGGTTTCATAATTAATTGAGTTCTTTGTTTAATAGTTGAATAATTATTCATGTGTTGTTGTAAGGAATGTCATATTGAGATCTTTTATAAGATCTTGTAGTTGACCCTTACTTAAGGTGTTGTTTATTGTCAAAACTAATTCCATTTGATCTAATCCCTAGATCAAATCATCTCTACCAAAAACAAGGTTTTAACAAAAATCACAGTGAAGTTTGTAGCGCTTGGCTTGATGATCTACCTCAATTCCAGCAAGTCAAGTGAAACTTCAGTTACTGTTGTAAGTTTTATTTGAAAGCGCGAAAATTCCCCGGATTTTCTATGCATGAATGAAATGCACACTTTGGTGTTATCTCATTTTATAGCCTCTAAACCTGGGATATTACAGCCTCTCCCCCTTAAACTGAACTTCGTCCCGAAGTTCGAACGCTCTCATGTCTCGGAATGTTGAACTGACTTGAACATATCACAATTAATCCTTCCAACTCAGTGGTGATCTCATTAGATATAATTGGATATATCGCTTATCCAGATCCTTCCTGGAATCTTCCGATGTCTGGCACTGATACTTTCTTCAATTCTATGTTTTCTTCCAATATAATAAGCTTATAGTCTTGCTATCCAAAAATCCTTGGATTAAGACATCTTATTTTGCTAATGGACTTAACTATTGGTTGTGGTGATAGCTTCCTATCTGGGTACCCAAAGCTTGGTTCTACCAGCTACGGTGTAATATGACACTGCGGTGATCCAGCTGCTTAATTTTAAAAGAATTGTTTAAGATAAGGTATTGTTTTCCCTTACTACCATAACTATAGTAATGGTACTAAGTAAGGTATATACAATAGGCATGTTGTTGGTGGGTTATATTCCTTTGAATGGATCAGACTCATTTAGTCCATCCAGTCATGGCTTCTAGTTTATACTAGTCGTCCTCCTTTTGGTTTCTTTAGGTTACATGAAAGGAATCTTGCTAATAAACATTAGTTTTGGTTTGGTCAAACCCTACGGTCTTTAGGCTTGTCAAGCTTTGGTTGTCCTCCGACATCTTCTTCATCCAACTTCATTATCTTAGACTTACTTGAGCTCTTCTACTTCTGAGTAATTATTCATTACCCACTCAAGTTAGGGTCTAACCCTAAATTCTTCGAGATAAAAACCTCGGCTTCTAGTCTGACATCCTTCTGAGAGTACTATAATATGGATACTTTCCGGCAACCTTATGAAAATAAGATCGGACTTCCTCTTAGTTCAGACTTTCTTTGTCATACTCCAAATCATATCTTAATACTTCTCCTTCAGCCTTCCTCTCCCCATTGGAGTTTACTAATGATCTTCAAGCTTCTTTTCTTCTAATCATTGAACTCCAAGGTTAAAGAATTGGTCTTGGTCTGGCTTATAACTTGTACTTTTCTAGAGTCTCACGAAGAATTCCTGTGGTGCATCCACACAGTTGTGGGTATCCGATGTGAATCCTCCGACTAAATGGTTGCTAGCTATGGAATACCAGCTGTGGAATCCCAGCTGCGGAATCCCTCTTTCTTTTAGAGTAAAGGAATGTTCAAGATGCGGACTATCTGATACCAGCTATGGACTATTTATGTTTCGAGTCAACATCTACCTACCAGATGCTGATACTTTTATGGTTTTAGTTAAGATCTACCTTACTTTCAAGGCTTTCTCTTCATGTTTATCCTATATCAGCTGCGGTCTTATTACACCAGCTGCGACTTTACTGGTCCATTTTCCTTCTTCTAGGGTTTGTGTTGCAAGAAAATCACTTGTTGACACCATAAAAATAGTATCATAAGTGACCTCACTTGCATTCCCTTATTCCAAAATGAATATGGCTCCACTTCTTCTGCTCCATATTCACTATTTTTCTCACTTTCATGGTACTTCCATGTTGAAGTACTCCTCAATTGAGGATACAAGTGAGTTTTGATTGGTCCGTACTTCAGATTATTGTGGTGGCTTCCCACAACTTTACTTCCTTCTGCTAGTGAATCTTCATTTTGTCTTCAAAATCTTCAGAATTCGTCACTTCCTCACACGAATACCTTTACCCTCTAGACCTATAACATCAAGTAAGAGCTTGATATTGCAACATGCATTTGCATATCAAAGTCCAACTTCATGTATGGATCTAGTCAATCAATGAAAATCCAATAAAATCCAAGAAAATCCAGCTTTGTGCTTATAATACACATCCTTATATGCCTGAATATAGTAGTTGCATAAGACATCCCTAAACATCAGGCCCAGATGTGTAGTATATAACACCACATAAGATAGGTTTAGGTTGTGATACTTAGCACGAATACGTGAATTTCTACTATTTGTCTCAACATTTATCTTAATTGCACATTTGCAATGAGACAATTTGAAACAAAATGGCCTGGGATAGTTGAAGTTGACCTAGTTTTCTTTGGAAGTACTAACAAAATAGTATACCATATATATGTGCTATTGAGGACTACTTCCTATAATACAATGAGTTCTAACATGTCTACTCTAAACACAAGATTGTTTAGAATATACCACCTATAACTCTAGGATTTCTCTATGTGATATGCTCTAAATAAGCCTTCTTTAAATTAAGGACTATGGTTCTAGCATACTTGGTACAGTTTCCAGGATTTTAAGGCCTAAGCTTTCGAACTATTCCTTAAATCCTACTCCTATCACACTCTTGTAATTCGCTTATGATGTTCTACTCCATCACATCATGACTCTTAAGTGAATCATATATGAGTACCTAGTTTATTATTGAAAGTAGACTCATGTAACTCCTATCACTCTTCCTTACCTCCCATGATTGACTCATCATAGGTATATAATACCTCATATTACTTATCTACATTACTTAACATCAGCAATTTGACATTTTAAACGACTCTTACTTAACTATAACTTGTGTTGGTATACTTCTTCCAATAGGATATCTTCCGTATGGTTGTATCCTCTCTTTGGACTACCATGTGTTGTATACTGATACGTCTCTGACGTATCGATAATTTCTTATGTTCCATGCTACATTATTGATGAAATCTACATGTTTTATACACATTATATGTCGTACTAGTTGAATACCCGTGCGTTGCTACGGCTTTTTCAAAATTTCTAGCACAACACCGGCGTCCTCTCACTTCTCTCGAACGTGGTGCTCCCATCAACTCGTGCCGCATCACCGGTGTGTCGCCCTTAATGAGATCCGGCTTGACTACCCCCCTGTCGGCCATCCCCCACACGAATGAACTTGAGAATTGAATTAATTGTTCGTTGGGTGGCATGATCTTCTTGTCAAGGATGCTAGAAGGCCGACCGTGTGAACGGTCATGGTGGTTGTGAGCATGTCGAACATGGCCTCCAAAGTCACCTCCTTGCAAAAGACTTTGTTGCATCGAACAAGAGGCAAAACTATGATATCAAAAACAGTGATTTCCGGGCAACTGAAGACGGTCGAACATACCAGCGGGTTTTTTATCTTACAATTAGTAGGCTTTCGATTTTCATAGTTTGTGGGATATGATTTTCTTCCAATCAGCTTCTAAGTGGATCAATCTGATTAAGAACATGCAACATGTTGTGTACGCCGGACGGCGACGTGAATATGTGCTGGCGGTCACATATGCATCCGTCTGTAGCGCCATGGGCATTGAAATACATCAACATTCCGTCTGTGTGTGACCGGACTTGCATGCATCCGTCTGTAGCGCCATGGGCATTGAAATACATCAACATTCCGTCTGTAGCTTCAACTGTGTTCGAGACGGACTCTGGTCGTCCTCCACATAATTTATTAGGTAAGGTGCGGCGGAAGCGGAATAGATCCATATTCAGAGATATTGGACCTAGGATTTCCATAAGAAGTTGGGCCTAGAGAAAAAAACTTTGACCCGTTTGTGACACCAGGCAGCCACAGGAAGAAAAACAAATTATTCGTTTTAAACACATAAAAAGTGTGAGTCCGACTTCGTCTTCGATACCTCGTGCATTGGTCTCAAGGATAACCCATCAATGGCGTTGGAAGTGAAGGCATGCAGTCGGTCCCTTCCAAGTTTTTTTCTCTATTGCAAAAAAAATCCCGTTTTCAAAAATATCGGTCATAATCCTGTCGGAGATTTGTCAAATGAATTTATCAATTTGTCTAAAATTTATGAAAACACTTTAAATCTGATCAAACTATATAAATATTGTATATTTTGTTCGGTATTAAATTTTGTCGGTGGTCGCCTAATTTTTTTTCAACTCCTCGAGGATGTGGTACATGTACTCCACCGTGTACTTGCTTTTGTTTGTAGCTGAAGGTTTACTCCATATTTTCCCGTGCTCTAGCTTGCTCTGTATTCAGCCAAAGGCGGACCAGTTTTTCTTAGTGAGATCGTCCATGTTGTTGCTCGCCACCAGGGACCATCCAAAGCCGGATACAAAACAGTCAAAATTAACTGAGGAGTTAATCAGCTAGCCCCCGAGTTTTACCTCTAGCAGCCTCGGTCTCAACCATATCCGTGGTGACCAGAATTATGAGTATATCTATCGAGGCTTCCTGATACGCACGGCGGCCAAGTGAGATCGAGGCCTGTGGTTCCCATCCCCGTCATGCTGCCGGTAAGCGCTCCGTCACCACCCCACGAAGCCGTCCTAAATTAAGGTAGGAATCCACCATGGGCATCGATGGAAACCCGGCTGGCGCCGATCCTGAGCTCGAGCTGCGGTAGGAAGTCGTCTTCCTCCCTTCGTTACCGGATGAGCACGTGGTGCACAAGGACACGGGCGGAACCATGACGCAAGCAGCGATGGAGTCCAGAATTACAGCGAGGCTGGTCAGCTGTACGCGGGGACGGCTGTAATGGCGGCGCGACGAAGCGGACAACGTTATTTACGCATTTTCCGGCACTAACCTATTAACAAGATGCCGAAGAGCCAGTTGCTGTTTTCTGCTGTTTTTGGTTTCAGAAATCCTAGTAAGGAAATATTCTCGGAATTGGACGAAATCAACGCCCAGGGTCCTATTTTTGCACGAAGCTTCCAGAAGACCGAAGGGGAAAGGAAGTGGGGCCACGAGGCGCCGCCACACTAGGGCGGCGCGGCCCAGGCCCTGGCCGCGCGGCCCTAGCGTGTGGGGCCCTCGTGTGGCCCCCCGCGTTGCCCTTCCGCCTACTTAAAGTCTTCGTCGCGAAACCCTCTGTACCGAGAGCCACGATACGGAAAACCTTCCAGAGACGCCACCGCCGCGAATCCCATCTCGGGGGATTCAGGAGATCGCCTCCGGCACCCTGCCGGAGAGGGGAATCATCTCCCGGAGGACTCTTCATCGCCATGATCGCCTCCGGAGTGATGAGTGAGTAGTTCACCCCTGGACTATGGGTCCATAGCAGTAGCTAGATGGTCGTCTTCTCCTAAATGTGCTTCATTGTTGGATCTTGTGAGCTGCCTAACATGATCAAGATCATCTATCTGTAATACTATATGTTGTGTTTGTCGGGATCCGATGGATAGAGAATACTATGTTATGGTGATTATCAATCTATTACCTATGTGTTGTTTATGATCTTGCATGCTCTCCGTTATTAGTAGAGGCTCTGGCCAAGTTTTTGCTCTTAACTCCAAGAGGGAGTATTTATGCTCGATAGTGGGTTCATGCCTCCATTAAATGCGGGACGAGTGACGAGAAAGTTCTAAGGTTGTGGATGTGCTGTTGCCACTAGGGATAAAACATTGATGCTATGTCTAAGGATGTAGTTGTTGATTACATTACGCACCATACTTAATGCAATTGTACGTTGCTTGCAACTTAATGCTTGGAAGGGGTTCGGATGATAACCTGAAGGTGGACTTTTTAGGCATAGATGCATGCTGGATGGCGGTCTATGTACTTTGTCGTAATGCCCAATTAAATCTCACTATATTTATCATATCATGTATGTGCATTGTTATGCCCTTTTCTATTTGTCAATTGCCCGACTGTAATTTGTTCACCCAACATGCTTTTATCTTATGGGAGAGACACCTCTAGTGAACTGTGGACCCCGGTCCTATTCTTTACATCGCATACAATCTACTGCAATACTTGTTCTTTACTATTTTCTTCGCAAACAATCATCTTCCACACAATACGGTTAATCCTTTGTTACAGCAAGCCGGTGAGATTGACAACCTCACTGTTTCGTTGGGGCAAAGTACTTTGGTTGTGTTGTGCAGATTCCACGTTGGCGCCGGAATCCCTGGTGTTGCGCCGCATCACATTTCGCCACCATCAACCTTCAACGTGCTTCTTGACTCCTACTGGTCCGATTAAACCTTGGTTTCTTGCGAGGGAAACTTGCCACTTGTGCGCATCATACCTTCCTCTTGGGGTTCCCAACGGACGTGTACATCTACGCGCATCAAAGCAAATTTCTGGCGCCGTTGCCGGGGAGATCAAGACACGCTGCAAGGGGAGTCTCCACTTCCCAATCTCTTTACTTTGTTTTTGTCTTGCTTTATTTTATTTACTACTTTGTTTGATGCACCTAAACAAAACACACAAAAAATTAGTTGCTAGTTTTACTTTATTTACTGTCTTGCTCTCTATATTAAAAACACACAAAAAATTTAGTTACTTGCATTTACTTTATCTAGTTTGCTTTATTTACTGTTGCTAAAATGAATACCCCTGAAAATACTAAGTTGTGTGACTTCACAAACACAAATAATAATGATTTCCTATGCACACCTATTGCTCCACCTGCTACTACAGCAGAATTTTTTGAAATTAAACCTGCTTTCTTGAATCTTGTTATGAGAGAGCAATTTTCTGGTGTTAGTTACGATGATGCTTTGCTGCCCATCTTAATAATTTTGTTGAACTTTGTGAAATGCAAAAGTATAAGGATGTAGATGGTGATATTATTAAATTGAAATTGTTTCCTTTCTCATTAAGAGGAAGAGCTAAAGATTGGTTGCTATCTTTGCCTAAGAATAGTATTGATTCATGGACTAAATGTAAGGATGCTTTTATTGGTAGATATTATCCTCCCGCTAAAATTATATCTTTGAGAAGTAGCATAATGAATTTTAAGCAATTAGATACTGAACATGTTGCTCAAGCATGGGAGAGAATGAAATCTTTGGTAAAGAATTGCCCAACCCATGGAGTGACTACTTGGATGATCATCCAAACCTTCTATGCGGGACTAAATTTTTCTTCGCGGAATTTATTGGATTCAGCTGCTGGAGGTACCTTTATGTCCATCACTTTGGGGGCAGCTACAAAGCTTCTTGATGATATGATGATAAATTACTCTGAATGGCACACGGAAAGAGCTCCACAAGGTAAGAAGGTAAATTCTGTTGAAGAAACCTCTTCCTTGGGTGATAAGATTGATGTGATTATGTCTATGCTTGTGAATGGTAGATCTAATGTTGATCCAAATAATGTTCCTTTAGCTTCATTGGTTGCTCAAGAAGAAAATGTTGATGTGAATTTCATTAAAAATAATAATTTCAACAACAATGCTTATAGGAACAATTCTGGTAATAACTATAGGCCATATCCTTCTGCTAATGGTAATGGTTATGATAATAATAGGAGTGTACCCCTGGTCTTGAAGCCATGCTTAAAGAATTTATTAGTACACAAACTGCTTTTAACAAATCTGTTGAGGAAAAGCTTGATAAAATTGATATTATTGCTTCTAGAGTTGATAGACTTGCCTCTGATGTTGATCTATTAAAATTGAAAGTTATGCCTAATAATGATATTGATAATAAGATTACTACTACAGCAAATGCCATCCAAGTTAGAATTAATGAGAATATAAGATTAATGGCTGAATTGCATGCTAGGTGGGATAGAGAAGAAAATGAAAAACTAGCTAAAGAGAATAATGTAGCTAAAGTTTGGACTATTACCACCACTAGTAATGATAATGATTCACATGTTGCTGCACCTCCTACTATCAATGGTAAAATAATTGGTGTTGGCAATGTTTCTACTCCTAGTGCAAAGCGAACAAAACTGCCTGAAATTGCTAAAACTGCTGAAACCACTTGTGATAAAACTGCTGAAATTTTTTCCAACTTTGGGGACAATGATCCCATTGCTGTAGCTCATAATGATTTAGATTTTGATGATTGCCACATCTCTGAAGTTATAAAGTTCTTACAAAAACTTGCTAAAAGTCCTAATGCTAGTGCTATAAATTTGGCCTTTACAAAACATATTACAAATGCTCTCATAAAAGCTAGAGAAGAGAAACTAAAACTTGAAACTTCTATTCCTAGAAAGTTAGAAGATGGTTGGGAGCCCATCATTAAAATGAAATTCTATGACTATGAATGTAATGCTTTATGTGATCTTGGTGCAAGTATTTCTGTTATGCCTAAAAAGATTTAATGATATGCTTGACTTGCCACCATTGAAGAATTGTTATTTGGATGTTAATCTTGCCGATAATGTTAAAAAGAAACCTTTAGGGAGGATTGATAATGTGCGCATTACGGTTAACAATAACCTTGTCCCCGTTGATTTTGTTGTCTTGGATATCGAATGCAATGCATCTTGTCCTATTGTGTTGGGAAGACCTTTTCTTCGAACCGTTGGTGCTTGTTATTGATATGAAGGAAGGTAATATTAGATATCAATTTCCTCTCAAGAAAGGTATGGAACACTTCCCTAGAAAGAGAATGAAGTTGCCTTTTGATTCTATTATTAGAACAAGTTATGATGTTGATG
Organism: Lolium rigidum; assembly: GCF_022539505.1. NCBI lineage: Eukaryota > Viridiplantae > Streptophyta > Magnoliopsida > Poales > Poaceae > Lolium > Lolium rigidum. The sequence continues at coordinate 346,449,064 of NC_061514.1, read as the reverse complement.
CTTCTACTCTTGATGTTACTTGATTCACACTTTACGCGCCTAGGCGAAAGGCGTTAAAGAAAAGCGCTTATGGGAGACAACCCATGTTTTTACTACGGTACTTTGTTTTATATTTGAGTCTTGGAAGTTGTTTACTACTGTAGCAACCTCTCCTTATCATGTTTTTGTGCCAAGTAAAGTTTCTATGTTAAAGTTGATGTTATATTTGGGATCGCTGCGCGAAACAGCATTGCTGTACATCACGAATTCTGGCATAAGTCTCTGTAAAAAAATCGAAAAAATCTGCAAAATTACGGGCGTGATCCACAGATATGTACGCAACTTTCATTAGTTTTGAGTTTTTCCATTTGAGCAAGTCTAGTGCCCCTTTCAGGTTCGTCTTTACGGACTATTCCGTTTTTGACAGATTCTGCCTTTTATTTCGCATTTTTTTTGAAACCCAAGACTGTGAGGCAACAGCCCCACAGCAATTTATTACTCCAAATTAAAGGAAGTTATGTACAAACACAAACAAAACAAAAACTGAAAAACTATGTACAACAGAGGAAGAAAGGCTCTAAGGCAGAGACCTAATCCAATCTAACAATCTATCCTTATGCTTCTTTTTAATCCGATATTGCAACAAAGAGATGTCATGAATAAACTTCCCCTTCCACTTAGTGAAAGAGTGAGCCTCAGCACTGAAGATCTTCCCATTTCTAAGTAACCAGATGTGCCAACAAGTCAATATGACTACTTCCATGAAAAAAGGCTTAGCAAAACTCTTCCTTGCACCATTCGGGACTCTGTCGCATGTCATCAGTACCCACCCACTCAATCTGCAGATAGTTCCATATTCGTCTGCTGAAGTTACACTCAAAGAACAGGTGGATACGATCTTCATAATTCCTACCTGGACAGAGCACACAATGCTCATCCTCAGTGACATGCCAATGCCTTCTCTTTAACAAGTCCCTTGTATTTAACCTATCAGATAGCAGACGGCCGGGCAAACACCTTGTGCTTCATGATACAACATGATTTCCAAAGCCATTTATAAACACTAGGCACCTGTATGTGATCATGAATGTGCTGATAGAATCTAGCCGAAGCATAGTGCTCTCCCCAAATATAAACCCACTGATCATTGTGTTGTGTCAACGGATTATCCTGCAAAATTTGCTTGACCTCCCCCAACTCCTGGTAAGCTTGGATAGACAAAGGCCAGTAGAACCTTGACTCCAAATCCTCCTCATGATACATATCCACCAAAGAGGCATTGGGGGAGAGGGCATAAGAGAACGATGCCGGGATATCTTTGGCACAAAGGCAAGGATGAACCATTAACCCTCCAATTATCGGACCGAACCAGTAAAGTATCACCTTTACCATGAATAATAGCTGCTACTCCTCTAAAATTATCAACCTGCTTCATGACATCTCTCCACCAAAAAGAACCACACAAATTTTCCTCATGGGGCACCTTACCTTGATAATGTGCAAACCATACCAGCTCAACCCAAGGCAATTCCTTCCTATTATAGAACTTATCCAAGAATTTAATGAGTAGAGCAACGATTCGCTTTTGGAAGTTGACAATCCCCGGACCTCCTTTTAATTTAGGTTTACATACCAATTCCCATGCAGCCAAAGACTTGTTTTGGCATACCATCCTTGTCTCTCCACGGACATCTGTCTTAAAATTCTATCCAATTGATTAGTCAGCCCAATAGGCAGTCTGCAAAGAGCACAGGAAGTGCAATGGCATAGAAGACAAAGCAGAGTTGATCAGTCCGCAAACGTGCCCCTTGAGATAAAAAAACTAGAGCTAGATGTTAACTTCCTCTCCAGACGACACACCAAAGGTGACAGTTCAGTGATTGTTGGTCTAGTAGTGCCAACAGGTAAGCCCAAGTAAGTAAAAGGCATTTTACCCACCTGACATTGAAAAACATCCACCAGTTCTTGGAGTAAATCCTCTGGAACATTAATTGGTAGCATCTGAGACTTGTCAAAATTGATCTTCAACCCAGTTGATAATGAGAACTTTCTCAAAGTATCCTTTATGAGCAACAGCTGATCCTTGTCAGTAGGCAAGACAAGCAAAGTGTCATCAGCATATTGAACAATAGGGAAGTCTGGGTCATTTGTAGAGATAGGCAGTGATAATAACCCTTGCTGTACCAAGTCATTCAGCACAGACTGCAATAGATCAGAACCAAAGAGATAAAACAAAGGTGATATTGGATCCCCTTGCCTGACTCCCCTTTTGCACTCAAACTGTTTCCCAGGTATACCATTCAATAGGATAGAAGATGTACCAGTGGATAAGATGATTCTAGCCCAATTTATCCATTTGTCATTAAAACCTTTATACCTCATAACTTGCAGAATAGCCTCATGCTCAATAGTATCAAAAGCTTTAGCAAAATCCAACTTGAGCAATATGATTGGTTTCTTAGAGGCATGACATAAAAAGAGGTACTCAAAAGACCAAGCCAAACAATCTTGAATGGACCTACCCCTCAAGAAGCCATATTGATTCTTGTGAATACAAGAAAGGATTTTATCTTGAAGTCTATTTGCAGCTAGCTTTGTAAGAAATTTCACACACACACTAGTCAAGGAGATAGGTCTGAAATCATTGACCTGTACTGGGACAGGCTTCTTAGGTACCAAGGTGATGAAAGAGCCATTAATATTCTTTAGCTGAATAGTCTCATCATAAAAATCAGCAGCTAGCTTGTAAAAGTCTTGCTTCACTATAGGCCAACATTTCTTTAAGAACAAACCATTAAAACCATCAGGCCCAGGAGCCCTATCTGCTGGCATGTGCTTAATTATTTCATCCATCTCTGCCTCTTCAAAGGGTCTAGTCAATTCCTGCAAACCATCCACTCTATGCAAGATTCTATCCAAATCAAATTGCATGGAGATCGACTCAGATCTGCCCATCCTTTCCTTATACTCCCTCCAAAACAATCCTGCCATACTGTCATGATCAGTTACTTCATTCCCATCTACATCTCTAAGCATAGCTATAGCATTCCTCCTATATCTTTCAGTAGCCATGGCATGGAAAATTTTTGTGTTATCCTCCCCAAGTTGAATCCACCTAATAGTGCAACGTTTCCTCCAGTAATTAAATTTAGCCAGAAGTAAGCTATCCAAATGCTCCTTAACAATTCTCCTGAAATTAAATTCAACAACATACAAAGGCCTCTGCTCCTCCAAAGAATCCATTGATAAAATCACTGAGTTGCAATTCTTGATCATCTGTTTCAATTTAGCCATACTAACATGCCACTTCTTCAATTCATGTCTTAAAGTCTTTAATTTGTCAGCCAAAATAGCTGAGCTATAAGTCTTTTTAGATCCCTTATCCCATGAACTCTTAACACATTCCAAAAACCCTGGCATATTAACCCAATAGTTATCAAACCTGAACAGTGATGCTTTGGGTATATTGGTATCCACATTCAAAACACAGGGCACATGGTCAGAACCAATTTTTGCTAGGGGAAACACCATGGTATTAGGATAATCTGTTATCCGAGTTAGCGCAGTAAAGAACCAATCTAACTCGCTCTAATAATGGCTCCTTCGCATATTAGACCAAGTATAAGCTCTGCCTTTAATAGGTAATTCAAGCAGCCCCAAATGACCAATAATTTCATTAAACAGAAACATATCATTAATATCACCTCCAGGCCTGTTCCTATTATCTTGTGATCTCACAAAATTAAAATCCCCCAAAATAATCCAGTTCTCCTCAGCTGGAATTTGTATATTATAAAGCCAAGACACAAAGTTATCCCTTTCTTCCCCTTGGCAGGGCCCATAAACACAAATCAAATTCCAAGACTCATTATTACGCACAGAAGTAAATTCCACTTGCACCCCATACTTGACAGATTGCACCAACATACCAGTGAACACAGAGGAATTCCAAATGACAATTATACCCCCAGAAGCCCCCACAGATGGGGAATAAGCAAAGTTATCAAACCTCTTGGGACAAAATTTTCGAATAAGGGACCAGTCAAAAGATTCACATTTAGTTTCTTGTAGGCAAATCACATCACATTCACTTTCCTCTATCTTGGATCTCACTTCCCTTTGTCTGTTATCAGAGTTTAAACCACGAACAATCCAACAAAACACACGCCATTTTCTCTTATACACCACAGTCATGAAGAACAAAATAAAGTACTTCACCAAGCTGACACACAATGCCAACATAACCCATAATATAAGAGTACTTTAATAGTTCATACACCACAGCCATAGTACTGATAAGAACAGTAGCTTCACTTCCAAAACCCCATAGCACCCACACAAACACAACACATGACACCCACACACCAAAAGCATCCCACCAGCAGCAGTAGCACTGCCATGAACTGACTAACATCTGCAACCTATTCATTGGGTGACTCCATTCCTTGCTCACCATCAGGACCAGCCTCAAGCTGCTCCTTGCTCAATCTATCAGGTGCTATCCCCAAAGAGTGACCCACCCTCTGCAACAGAGCCAAAGGAATAGGTGGCACAGGTGTTGCTTGTTCCTCATTCCTCTGCTCCTCCTCCTGACCCTTCTCCTGCTCCACTGCCTCCTGTTCCATTGTCATCAGTAAGTTCTTAGCTCTCACCTTCTTCCTAATCTTAGGCTGCACTGCCAACACAGGTGCTGGCCTATACCCATCCATCTTGAGGCAGCTTCTGGTAAACCTCCTTTCTGCAGATTGCACTAGGGTTGCAGTGGTCTTTGCTCTCCTTTTCTTGGTTCTGGGCATAGAAATCTCCTGCTGCAAGACTTCCTGCAGATCATGTCTGTTGTCCACACTACTGGTACTACCACCACCAATTACAGGCACCTGCAGCCAATCAGAATACATGAAGCTTTCAAAGTGCTGTGCCCCCTTTTGCAAATCCAACACTGACCCAGCCCCAATGACTTTCTTCAGCAAACCAAAAGGAACAGAAAGTCCCTTGGGCACATGCATACTGAACCATGAAGGAAGAGCTAATTGCAAAGCTTGTGCATATAACATCTCAGGTGGCAATGCAGGCCCAATAACTGTATGAACCATCCCAATGTTGAGCACATTGTGCAACATCTGCAAGCCCTCCACCTGTTGCTATTGCTGCACTTCCATCATGTTAACTGAAGATCCTGAGCTGTCAGACATGTTGATCACCATAGACTCCTGAATATCATGGATTATCACTTCACCTTGCTCCCAAGCACCTGGTTGCTCATTGTTCATCAGACCCCAGCCCTCATGTTGCACATTGTTCCCCACACCCCAATTACCATGTTGCCCATGTGGGCCTCGCTGGTTTCCTTGCTGATCCTGGCCAACATCTTGCACAGCATCCCACCCAATCTCTGGAAACTGAGGATTAACAAAGAAATTATTGTTGGCCTGAAGCTCCCCTGGAAAGGGGTGAGGATTACCATCTGGAGGCATCTGATCCTCATCAGCTGGCAAGGCTTCAGCAAACTCTGCTGTGAGGATATATACTGGAGCCGTCCATGATTCTTTTGCTCCTCCCACTGTAGCAAATTTCCCAAACACCACATCACGTGGAACCAACTGAGGTGAAGGAAAGGAAGCATAAACCAATACCCTATCCAAGACAGGATCATTGTTGTTCCAAGAGTGATACTGGCCAAAGGTAGCAACAGCCTGTGCAATATCAAAGTCATTGCGATAATCTGGGTGCACACCTAGCAACATCAACCATCCACGACGGAACCCCAGAGCCGCACGATGATTCTGCGGCGCCTCACCCACATGCACGAACCGCAGCAATCTGTTCTGAATCTGGTACTGACCATGCTGAACTAGAGCATTCACCGAATTTGGACTACTCATCTGATAAAGACCAACACCAAATAAGCTAGGCTGAGATGTTACCACATTGCGCTGCAGCGGCCCAACCAGGAAGTTATGCACTTGCTCCCTCCAAAGCGCCATCGCTGCCGGCGGCGGTGGAGGGTCGACCAGCGCAATACAGTAATCCATGTGTCGCGGCGGTGGATCCTGCGAAGCGAAGTAGAAGGTCCGCGGTAGACGAGTCGGCCCGCCGTCGATGATCTCGTGCCCCCACGGGAGCCATGGAGTTGGATCTACCTCGAAAACCGCCATTGTCTGTGAGGAAGACGAACTCGTCGAGACAGAGGAAGAGACCAGATTAATGTGCTCGAACTGTTGTGGGGTATCTAGTACATCATTAATAGGAGCAGAAGCCGAGGCGGCAACTCCAGAAGTAGCAACTTCCTTATCCGTACCGGTACCCGTTTGTACCCGTTTAGGCACCCAAACTTTCCCTCTTTGTTTATTAGCCAAGCACTTCTTTCTCACATGACCATAACTAAAACAGGACCGACATCGAATCTCATTGGTGCAATCAGGCGTACGATGACCCATACTAAGACACCGACCACAATTCCAAACCTTATATGCCATGTCATCAATCATTTCCCCAAAATCATCCTGAGCTATCTTAGACATATCCTCTTGAAAGTCCTTAGGCTCTTCCAAATTGAGATGCTCAACAGTATCAACAATCTTCTCAGCAGGAAGAGGCTTAGTAGCAGAATAAGTAATGGGCGGTGTAGAAGAAGTAACAAGCGTGACAGGTGGATCAGCTGACCCTGTGCCCCTATGAACATTACTTTGATAACCCAAGCATGCCTCATACCCAATATTCTTAGCAAATTCCAACTTCTTGTTAGCCCTATTCCTAGGGTTTAAAATAGGCTTAGGTACTTGCTTCTTGAGAGCTGCTAAACCATGCTGCATGGTTCTCTTAGATGGACTTACCAAAGTCCATTCTTCCTCCATTTCCCTCTGCCATCTATGAAATTCCCATGTCCAGTTGGGCCCTCCTCTTCCCCACCTTTTATTTCGCATTGCCGTATTTGCTATGTTGGATGAATTTCTTTGATCCATTAATGTCCAGTAGCTTTGTGCAATGTCCAGAAGTGTTAAGAATGATTGTGTCACCTCTGAATATGTGAATTTTTAATTCTGCACTAACCCTCTAATGAGTTTGCTTGAAGTTTGGTGTGAAGGAAGTTTTCAAGGGTCAAGAGAGGAGTATGATATACTATGATCAAGCGGAGTGAAAGCTCTAAGCTTGAGGATGCCCCCGTGGTTCATCCCTGCATATTTTAAGAAGACACAAGCGTCTAAGCTTGGGGATGCCCAAGGCATCCCCTTCTTCATCGACAACATCATCAGGTTCCTCCCCTGAAACTATATATTTATTCAGTCACATCTTATGTACTTTGCTTGGAGCGTCGGTTTGTTTTGTTTTTGTTTTTGTTTGAATAAAATGGATCCTAGCATTCACTGTGTGGGAGAGAGACACGCTCCGCTGTTGCATATGGACAAATATGTCCTTAGGCTTTACTCATAAGATTCAAGGCGAAGGTTGAAACTTCTTCGTTAAATTCTTATATGGTTGGAATCGGGAAATGCTACATGTAGTAATTCTAAAATGTCTTGGATAATGTGATACTTGGCAATTTTTGTGCTCATGTTTAAGCTCTTGCATCATATACTTTGCACCCATTAATGAAGAAATACATAGAGCTTGCTAAAATTTGGTTTGCATATTTGGTCTCTCTAAGGTCTAGATAATTTCTAGTATTGAGTTTTGAACAACAAGGAAGACGGTGTAGAGTCTTATAATGTTTACAATATGTCTTTTATGTGAGTTTTGCTGCACCGGTTCATCCATGAGTTTGCTTCAAATTAACCTTGCTAGCCTAAACCTTGTATCGAGAGGGAATACTTCTCATGCATCCAAATACTTAAGCCAACCACTATGCCATTTGTGTCCACCATACCTACCTACTACATGGTATTTCTCCGCCATTCCAAAGTAAATTGCTTGAGTGCTACCTTTAAAATTCCATCATTCGCCTGTGCAATATATAGCTCATGGGACAAAATAGCCTTAAAAACTATTGTGGTATTGAATATGTACTTATGCACTTTATCTCTTATTAAGTTGCTTGTTGTGCGATAACCATGCTTCGGGGACGCCATCAACTATTCTTTGTTGAATATCATGTGAGTTGCTATGCATGTCCGTCTTGTCCGAAGTAAGAGAGATCTACCACCTTAATGGTTGGAGCATGCATATTGTTAGAGAAGAACATTGGGCCGCTAACTAAAGCCATGAATCATGGTGGAAGTTTCAGTTTTGGACATATATCCTCAATCTCATATGAGAATATTAACTGTTTCCACATGCTTATGCATTAAAGAGGAGTCCATTATCTGTTGTCCATGTTGTCCCAGTATGGATGTCTAAGTTGAGAATAATCAAAAGCGAGAAATCCAAAATGCGAGCTTTCTCCTTAGACCTTTGTACAGGCGGCATGGAGGTACCCCATTGTGACACTTGGTTGAAACATGTGTATTGCGATGATCCGATAGTCCAAGCTGATTAGGACAAGGTGCGGGCACTATTAGTATACTATGCATGAGGCTTGCAACTTGTAAGATATAATTTACATAACTCATATGCTTTATTACTACCGTTGACAAAATTGTTTCATGTTTTCAAAATAAAATCTCTAGCACAAATATAGCAATCGATGCTTTCCTCTTTGAAGGACCTTTCTTTTACTTTTATTGTTGAGTCAGTTTACCTATCTCTCTCCACCTCAAGAAGCAAACACTTGTGTGAACTGTGCATTGATTCCTACATACTTGCATATTGCACTTGTTATATTACTTTACATTGACACTATCCATGAGATATACATGTTATAAGTTGAAAGCAACCGCTGAAACTTAATCTTCCTTTGTGTTGCTCCAATACCTTTACTTTGATTTATTGCTTTATGAGTTAACTCTTATGCAAGACTTATTGATGCTCGTCTTCAAGTACTATTCATGAAAAGTCTTTGCTTTATGATTCATTTGTTTACTCGTGTCATTACCATTGTTTTGATCGCTGCATTCATTACATATGCTTACAATAGTATGATCAAGGTTATGATGGCATGTCAATAGTATTATCCTTGTTATCGTTTGCCTGCTCGGGACGAGCAGAACTAAGCTTGGGGATGCTGATACGTCTCCGACGTATCGATAATTTCTTATGTTCCATGCTACATTATTGATGATATCTACATGTTTTATACACATTATATGTCGTATTTACGCATTTTCCGGCACTAACCTATTAACAAGATGCCGAAGAGCCAGTTGTTGTTTTCTGCTGTTTTTGGTTTCAGAAATCCTAGTAAGGAAATATTCTCGGAATTGGACGAAATCAATGCCCAGGGTCCTATTTTTGCACGAAGCTTCCAGAAGACCGAGGGGAAAGGAAGTGGGGCCACGAGGCGCCGCCACACTAGGGCGGCGCGGCCCAGGCCCTGGCCGCGCGGCCCTAGCGTGTGGGGCCCTCGTGTGGCCCCCGCGTTGCCCTTCCGCCTACTTAAAGTCTTCGTCGCGAAACCTTCAGTACCGAGAGCCACGATACGGAAAACCTTCCAGAGACGCCGCCGCCGCCAATCCCATCTCGGGGGATTCAGGAGATCGCCTCCGGCACCCTGCCGTAGAGGGGAATCATCTCCCGGAGGACTCTTCATCGCCATGATCGCCTCCGGAGTGATGAGTGAGTAGTTCACCCCTGGACTATGGGTCCATAGCAGTAGCTAGATGGTCGTCTTCTCCTAAATGTGCTTCATTGTTGGATCTTGTGAGCTGCCTAACATGATCAAGATCATCTATCTGTAATACTATATGTTGTGTTTGTCGGGATCCGATGGATAGAGAATACTATGTTATGGTGATTATCAATCTATTACCTATGTGTTGTTTATGATCTTGCATGCTCTCCGTTATTAGTAGAGGCTCCGGCCAAGTTTTTGCTCTTAACTCCAAGAGGGAGTATTTATGCTCGATAGTGGGTTCATGCCTCCATTAAATGCGGGACGAGTGATGGACGGTTCTAAGGTTGTGGATGTGTTGTTGCCACTAGGGATAAAACATTGATGCTATGTCTAAGGATGTAGTTGTTGATTACATTACGCACCATACTTAATGCAATTGTCCGTTGCTTGCAACTTAATACTGGAAGGGGTTCGGATGATAACCTGAAGGTGGACTTTTTAGGCATAGATGCATGTCTGGATGGCGGTCTATGTACTTTGTCGTAATGCCCAATTAAATCTCACTATATTTATCATATCATGTATGTGCATTGTTATGCCCTTTTCTATTTGTCAATTGCCCGATTGTAATTTGTTCACCCAACATGCTTTTATCTTATGGGAGAGACACCTCTAGTGAACTGTGGACCCCGGTCCTATTCTTTACATCGCATACAATCTACTGCAATACTTGTTCTTTACTGTTTTCTTCGCAAACAATCATCTTCCACACAATACGGTTAATCCTTTGTTACAGCAAGCCGGTGAGATTGACAACCTCACTGTTTCGTTGGGGCAAAGTACTTTGGTTGTGTTGTGCGGGTTCCACGTTGGCGCCGGAATCCCTGGTGTTGCGCCGCATCACATTTCGCCACCATCAACCTTCAACGTGCTTCTTGACTCCTACTGGTCCGATTAAACCTTGGTTTCTTACTGAGGGAAACTTGCCACTGTGCGCATCATACCTTCCTCTTGGGGTTCCCAACGGACGTGTACATCTACGCGCATCATATACCAACTGTGGTCTACTACCTCCCGTTATCTTAAGCTCCAATGGTGTTCTAGTTATTTGGAATGAAGCAAGATAACTAATCAACTATACTTAAGAAAGATAGATAAGAAAAATTGACTCAAGTGTATCAGGATTATTCCCAAGTGAATACCCATCTCAAGTAAAAAGAATAATTGGTTTAGCATAGTTGAGTTAGCTAATACAACTTCCTATAGATACTACCAAACCTATAGGTCTCCTTTAAAGGGTTTTAATCCTAGGTTCAAAGCATTTGCTCTAATACCAGCTGTGGTGACCCAGCGTACCACTGCATGGTGTAGTACACAAGTCGTTGACATAACACAAGTGAAACACCATTCCACTCATATTACATCCCTCAGAGTGGTACAACAAAAACATATGCGAGTCCAAGGTATGTCTATAGAAGGATACACCAGCTGTTTACAAAAGATCAACACAGCCTCCTACTTTACAGTGAGGTAAAACTTCAAATAAAGCTTCAGAAGAACGACTCGTAGTCTAACTTATTGCTAACTAAAGCTTCAGAGCTAAAAGGCTTGCTATAGAAATCTAGCTACTTAGGTGCTAGGATTAGAGAATGGATCCCTTCTATTACTAGTCTAAGTTTCCACTCTAGTTGCTGCAGCAGTTGACTTCTTTGCTTGGATTCTTCATCTTGTTGCAGTTGACTCCTTTGTCTTCGAGTTCCACGGTAGTTTATCCTCCGGTGCCTCCAGAGCTAAGCAGGGGATTTAGGAGTGGGATGAGTACGAGCGTACTCAGCAAGTTCATATTAGGAAATAGGTGTATCATGCACTAGCTACAGCCACAGACCATAAAGTCATAGGCGAATGCAAGTTTTCATAAACATTTCTTCAAAGGTTTATTTTATTCTGAAAACTATGCCCGTCAGTCTTCACAGGTTGACTAGAACTTCATGGAGTTCCTTTCCTGCCGCCTTCGCAGTTCCCTTCCCGGAACAGGGAGTGACAACCACAATTTGATACACTCTGCAGAGGTGCGTTACTTTTCCCATAAGAGAACTTATCCTTTTTGCCGGCCAGGAGTATATCCCCGTCCACACTTCCTTTGGTGTGAGGCCCAGTATAAGAACCAACCCAATCACTGCCTTCTCCGCGACCCTGCAAACCCACCCTTTTGTCCATCCGTACACCCCCGGTAGACATCTCCCGATCATACGGCTTTACCCCCAGTGTACTACGGACAATCCTTCATAGACGGTAGAGCCTCTCATCCACACGGATGGGGATTTTAAAGGATTTCCCAACCTACTGCAGTGTTATCTCCAACACCCATCCAGGCTCTATCAAGTCCGTTGGCATGCAGGAGGGAAAAGATACAACTAACTTCCCAGAGCCATTATAGATCTTATGGTCAACGCGATATGTACGGCGCTAGAATCACTGGACGGCATTGGTACTTAGTCCTAGATGAGTAGTACCCTTGCAATGGAACCTCCACCAATCATCACATACCATGGTTCCATTGCCACCACATAGTCATATTCATAATTGTAAAATAATATTTGCTTTTCCATGCAAGAGTGCTAAGTATAGTATTTTGCATATAATTTGATAAAAATAATCAGATGACATGAGCAAGCGATGAACTTGCTTTTGTTGACTGCAAGATTATGCAGGCAAAAGCTTCGATACGTGAGAACTCCAAATTCTGAAATACCATCATTGTTCGGTAAGGACAATGTTTAAAGAACTGACAAAGATGCTATAATGCATAATATGAGATGCAATCGTCCCGAGCTTAATCTAACCTCGATGATTTGTGATGGATGAGTTGTAAAGATTTCTTTAAGGTGTGTTGAACTTTTAGGATGGTTCTCAAACAAGGTTCTTATTAGAGTTGGGTTATATTTAGTATCATAAGCAAGTGATATAATGCATCATAACAATCATCCATACAAAGAATTGTAGTGGAATAATATGTAAGGAACAATTGCCAATTTTAAGTCCTGCAAGACATGGTTCATGATTACTTAAATTATACTTCGTAAGAATAAATTTTGAAGAACATGTTGATTGAGAAATAGTAAGTACTTCAAATAAAAACTAGGGCTTCTATGGTTTGATTAACATTTTTACTTCAAAAGAATTACTTTTGAAGAACAGGTTAAATAAGAATATGAGCTACTATACATAGGAGCTATGGCTTTTTAGGGTTTACTATTGGATTCAGCTAGTTTTCTAATAGGAACTAGTTGGATTCTTTTAAGTTGAAAGGGGTTCTATATACAAAAAGTATTGGCAGGTTTATTACTATGGTTGATGATGGTATCATATCAAAGGATGATGGTCAAGGTGTTGCTATGAGTTAGGGTTTACTATGACTTCACAACTACTTAACTAAGTAATCTCTAATGGTTGCCAAGCTAAGTGGTTTATCCTTTCCTAAGTAGGGTTTAGTTGGATAGGAGCATATAATATGTATTACTACAAGATTGGTATTAGGGTTCATCACTATGGTTCTACTAGGGTTTGATGATTGAGGTTGATTTCAATGGTGTGGTATATAGAAGTGGTGATCAATGGTACTAATCCAATGAACCAGTTAGGGTTTGCTCCTAAGTGGCACTAATTGGTTATACAAAGTTTATTCAAAAATAAAAACATGGAATGATGACTCATGGGAATTGGTTCTATGTTGGTGGATCATGACTTGTATTTGTTGGTCACATAATAAGGTTCTCTAGGTAAGGGGAAATTCACATGATCACATGTGATAAACAACTAGGGTTTTAGGGTTAAAGCATTTTTAAATGATCACATAAAATAATGGAATCCAGATTCTAACTTATAATAAAACTAGGGTTTCTAAATTATGGTACAACTCTTAAAACTTATATTTGGCAATTAAGTGTGGTTGCTAATTACTTTGAAACAGAATTAGTAATGGTTTGGTATTTATTAATTTTCACAAGAATTAATAATTAGAGTAACATCTAATTAGGTTTAATTCAGAAATAAGGGTTTAACAATTATTACTAGGTTTTAAAAGTAATACCTTGCAAATTAAAATTATTTAGGTTCACAATATTTAAGTTATTAAATTAATATTGGCTTTTAATATTTTCTTGATTTATTATTATTTAAAAAAAAATAGTAAATTAGAATTTTCAAATTAGGGTTTATGAATTACCACTAATAATTAAGTTAATGCAACTATGTTAAAGAAATTAATCTTCACATTTTATTTAGTTACTGAATAGTTAAAATTTAATTTTTTAAACTTCACTAATTATTGAATTCAAATTGTGTTTTATATAAATGAAATGGCATAATTAATAAGGTTAAAAATAAGTGAATTTTGATTTCGACACACATTTTTGTTTTATATTTTCTTTCAATAGAGTTTATTTTTGTGAGCATTTTGATATATTATTCATATATTTCTGAGTTGAAATGAATTTTATATGATTTTGCAAAATTTCAGCAATATTCAGGATTTTGAATTTAAACGAAAATGCTAATCGTACCGGTTTATACCCTAACCTAAGACACTGACCAGTGGGACCGTTGACTCGGTCAGTTGCCACGTTGGCAATGACCAGTCAACACACATGTGTGACCCCACTGCCACGTTGGCGTAGCCGGCGGCTAAATGCCGGCGACCAGTAGACGACGGCGCCGCCGATTTAGAGCCTCCCCGGATGCGTGACTGACACCAAACAACTCCCCTTGACCTACTGAGCATGATGGTGGTGGCAGTTTTCCGAGAAGCTCACCGGAGCATCATCGGCAACTAGGTACTGCGGGGCCGCACTCCGGCCAAACCTCGAAACGGAGCTACAGGCGACGATATGAGGTGACAATAGACTCTAAAGAAGCGCATGCTCACCCTGAGGATGATGGGGTTCTCGACGGTGTCGATTATTGATGGAGACAGCGAGGAATTCGCCATTACCGGCGATATGCTGCAGAAGGGATCGGCGAAATTCGTCGGCTTGAGGAGGATCCAACCCGATTCCTTCCTCCCAGATGCTTTATGGCGCCAGGCGCTTCTCCTCGACCACGCGCCTGAGGCTGGGGTGGCCTGTACTACCGTGTTCTTCCTCGACTCCGGCGAACTGGCGCAGATGGAATCGAGAGATAGAGAGGGATAGAGAGGGAATGGAGTGGTGAGGTGAACAAGAGGAGCAAAGTGATCCTCTTGGTGGTCTTTATAGGGTTGGAGGTGGTCGGAAACGACAACGAGCGTCGGCGACGAGTGGTCCAGGTACGGCGGTGCTCTCTATTAGGGTTTCTGTGCGGGAATCTTGATGCTCCGACTGGCAGCGGATGCAGATGAAGTTCTCCTCGGCTCTGGAGTGGTGAGTGGCGTCCGGCTGCGTTCTTATCCCCATCGAGGACGTGGCGGAGCTGCGTCGGCTCGCTGTCGAGCGGGGAGAAGAGGAGGAAGACGACGCCCCTCCTTTGTTTTCTGCCAGCGCCGAAGCGGTACCCAGAGCTGGACTGGGCCATGTAGCTGGCGTGGGTCGTGGGCTCCTGCTGGGCTGCTGAGGTCCACGGTGGTAAGCCAGGTAAGCCCTCTCTCTCTTCTCTTTTCTATTTATTTTCTGTTTTATTTTCTGAATTGAATTTGTTATTTGAATTCAAATTTGAATTCTGTTTTGTTTTGCAGGTTCTTAAACATTTGAATATAAATATAACTTGATAACAATGCTCACTGTATAATCTTGTTATTTAAACAAATATTTAGTTTAGGATTTAATTAATATCTGGTGAGGCTTGAGTAAAATAGAAATGGTTTAGTTATTTATTTCAATTCCCTTTTTAATTTAGGAACCAGATCTATTCAAATGATTTGAAGTTTTGAACATGTGCATAGTGAAAATATTATTTGGTTTAACAATATGTATTGTTTATATGTAATATAATTATGGCTAGGGTTTAAATTAAATGGTGTTGAGAATAGGATGAATCATGATTTTATGTGGAGAACTACTTCTAAGGGTTTAAGAAGATGATTGAATAAACTCTATAATTACTAATCTTGCTTAGCTTCTAAATTGAATTACTTAGGATAATTCCCAAGCTCACCATTGGTCAATTCACTTGCTAAGGTGATGGTTCAAACTATGATATATTTTCCTCTTTGGTTAACTAAATAATTACTTGGGATACCAAATAGAATTGGATATTGGTTTTACTCTTCTCACCAAATGACATTTAGTTCTAAAGTATATATAGATTGGCTTATACTTGTGATCCATGATTCACAAGTTAGGACATCATATTTTATGTAGGGTGAATTCTACTTGAAAGGTTTAGAGTTTTGGGAATACTTCACTAATCGAAGTATTAAACAGGCATGAAGCATGGCAGGGTTCTTCTTATATTCCAAAATGATACTTGGATTGAAACTCAAATTGGGTTTAGGGTTTAAGTAGTGATCACCAATATAATACACAACTAGGATTAGGATTTGTCATAAGCTTTGATCCTATTTTAGTGGCTAGGATTATCCTCCTCACTTAGTTAGAGTTTTTGTATCAAGGAAATGCTATGTTTGTCTCAAGTGTTTGGATAGGCAGGGTTTAAAACTAATATCATAACTACTCTACACAAGGCATGAGTATTGGTTTGGTTAACTATTAATGAGTTACTTATTATTGCATGAGAAGAATGAGATCTATACACCACATATATAGGTTTAACTTATCATCTCAATTTATAAAGTAAGATCATGCATTAGACATGATCCACTTATTCCTCACTAATCTCTCTTCTTTAATACTTCTCTCAACACACTCACTTAGATTATGAGGGTTTATGATCATCACCCAATTGTAATGACCAAAGTATGGGACTCATAATTATTTATTACTGAAACATGGTTCTTCTCTCCAAGATCAAGTATTGGTCCATATACTTGAGTACACCTCTTTAGGTTGAGCTCTTCTGAATAGGTAGGGTTCCTCTAGGGTTTATGATCATTACCAAGTTGTAATGATCACAACACTTGCCTCTCTATAATTACTAGAAGAATAGGTTCTTACTTACCATCAAGTGTTAGCTAGGTCAAGTAGGGTTTAGTACTTGTACTCCTGACGGCATGAATTAGTATTAATGGTTTACCTAACATATATAGGTTGAAGATTAAACTAGGTTCTACTCAATGGATAATATAAGCATATTAATGATTCTCTCCTTTCTCTAAGGTTTAATGGAATGAGTTGGGAAACAAAGTTGGAATGGTCAAAGTTAATGAAGAATGAATATGAATGTCCTTGGCATGGATTCCTGATTATAGTTGAAAAGATATACCATGTGAATCATGGTAGAAATGTTTATTAAGTAAAGACATGGAAAAAATAAGTATAGAATGGTTTCTTAATTAATTGAGTTCTTTGTTTTATAGTTGAATAATTATTCATGTGTTGTTGTAAGGAATGTCATATTGACATCTTTTATAAGATCTTGTATTTGACCCTTACTTAAGGTGTTGTTTATTGTCAAAACTAATTCCATTTGATCTAATCCCTAGATCAAATCATCTCTACCCAAAACAAGGTTTTAACAAAAATCACAGTGAAGTTTGTAGCGCTTGGCTTGATGATCTACCTCAATTCCAGCAAGTCAAGTGAAACTTCAGTTACTGTGGTAAGTTTTTTTTTGAAAGCGCGAAAATTCCCCGGATTTTCTATGCATGAATGCAATGCACACTTTGGTGTTCTCTCATTTTATAGCCTCTAAACCTGGGATATTACAGGCTTCTTCCGGTGATCTACCTCACCTTTGTAATGCTTGCCTTTCTTTCTTACGGGATGGGTATGCCTAAGAAATCGACAATGCCCCAGGTACACGAACTTTTTTACATTTATCCAAATATTCACCTTCGAGCTCATCTTAATAGTGCGTGCATGCATTGTACCCCTTGCTTGACTGTCCTGAAATGTTACCAAGAGCATGCCAATCATTGATGGTTACGAAAAACAGCGCTCGTAGGTCAAATTCCTCATGCTTGTGCTCATCCCACACAGGTACACCTGTTATGGACCACATTTATAGAAGTTCTTCGACTAATGGCTTCAGGTACACATCAATGTTGTTGCCGGGTTGCTTCGTTCCTTGTATGATCAATGGCATCGTAATGAACTTCCGCTTCACGCACAACCAAGGAGGAAGGTTATGGATACAGTGAGTCACAAGCCAGGTGCTATGGCTGAAGCTCTGCTCTCCAAAAGGATTCATGCCATCTGTACTAAGAACAAACCTTAAGTTCCTTGCATCCTCTGCAAAGTACGGGAACTCTCTATCCATTTTTCTCCACTAGGACCCATCAGCAGGGTGTCTCAACATCTTGTCTTTCTTACGGTCTTCTTTGTGCCATCACAACAACCTAGCGTGCTCTTTATTTCTGAACAAGAGTTTCAGCCGTGGTATTATTGGAGCATACCACATAACCTTGGCAGGAACCCTCTTCCTGGGGCGCTCGCCCTCAACATCACCCGGGTCATCTCGTGTGATCTTATACCGCAATGCAATGCACACCGGGCATGCAAACAAATTCTCGTACTCACCACGGTAGAGGATGCAGTCATTAATGCATGCATGCATGTATCTTTTGCACATCTAATCCTAGAGGGCAGACAACCTTCTTCGCTTCGTACTACTGGCGGGCAATTCGTTACCCCTTGGAAGCTTCTTCTTAATTATTTTCAGCAACTTTTCAAATTGTGAGTCAGTGACACCGTTCTTTGCCTTCCCTTGCAATATTTCCAGTGTGCTACCTAGCTTTTTATAGCCATCTTCACAAGTTGGGTGTAACAATTTTTTGTGATCATCTAACATCTGGTCAAAGTCCAACCTTTCCTTTTGACTTTCACATTCTCTCCTTGCATAAGCAATGGCCCGACCAAGATCATCAGCAGACTCATTTGGTGCGTTTTGATCTTCTGCTTCATTGTCTTCATTGCCTTCTGATGGAAAACAACCCCCCTCTGCAGTATCACCATATTCAGGGAACATGGGATAGCTGTCATCATCCTCTTCTTCATCATTGTATTCCATCATAACCCCTCTTTCTCCGTGTTTGGTCCAATAATTGTACCGGGGCATGAAACCGGACCGCAGCAGGTGGCTGTGCATGGTACTCGAGGAAGAGTAATTTACGACATTCTTAGAGTCAACACATGGACAATACATAAAGCCACCATGTTTGTTTGCCTCAGCCACGGCGATACAATTACTCAGGCCCGAAGTGAACTCGTCGAAGCGTCTGTCAATGTACATCCATTGCCGATTCATCAGCATGATATAATTAAGCTTATAAAAAACAATTACAGAACATCATGATTAGTGAAACGATGTATATATATACACATGCATTTTATCAATGACAGATGGAAGGATAAAGTTGTTAACCTCGATGGAGAAGAAAAAAATACATTTAAGTGTGGCTTGATTTGTGTGAACTCAAGTGGAAAAATTACCTCTTGTGCATATGAAGAGGGCAAATAAACATATATACCCCTCTTGTGCTAACAAGTGAAAAATGGCTAAGTGTGGCTCATACTTGGGAAGGTGCAAGGTATATGTAGGCAGATGGGCACTTGGTCCCGGTTGGTAAGGCAAACCGGGACCAAAGGGTATGCCTTTGGTCCCGGTCGGTAATACAAACCGGGACCAAAGGGTTTCGAGGCCTGGCACGGCAGGCAATGCCCTGCCGCAGGCCCTTTAGTCCCGGTTTGTAATACAAACCGGGACCAAAGGCCGCAAACGGATCGGGACCAGAGGGTGGGGTCGCTCCGCGCCGAACGAACCGGGATCAATGCCCCCCACTGGTCCCGTCTCGTTTTAAAATCGGGACTACTGCTCCCAGGGTTGCTGGACAAAAGGTATGTTCTCTACTAGTGCGCTGATGGCAGAAATGGCTGCTTCGGCGGATCCCTCGCTGCACGCCAATGGGGTCGGCCGTGGCCGTCGGAAAACTCTGGCTCTTGGGGAGCTGGCCAAGGTCTCGGCGTCGCAGGCCTCCAACTCTTCTCCGGTGGGCTCGGGTTTTGAAGTCTTGGTGGAGGACGCCTCCGACGAGGAGTCGGACGTCTCCTGTGACTCTGATGTGCCGTTTGAACCAGCGATGGAGGTGGTGGGTTGTCCAAGGGATTCCGAGTTCTCGACGGTTATCCGTCGAGGATGACGTTCCGACGAAGATCTCATGCAAGACTTCTAGGCCGATATTGGGTACCCTACGCCGACGTCGGGCTTCTGGGAGAGATCTTCTCCGTCGTCTACGACAGGTAAAGTTTGCTTGTCTACTCTGTGCAGGGTGTCCGGCGAAGGGACGGAGTGGCAAGGAGGGGACGTGCAGACGACGCCGGCGAGGTCGTCCTTGGGAACAGGTGACCTCCGCCGTCGATCACCATCTTCTCAGCATGGTCTTCTGCTGCAGCGGCGCGCCCGAGCGGGTACGTGGAGCGGGCCATGCCCTCCTCGCCGGCTGACGCCTCCGATGATCCTGGGGGACTTCTTTAACGCGCCGGTGGTTGCCGCCCCCGTTGGCCATGTTCCTCGCCGGGAGTAGTCCTTGGCGCGATCAGCGGAGGAGGGGCTACGAGTGTTGCATGGGAGTGGGCCCCGACCACATTTCGTGGGCCTGCTTGGGCAATCAGATGCGTTTTCTTTGGGTTGATACACGCGATCGCGTATCGCACCCGTGTTCATCCGCCCCGTCACCCCGTCGAGCGCTATGATACGTGTCAAACGTATCTATAATTTCTTACGTTCCATGCTACTTTTATGACAATACTCGCATGTTTTATACATACTTTACATCATTATTATGCATTTTCCGGCACTAACCTATTAACAAGATGCCGAAGCACCAGTTGCTGTTTTCTACTGTTTTTGGTTTCAGAAATCCTACAAAGGAAATATTCTCGGAATTGGACGAAATCAACGCCCAGGGTCTTATTTTTCCACGAAGCTTCCAGAAGACCGAAAGGGATACGAGGTGGGGCGATGAGGCGCCGACACCACAGGGCCGCGCGGCCTGGGTGGGGCCCGCGCCGCCCTATGGTGTGGGCCCCTCACGCCGCCCCCTGACCTACCCTTCCGCCTACTTATAGCCTTCATCGCGAAAACCCCTGTACCGAGAGCCACAATACGGAAAACCTTCCAGAGACGCCGCCGCCGCCAATCCCATCTCGGGGGGATTCAGGAGATCGCCTGAGAGGGGAATCATCACCGGAGGGCTCTACATCATCATGCCCGCCTCCGGATTGATGCGTGAGTAGTTCATCCTTGGACTATGGGTCCATAGCAGTAGCTAGATGGTTGTCTTCTCCCCTTGTGCTATCATGTTTAGATCTTGTGAGCTGCCTAACATGATCAAGATCATCTATTTGTAATGCTACATGTTGTGTTTGGCGGGATCCGATGAATATAGAATATTATGTCAAGTTGATTATCAATCTATCATATATGTGTTGTTTATGTTCTTGCATGCTCTCCGTTGCTAGTAGAGGCTCCGGCCAAGTTGATACTTGTAACTCCAAGAGGGGTATTTATGCTCGATAGTGGGTTCATGCCTCCATTGAATGCGGGACGATGACGTGAAAGTTCTCAGGTTGTGGATGTGCTGTTGCTACTAGGGATAAAACATCGATGCTTTGTCTAAGGATATTTGTGTTGATTACATTACGCACCATACTTAATGCAATTGTTTGTTGTTTGCAACTTAATACTGGAAGGGGTGCGGATGCTAACCTGACGGTGGACTATTTTGGCATAGATGCATGCTGGATAGCGGTCTATGTACTTTGTCGTAATGCCCTGATTAAATCTCATAGTGATCATCATGATATGTATTGAATATTTATTTGTCAATTGCCCGCCTGTAATTTGTTCACCCGAGCATGTTATTTATCTTATTGGAGAGACACCACTAGTGAACTGTGGACCCCGGTCCATTCTTTTACATCTGAATACAATCTACTGCAATCATTGTTCTCTACTGTTCTTTGCAAACAAACATCATCTTCCACACAATACGTTTAATCCTTTGTTTTTAGCAAGCCGGTGAGATTGACAACCTCACCGTTACGTTGGGGCAAAGTATCTTGATTGTGTTGTGCAGGTTCCACGTTGGCGCCGGTTTCACCGGTGTTGCGCCGCACTACACTCCTCCACCAACAACCTTCACGTGTTCCTTGACTCCTACTGGTTCGATAACCTTGGTTTCTTTCTGAGGGAAAACTTGCTGCTGTGCACATCACACCTTCCTCTTGGGGTTCCCAACGGACATGTGCTGCACGCGTATCAAGACTTTTTTCTGGCGCCGTTGCCGAGGACCTGAAGAAAAGTTACACCCCAGAGATTTCTAACTCCCACGTCAACTACACGCCAGCACGCTGGTCGTTTATCTACGCCATCGGTCACGTCATCACCGTCGGCCATGTCTACACCGCCGGCCTCTTCCTCGTTGCCATCCTCGCCGCTGCGGTCGTCGTCCTCTGCCCGCACCGAAACCGCCCATCATGCGCCATCGCGCCTTCCTCGCCGACCCTCTCCCCGACGCCTTCTTCACCTAGGGCTAGGGCTGCACCGGCACCGCCTCAACAGTCCTTCGCACAGGGTGGGATCCTTCGCGCCCGTCCTTTGCAGCGATCGTGGCCAGGAGGCATGTACCTATGGAAGGACAACAGCAGCCGGGAGGGCCTCACCCGCCGCGGGCGTTCAGAGGCACCGCGCCCCCCGCACCTGGCCGTCCCTCTGCGCCGGGTGGGGGTGCCGCCCTTCCGTCCCCACTACTCTGCAGGCCCGCTGGTACATGCCACGCAACGACCTCCGGTGGCTGCGGGCATCTTCGGACATGGCGTGTGTGGGGTTCCTCCTCCTTCTCTCGCTGCCCATGCTCCAGGGGCCGGTGCGCCAGCGCGGCCTTTCTTTCCGCTGCCAACTGGTCAGCTTCAAGTCGGTGCTAACATGCCAGTACAAGTACAGCCGTTGCAGGTTCAAAATGTTCCTCCCAAGCGCAAGAACAAAAAGAAGAAGACGGTGGCATCCCCCAGTTGCTCAGGGGATGACTTCTGGTACTGTTGGTGCTCATATTGGACAAGCACCAGTTCAGCGTTAGAATTTTACCCTGCAGGGATCGATGGCTCAACATCACATGTACCAGTATCCTTACATTCCATCTGGTTTTGAGTAGCATGGTCAGTATAACCCTCAGCTTCAGCAGCTCACTGTTCAGTCGCCAGCTTTACTGTCTATGTATGCTACACCGCCGCTGCCTTCGGTGCTCTCCTTACCAATGCAGCAGCAGGGTCAGTGATGGTGCTCATTGTAACGCAGACTTCACACTATTGGGGAACCCCAAGAGGAAGGTATGATGAGCAAAGCAGCAAATTTTCCCTCAGTTAATCGACCAGTAGGAGAAAGGCGTGACTTCTAAAGGTGTTGCTAGCTGACTATTGGCAGGTCGCACTACCGGCGTCAGCAATAACGTGGAACCTGCACACAACACAATCAAAGTACTTTGCCCCAACTTACAGTGAGGTTGTCAATCTCACTGGTTTAGCTGAACAAAAAGGATTAGACGTATCGAGTGAAAAGAGATGTTTGCAGTAATTAAAGAGAACAGTGCTTGCAGTATGTAAACAGAGAAGAATTGTAGTGGATGAAGTGTAAAGGAAAGGACCGGGGTCCACAATTCACTAGAGGTGTCTCCCCATAAAGGTAAATAACATACTGGGTGAACAAATTACAGCTGGGCAATTGATAGAATAAAGACCATACATGACAAGATGATTACTATGAGATTCGTTTGGGCATTACAACATAATACATAGACCGTAATCCAACTACGTCTATGACTAATAATCCACCTTCCGGTTATCATCCGAACCCCTTCCAGTATTTTGCAAGCAAAAGATTATCGCATTAAGCAATGTGTGTAAATTAAACAATATAATTACCCTCGGATAAAACATTGTTGTTTTCTCCCTAGTAGCAACAACATATCTACAATCTTAGAAGTTATTTTCACTCTTCCAGAAAACTAGAGGCGTGAACCTACTATCGAGCATAAATACCCCCTCTTGGAGTCACAAGCATCTACTTCGCCAGAGTATCTACTACCAACAGAGAGCATGCAAGATCACAAATAACATATGACAAGAATATATAATCGATCTCAACATAGAATTCATTATTCATCGGATCCCAGCAAACACAACATGTAGCATTACATAAGGATGATCTTGATCATTTAGGGCAGCTCACAAGATCTAAACATGAGGCACAAATTGGAGAATGCAACCATCTAGCTACTGCTATGGACCCATAGTCCATGGATGAACTACTCACACATCACTTCAGTGGCGAGCATCGCGATATAGATGCCTCCAGTGATGATTTCTGTCAACACCCGGATTTTTAAGTCCAGATGCCTATTATGTCATTCATCGCAATCCCAGGAATAATGTTGTTGCGAGACATAACAGTTGACATCATAAGTCATCATTCATTACAACCCATAATTGTCTTACAAAAGGGGATCACATGATCCAATATTACACAAATAGTTGATCTATTGATCAACGAACAACATAGTAGCGGAAGCGTAATAGAAGTGGACTATCTAGTTCCACAGGCCAACGCTTGACGTTAGGCGACTCCTAGTTGTTGTAGACGTCCGACTGACCGTCATCCTCATATTGCTGCTCCTCTTCATATTCTGGCCATTTGAATAGCCAGGGACACAGCTGTGAGTACTTTGAAGTACTCGCAAACTAATACTAATGTAACTATGATCAATTTTAGTAAGGGGGTGCTAAGCTCTAGTTTTATTTGCATAAAGGCAGTTTTAGTTCATAAGCATTTCATAAAGACCAAACATAATTTAACTAACTCAAGGGGGAACATTAGTGTCATTCCCACAACTTAGTTGTGTTTCAAAATTCAAGTCACCACTTCAAATTCAACCATCCTTTTCAGGTAAATTTCTAATGACGGAACAGTATGGCCTTTCCAATTGTCCGTAACCGTGGACACGACTATTCGAATAGTTTTACACTCTGCAGAGGTTGCACACTTGTACCACAACATTTGATTACATCCATCAGAGATAACTCTGAATAATCGTAACTCAGTACGCGGATCATCAACTCTAACCGTTCACTTACACATCCTAGTATAGGCACCTCTCCCCATGAGCTTGGCCTCCCGGTGAAAACAAACCGTCAACCCGGGAACTGCACAGGGCTTGGGCCGAACAATTCACCTCATTCACGTCATTTCACGTCATTTCACATTTCTCGGAGGCAGCCTCGGCATAACCCCTATGACGCTTGTTTAGAGGGAACCCATACTAAGTCATATAAACTTCTAGTTAGACCCTACCCATAATCAGGTATTGTGGGGGTACTTGTATATTGGAAAGGTATCGCATCCGAACCCAACCATTAGTTTTTAGCAATTTCACCAAGTCATTCATTTCATTCCAGTCATATTCACCTTCAAATCCTTCAAAGTCATTTCATTTCACAATGTTCCCACCTAGAGTAGTCAATTTTAGTTATTTAGCACTAGCCACTAGTCATGAGGGGTGCTAACTAGCTTTGATTGCCATAGGCTAACTTTGATGATATTGTTCTACTCTAGACCAAGTGAATCATGAATCAAAAAGTACTTTGATAAAATAAAGCAGTAAAACTTGTAAGTAAAAGCTTGTAGTAAAAACTGGGATGGCTTAGTAAATATAAAGTAAAGTGAGGGGTGCTTTGCTCTTGGAGCTTGCACATTGCAAGAGTGTTAGCTTGCCTTGGGTGGTGTACTGGTCAAAGTGGTCTTCCTCTCCTTGGAAGTAGACCTCCTCCTCCTCGGTGTACTCCTCGGTACTAGCATCTAAATACGAATATAATACACACAATCACCACACAAAGCTTAAGTACTAGACTAAGCACACACATGAATCACTCCCACTAAGCTATCATCACAACATGCTTATGATGTGAGTTGACTTAATTTTATTCTTAGGAAAAATAATTTCCTCTCATTATAAATATTAATTAGAGTTTCTATTTATTTCTTGAGAGAAATAATTTCCTCTCATTGAACCTTATTAAGATTTAATTTCCTCAATTAATATCATATGACCTAGGTTGACCACAGTCATCCTCTTCATAAGTATTAATTGGGAAAATGATTTAAATGAGGTAAAGCACCTCATGCATTTTAATAACACATTGCAATGGTTTAATATCATCAACTAATTTAATATGAGTTTTAATTGACCATGGTCTCTACCTCATATTAACTTAGTTGAGACAAGATTTAAATGAGAGAGAGGCTCTCATACTTTTTAATTAAATGATGGGTTTATTTAAAATCAACTAGAAATAGCCATAGGGCCAATTTTTAAACAAAGCCATGATCATACAAACAACTATGCAATATTTTTACAGATTTAGATAGATATAGTGAATTATGATTTTTGAGAGTTGGAAACAACTTAATAGCATTTTTCTTTAATTTTTAATAATTAATTGAAGTGGAAAAAGGCCCTGCCTTGTTTATTTTGTCACATTTATTCTACAATACATCTAAGGTTGAGGCCAGTGTAGTCTTGTAGATAATTTAACAAGGTTTCCAAATATATAAAATTTGTTCAATTTGGTTTGGTAGATTTTATTCTATTTAATTTTCAAAACAGCATCTGAGAAGAAATAATTAAATTCGAAATTCTTTATTTGAATTGTGGGCTTAGGCGGGAAACGCTAATGGGCTAAACAGAGGGAACCAGGGATGGGCCGGCCCAGTAGCGCGTCCAACACAACGGGCCGCCTGACGAGTGGGGGCCACCCGTCAGTGTGTTTTAAAACACCGAATCGGTATGGGGAGTGTGAGCCGTAGGATTAGGACGGGATCGAACGGACGACAAGCGTCGTCGTCTCCGGCGAGAAGGGAGGGCACGGGCGGCGGCAGTAGGGGGTCGACGGCTTACCGGCGGCGCGGCGAGGGTCGGCGACGTGCGGCGGCGACGTTGTTGAGGTAGAGGAAGCAGAGGGAAGCAGCGGCGGCTCCAACGGCGGCCTGAATCGATGGCGCCCTTCTCAGCACCTCCGCGGGCTCCGGCGGTCAAATTGCTTGTCTACGGTGGCTAATCGAGCAAGGGGTGAGGTCGAGGAGCTTGAGAAGAGGGAGGAGAGCAAGATTGGTGTGGAGAGTTGGGCACGGGGAGGTCTCCTTTTATAGCGTCTGGAGGTGGCCGGGGTCTGGCGGTGAGGTCAGCTGCGGCGACGCGGCTACAGGGGCAGGGAGGCACTGGCGATGACGCTCATCGCTTGGCGACGTCACGGCGGTGACGCTGGGCGTGATTGCGGTGAAAACGAGGGCCGGTGGCGCTCGTCATCGTCCTCGCGCCCTGGTGTCCGTGGCGGATGGCGTCGGCCATGGCATCGTGCACAGGGTTCCCGCGGGCAGGTGAGGGTGTCTGGTCGTCTCCTGGCGTCGTGGCGCAGCGGCTGGCGAAGGGAGATCACGAGTTGTGGCGTGAGGCGTTGGGGCAGCGTGTGCTCTGGGCGTGTCCGTGGCGCTCGCCATGCGCGCTCTGGCTTGCGCGTGCGCGTCACTGGCACGTCTGGGCGTCACGTTTGCTGGCCGCTGTGGTGCACGAATCGACCGGGGCTGGTGTCCATTCGACGCAGTGGAGTGTGGAGCACACGCTAGACATGGTGGTGCATGCCGGTGAGGGTCGAGAGAGAAGATGGCATGATCTCATCCATGCCATGCCACGGCATGGCATGTTCGCGGTACAAATGGTGACGGTGGCATGGCTCTCTCCTTGTCTGGGGTGCTTGGCATAGCTCAGTGTGGCCAGAGAGGTACAGAGGATGACCTGGGGTTGATGGACGAGGCAAGGAACAGCTGGACAAAACCATGTCCCGAGTTGGCAGCAAGGTGCTCACCACCTGCTCGATGAAATGGCCGCAAGAGGTTGACATTCAAATTTTTGGATGAAATTTGGTGGGTTTTCATGGAATAATATTTGGAATGGTTTGGTGGTGGTGGTGGTCAAAGTTGAAGGGTTTTGCAAAAATTCCAAATGCATGTGATCTTACATAGGCTTCATGGTCTCCACTTTGCTTGATCACCATTTGAAGATGGGAAAGAATTTTGGGGTGATGGTTTTGGGCAAAGTTGTTCATCTTGTTGTTGTGTTGAATGAGGTGCAAAGTTTTGTCAAAGTTTAGTTTAGAAATCTTGAAATAACAGGGCTCAAAGTAGGCATCAGGTTAAAATTGTCAAAAGTGACCATATTGCATGTAACTTGGGATTTGGATTTAATTTTCATTTGATTTGTGTTTCCTTGGGTTCAAAGGTGTTGAAAGGTGTTTAGTAACCAATTACAACTAATGGTGCAAGCCATTGTGGCCTAGATCAAGTATTTGTATAATTTGCCAAATTTATATGTGAGTGTATGTGGGGTTTTTTCTCTTTTCTTTCTTATTTTATTTTCCTTGAGTTTGATTGATCAAGTGATCATAGGATTAGGGTTTTGGCACATTGGCACACACACAAACAATCATTATGGCAAGATGCACACTTAGCACAAAAAAATGAGTATATGCATAGCACTTGTGTTGTGAAAAAGTTTTTGTTGGTTCTAAATTTTGGGTTTTGGAACTTTCTCTCTTTATCTCTTTATTAAATTTTTGGGATGTTACAAACCCTTCCCCCTTACAAGAGATCTCGTCCCGAGATCTTAAAGAAAAACTAGGTACTAAAGAGATCTGGGTATTCCTTCTTCATGTCCTCTTCTCGCTCCCAGGTGGCTTCCTCTTCGGTGTGATTGCTCCATTGAATCTTCAGGAACTTGATACTCCTGGTGTGGGTGGTTCTTTATGCTTCTTCCAGGATGCGAATAGGCACTTCGCGATACGTCAAGTCTGTGTGGATATGCACCGAGCGGTGATCGATATTCGTGAACACTTCGGTCTTCTCCGGTACTTCCAAGCATTTCCGGAGCAGTGAGATGTGAAACACATTGTGCACAGCCGCCATTTCTTCCGGTAGTTCCAGTTGATAAGATACTTCTCCTCGGCGACTCAGAACTTTGAAGGGTCCGACATATCGGGGCGTGAGCTTTCCTTTCAGCTGGAATCTTTGCATTCCTTTGAGGGGTGACACCTTGAGATAAACGAAATCTCCAATCTCGAAGGTCATCTCTTGGCGTATCTTGTGGGCGTAGCTCTTCTATCTTGATTGTGTAGTCTTGAGGTACTCGCGGATCTTGTGCACCTTCTCTTCGGCTTCTCGAAGAACATCCGGTCCAAAGACTTGGCTTTCTCCAACTTCGGACCAGTTCAGAGGGGTACGACATTTCCTTCCATACAGAGCTTCAAAGGGGGCCATCTGTAAGCTGGCTTGGTAACTGTTGTTGTACGAAAATTCTGCATAGGGTAGGAAGTCTTCCCATTTGGATCCATATTCTAGCACACAGGCTCTCAACATGTCCTCGAGTATCTGGTTGACTCTTTCAGTTTGTCCGTCAGTCTGAGGGTGATAGGCGGTGCTGAAATTCAGCGGGGTTCCAAGTCCTTCATGTACTTTCTGCTAGAATCTTGAGGTGAACTGTGACCCTCTATCTGACACTATTGACTTCGGGGTTCCGTGCAGGGCGACTATTCCTGAGATGTATAACTCTGCTAACTTCGGGCCTTGATAGGTGGTCTTGACAGGGATAAAATGGGCTACCTTGGTCAATCTGTCTACTACTACCCAAATAGAATCATTTCCTTTGCTAGATTTGGGCAGTCCAGTGATAAAGTCCATTCCGACTGAGTCCCATTTCCATTCCGGAATCTGTAAGGGTTGCAACAGTCCGGCGGGTCGTTGATGTTCTGCCTTGACTCTCTGACAGATATCACACTTGGCGATGTAGCTCCCGATTTCTCGCTTCATTCCATGCCACCAAAATTGTTCCTTCAAATCTTGGTACATCTTGGTACCTCCGGGGTGGATAGAGTATAGGGTGTCGTGGGCCTCCTTCAGTATGGCTTGCTTCAATTCTGAATCTGACGGCACACATAGGCGACCGTTGTACCAAAGTACTCCTTCTTCATCTTTGGCGAATCCTGGTGCCTTTCCTGCTGCTATTTGGCTCTTGATTCCGTCAATGCTGGCATTTCCCTTCTGGGCTTCCTTGATTTGGCTAATCAAAGTAGGTTGCAGCTCTATGCTGGCTAGGTATCCTTCACTAACTAGCTCCAATCAAAACTGTTCAAACTCTTCATACAGGCTAGGATGTTCTGCTGCTATCATGGAGTTCAGCTGACACGGTTGTTGATGACCCACAAGTATAGGGGATCGCAACAGTCTTCGAGGGAAGTATTACCCAATTTATTTATTCGACACAAGGGGAGACAAAGAATACTTGTAAGCCTTAACAGCGGAGTTGTCAATTCAGTTGCACACTGGAAACGAGACTTGCTCGCAAGAGTTTATCGGTAGCAACGGTTTTATAGCAGTAGGAATAGTGAAATAACGACGGCGGTGAAATAAAGACAGCAGTAGTGATTATAGTAAACAGCGAGGATTAAAATACCGTAGGCACGGGGACGGATGAACGGGCGTTGCATGGATGAGAGAATTCATATAACAATCATGGTAGGGCATTTGCAGGTAATAATAAAGCGGTATCCAAGTACTAATCAATCAATAGGCATGTGTTCCATATATAGTCGTACGTGCTCGCAATGAGAAACTTGCACAACATCTTTTGTCCTACCAGCCGGTGGAAGCCGGGCCTCTAGGGAAACTACTGGAAATTAAGGTACTCCTTTTAATAGAGTACCGGAGCAAAGCATTAACACTCTGTGAACACATGTGATCCTCACATCACCGCCTTCCCCTCCGGTTGTCCCAATTTACTGTCACTTTGGGGCCTCGGGTTCCGGACAACAACGTGTGTATACAACTTGCGAGGTAAGATCAATAAACAATGCATATCATGATGAAACAATAACATGTTCAGATCTGAGATCATGGCACTCGGGCCCTAGTGACAAGCATTAAGCATAACAAGTTGCAACAATATCATAAAAGTAACATCTACGGATACTAGGCACCATGCCCTAACAATCTTGTGACTATTACATGATCAATCTCATCCAATCCCTACCATCCCCTTCAGCCTACAGCGGGGGAATTACTCACACATGGATGGGGGGAACATGGCTGGTCGATGGAGAGACGTCGGTGGTGATGGCGGTGAAGATCCCCTCCAATTCCCCGTCCCGGCGGAGTGCCAGAACGGAGTTTACGGTCCCGAGGCGGAGTTTCGCGATGGCGGCGGCGTGCTTGGATGGTCTCCGGAAATATCGACGTACCCCCTGGCGTTTTAGGTCGAAAGACGTATATAGTCCGAGAGGAGAGCGTCGGGGGCCGCCGAGGCGCCCACACAACAAGGCGGCGCCCCCTGGGCCGCGCCGGCCTAGTGTGTGGGGGCCTCGGGCCCCACCGGCTTGCCCTTACGGCTCCGTCGGTATTACGGGAAAATAGGGCCTTTCGCATAAATTCCGAGGATTTTCCCGAAAGTTGGATTTACGCACAAAAACGAGACACCAGAGCAATTCCGCTGAAAACAGCGTTAGTCCGTGTTAGTTGTATCCAAAATACACAAATTAGAGGCAAAACAATAGCAAAAGTGTTCGGGAAAGTAGATACGTTTTGGACGTATCAACTCCCCCAAGCTTAGCTTATTGCTTGTCCTCAAGCAATTCGATTAACAAGCGAGTGCGATAAAAGAACTTTCACGAACATATTTGTTCATATGATGTAAATATTCTCATGATATGGCAAGTTCTTAAGCAATTCATAATAAGGTACATGCAAATAAAGTCATCTAGTAACTGTGTCAATCATAAAAGAGATACCAACAAACTAATAACAAGCATCATGAAGCACTTCAACAAGAAGGATTGCAATGTTCATAAAAGGATATGATAAAGTGGTATCTGATACATCCAATTTGCATCACTATTTTGTATCATAATTTGCTGTTATTCATTGATATATTTCATATTTGGACACAATACTTATGTTATTTCATCTATTTTGCATGTTTCATCATTATTGGAGGATCAAGCGCCGGAGCCGGGATTACTATTTGGAAAAAGCACCGTCAGAATACAATATTTCGGAAGATCAACTGTGGAAGGAAATTATACCAAAAACCCTATTTTTCCAGATGACGAAGGAAGCCAGAAGGGGGAGCAGAGAGGGCTCAAGGTGGGGCCAGACCACAGGCCGGCGCGGCCCATGGCCTGGCCGCGCCACCTTGTGGTGTGGGGGCCCCACAGCCCCTTTCGCCTCCTTTTCTTCGCGTATGCCTTCGTCCCGAAAACCTAAGCCACAGAGGGTACCTCACGAAGAGTTACAGCCGCCTCTGCGGGGCGGAGAACACCAGAGAGAAAAGAGCTCTCCGGCGGCAGGAATCCGCCGCGGAAATTCCCTCCCGGAGGGGGAAATCGACGCCATCGTCATCGTCATCGAGCTGGACATCATCTCCATCACCATCATCATCATCTTCATCATCTACACCGCCATCTCCACCGCTGCACCTCGTCACCGCTGTAACGATTTGGGTTGGATCTTGATTGTTTGATAGGGGAAACTCTCCCGGTGTTGATTTCTACTTGTTATTGATGCTATTGAGTGAAACCGTTGAACCAAGGTTTATGTTCAGATTGTTATTCATAATCATATCACCTCTGATTGTATTCCATATGATGTCTCGTGAGTAGTTCGTTTAGTTCTTGAGGACATGGGTGAAGTCTAAATGTTAGTAGTGAACTATGGTTGAGTAATATTCAATGTTATGATATTTAAGTTGTGGTGTCATTCTTCTAGTGGTGTCGTGTGAACGTCGACTACACGATACTTCACCATTTATGGGCCTAGGGGAGTGCATCTTGTATTCGGTTGCTGATTGCGGGGTTGCCGGAGTGACAGAAACCTGAGCCCCCGTTGGTATATCGATGCAAGAGGGATCGCGGGATCTCGAGTTTAAGGCTGTGGTTAGATTTATCTTAATTACTTTCTTGTAGTTGCGGATGCTTGCAAGGGGTATAATCACAAGTATATATTAGTCCTAGGAAGGGCGGTGCATTAGCATAGGTTCACCCACACAACACTTATCAAAACAATGAAGATTAATTGGCTGTATGAAGCGAAAGCACTAGACTAAAATCCCCGTGTGTCGTCAAGAACGTTTGGTCATTATAAGTAAACAAACCGGCTTGTCCTTTGTGCTAAAAAGGATTGGGCCACTCGCTGCAATTATTTCTCTCGCATTTTACTTACTCGTACTTTATTCATACTGTTACATCAAAACCCCTTGAATACTTGTCCGTGAGAATTTACGAGTGAATCCTTCATCGAAGCTGCTTGTCAACACCTTCTCGCTCCTCGTTGGGATCGACATTCTTACTTATCGAAGATACTACGATACACCCCCTATACTTGTGGGTCATCAAGACTATTTTCTGGCGCCGTTGCCGGGGAGTGAAGCGCTATTGGTAAGTGGAATTGGTAAGGAAAACCTTTACTTGTTTGTGCTGATTTTATTTACACTTGCTTGCTATAAGCCATTATGGAGAGATCTTCTCTTCAATTTCTATTTGGGAAATCTACTACTACTGCAACGGTAGTGGATGAGGCGCCAGGTGAGGAAGTGATACCATATAAAATACCTATGAAAATTATTGAACGTGTTATGGATAACCGCTATGAAGGGGATGGAAGCTGTCCATCCCGGTGATCATTCTACTGTTTTTGCATGAATTATGCGGGTTATTCAAATGTGCAGGTATTGCTATGAATGAAGTTAGAAAAAAACTATTCTCTATATCGATGTCTGGTAAAGCGGCGCATTGGTATAAATTGCTGAAGAATGGTGATTCTCTTGATTGGGAGGACATTGTGCCTTTATTTTATTCCAAATTCTATCCTCCAAGTGAAATTCACAAAGATCGGAACCGCATATATAATTTATGGCCTCATGATGGAGAGAGTATTGCCCAAGCTTGGGGGGAGATTGAAGTCTTTAATGCTCAAATGCCCCATTCATGAGCTTCCTGGTAATGTTATTATTGATAATTTGTATGCAAGACTTTCTTTTCAAGACAAGACCTTGCTGGATACTTCTTGTTACGGATCATTTACACGCAACAAAGAAGAGTTTAAAAGGGACCTTCTTGATCGGATCCAGGAGAATACTGAAGGATGGGAGAACGACAAAGATAGAGAGTCAGGTATAATCTTTGATTATAAATGCATTGAAGCTTTTATGGATACTGATAAATTTCGTAATATGAGTGCTATTTATGGTCTTGATTCCCAAGTTGTTGCAAATCTTTACAAAGCTTTTGCCTCTCATTATGAATTGCCTAAGAAGAATTTTGATAAGTATCATGAACCGTATAAAGATAAAATTGATTCATCCGTAAACAAATGTGTAGTGATTGAAGCTGTTGATCATGTTATTCACTGAAGCTTATATTGAAAAAACTCCTTTTCTGCTAAAATGAAAGAGTACTACTGTTATATCTAGTGTGGTTAATAAAAGTGAAAATAAACCTATAGAACACGAAGAACTAATTAAGGTTGAACTCTACTGTTGCAATAGTTAAAGATCTTGTGACTGAAAATGTGGAGGATGGTCATATTATTTTACGTGAAGATGCTTCTAATATTGTTTCACATCCTAATAAACCCAAACAAGTTAGTGTTCCTATGCTATCTGTTAGAATTGGTGATCATTGCTATTATGGTTTATGTGATATTGGTGCAAGTGTTAGTGCTATTCCTTATGAGCTTTACACGGAGATTATGCACGAAATTGATTCTTGTGAACTTGAAGATATTGATGTGGTTATTCAGCTGGCTAATAGAGAAACTATTTCTCCAATTGGTATTGTTCGAGATGTGGAAGTTCTATGTGGTAAGATTAAATATCCTGCTGACTTTTTGGTACTTGGTTCTGCTTCTAGTGATTATTGTCCTATCATTTTTGGTAGACCTTTTCTAAATACTTGTGGAGCTATTATAGATTGCAAGAAATAGAAAATTTTGACTAAATTTGTTGGTGAATCTTATGAGTTTAACTTCTCTAAATTTACCAAAACTCCTTATAAAGCTGATTTGCCTAGTGATGATTTTAAAATGGAGCGGTGTGCATCTATTGTTCTTGTTCCTAATAATCCTTTGCAGCAACATTTGGAGAATAGCGAGAGTGAAGTTTTTAGGAAAGAAAGAGATGAGCTTGAGGAAATTTTTCTTCGCCAACCTATTCTCAAGCATGATTTACCGGTGGAAGATTTGGGTACATCACCGCCACCAAAGGAAGATCCTGTTTTTGATTTAAAGCCTTTACACGATAATCTTAAATATGCTCATATTGATGATAAGAAAATATATCCTGTTATTATTAGTTCTAAGCTTTCAGAGATTGAGGAAGAAAGGTTATTGGAAATATTGAAGAAACACCGAGGAGCTTTTGGCTACACTCTTGATGATTTGAAGGGGATTTCTCCTTCTATTTGCCAACATGCTATTAATATGGAAGATGATGCAAAGCCTGTTGTTGAACATCAGCGTCGTCTAATTCCGAAGATGAAGGAGGTGGTAAGGAATGAGGTATTAAAACTTCTTGAAGCTGGTATTATATATCCTATTGCCGATAGTAGATGGGTTAGTCCTATGCATTGCGTTCCTAAGAAAGGAGGAATGACTGTTGTGCCTAATGATAATGATGAGCTCATCCCTCAAAGAGTAGTTGTAGGGTATAGAATGTGCATTGATTTTCGAAAAGTTAATAAAGTTACTAAGAAAGATCATTACCCTTTACCCTTTATTGATCAAATGCTAGACAGGTTGTCTAAAAATACTCATTTTTGCTTTCTTGATGGTTATTACGGGTTTTCACAAATTGCTTGTTAAAGCTAAAGATCAAGAGAAAACCACTTTCACTTGTCCTTATGGAACTTATGCTTATAGGCGTATGCCTTTTGGTTTATGTAATGCTCCTGCTACTTTTCAAAGATGCATGTCTGCTATTTTTCATGGCTTTTGCGAGAGTATTGTAGAGGTGTTCATGGATGATTTTTACGTCTATGGGAATTCTTTTGATAATTGCTTGCGAAACCTCGATAAAGTTTTGCGAGAGATGTGAAGAAACTAACCTTGTTCTTAATTGGGAGAAATGCCACTTTATGGTTAATGAAGGAATTGTATTGGGACATAAAATTTCCGAGAGAGGTATTGAAGTTGATAGAGCTAAAGTTGAAGCAATTGAGAAGATGCCCTATCCAGAGTGATGTTGAAGGTATTCGTAGTGTTCTTGGTCATGCTTGGGTTTTATAGGAGATTTATTAAAGATTTCTCCAAGATTTCAAAGCCTCTTACTAATCTTCTTCAAAAAGATGTACCTTTTGTTTTTGATGATGATTGTAAGGAAGCTTTTGAAACTCTAAAGAAAGCCTTAACAAGCTGCTCCGTAGTTGAACCTCCTGATTGGAATTTGCCTTTTGAAATAATGTGTGATGCTAGTGATTTTGCTGTAGGCGCTGTTCTTGGACAGCGAGTAGATAAAAAATTAAATGTTATTCATTATGCTAGTAAGACTCTTGATGTTGCTCAAAGAAATTATGCTACAACTGAAAAGGAATTATTAGCCGTAGTTTTTGCATGTGACAAGTTTAGACCCTATATTGTTGATTCAAAAGTCACGATTCATACTGATCATGCTACAATTAGATACCTTATGACAAAGAAAGATGCTAAGCCAAGGCTTATTAGATGGGTAGTTCTTTTGCAAGAATTTGATTTACATATTATAGATAGGAAAGGTGATGATAATCATGTTGCTGATAATTTGTCTAGATTGGAAAATATTACTTATGATCATGTTCCTATTAATGATAGTTTTCCAAATGAACAATTGGCTGCAATAAAGGTTAATTCGCGAGATAGCCCTTGGTATGCCGATTATGCTAACTTTATTGTTTCGAAGTATTTGCCTCCAACCTTTTCAGCTCAGCAAAGGAGGAAATTCTTTTATGATTTGAGGCATTATTTTTGGGATGACCCACACTTATATAAAGAAGGAGTAGATGGTATTATGTGAAGATGTGTTCCTGAATATGAACAACAAGAGATATTGAGTAAATGCCATGGTAGTGTTTATGGAGGACATCACGCTGGAGATAGAACCGCGCAAAAGGTTCTACAATCAAGTTTTTATTGGCCAACACTTTTCAAAGATGCAAGGAAGTTTATCTTATCTTGTGATGAATGTCAAAGAGTTGGTAATATCTCTAGACGCAATGAAATGCCTATGAATTATACTCTTGTTATTGAACCATTCGATTGTTGGGGATTCGACTTCATGGGTCCTTTCCCTTCTTCGAAGGTAACACTCATATACTTGTTGCTTGTTGATTATGTTACTAAATGGGTAGAAGCTATACCTACAAAAAGTGCTGATGGTGAGACCTCTTTAAAAATGCTTTTAGATATTATTTTTCCTAGATTTGGAGTACCTAGATATATTATGACTGATGGAGGCTCTCATTTTATTCATGGAGGTTTTAGAAAAACTCTTGCTAAGTATGGTATTAATCATAGAATTGCTTCCGCTTATCACCCTCAAACTAGTGGTCAAGTAGAATTATCAAATAGAGAGATTAAATCTATTTTGGGAAAGACTGTTAATAAATCTAGAAAGAATTGGGCTAGCAAATTGAAGGAAGCACTATGGGCTTATAGAACTTCTTATAAAAATCCTATGGGAATGTCTCCGTATAAAATGGTTTATGGAAAAGCTTGTCATTTACCTTTAGAACTAGAGCACAAAGCTTATTGGGTTGTTAGAGAACTAAATAAAGATCCTAAACTAGCCGGTAATAAGAGGTTGCTGCAATTAAGTTCTCTACATGAATGGAGAAGTGAAGCTTGTGAAAATGCTAAACTCTTTAAATAAAAAGTTAAGAAATGGCACGATAGAAGGATCATCAAAAGAGAGTTTAATATTGGGGATAAAGTCCTATTGTATCGGTCTCGTCTCAGATTCTTTGCAGGGAAATTACTCTCGAAATGGGAAGGACCATATGTTGTTGAGGAGGTGTATCGTTCGGGAGCAATTAAAATTAGCTCTCTCCAAGGCAATGCTACGCAAGTGGTGAATGGACAAAGACTCAAGCATTATATCTCGGGTGATTCTTATAATGTTGATGTTGATATTATTCAAGTGGAAACACCGGAGGCTTTCATCAAAGGACAAATTGATAGTCCGACAGAACTCGACTTCGAATAGGTAACAGTACAGGTAATAAAAAGTCCGCGTTTAGCTTTCCGAACAATATTTCTGCTGTTTTTGGAAAATATTAAAAATTACGGGATCGAAACGGAGTGGAAGAGACGCGCGAGGACCCGTCACCATAGGCCGGCGCGGGCCCCACCCTGGCCGCGCCGCCCTATGGTGACAGCCCCTCGGCGTCCCGTGTCCACTCGTTTTCGGCCTGGAACCTTCCTTTTGTCGTAAAAATATTTGCTATATAATCCCCCGGACCCTTGGAGGTCCGTATATCGTTTTCTCGTCGTGTTTTGTTTCGAGCTGTTTTCTACCAGGATCTGTTTTGATTTAGAAGCACCATGGTCTCCAACAACAAAGACAAGGGACCTTTGGAGGAAGATATTCAAGACCCTGAATTGAAGGAAGAAGTCGAGAGCCAGGATGAGGAAGAAGTGGAGGAGGTTCCGCAAGCACACCAGCGTGCCACCATTGCAAGCATTGGTGTGATATCAAATCCATCCAACACCAAGAGGAGTGCACGGATCGCTACCGGAGGAGTAGTTCCACGTCGCTTCTTAGCTCCAAGGACATCTTCTCCAGGCAATTACCACCCTTTCCGCAATCTAATCTACAATCGTCAAACTGAAAAGACCCCCAAGGTAGTGTTGCCAAGTGGTTGGGATATAGATCGTTCTAACATTGCGGGAGAGATGAAATGCGAAGGCTGAAGGATGGGGAAACAACTCTAGGAGTTGGGACTCGCCACCTGACATGATTATGAGCCGCGTTGAGCACAACTCAGAGATGATTCGCAACCTCACCTGTGAGATTGAGGATTTAAAGGAACTTGTTAAGAAGCTTGTCGAGAAGAATCCACCATCACCGCCGAAGGAGTAATTCATCATCGGTATTGGCATCCCCTTGGTTTGTTCCAAGCTTGGGGGAGTGCCGCGGTATCACATCATCACTACCTTTATCTTTTACTATCAAGTAGTGTCATATCATGAGTAGGGAAGTTATCATATGGAATAGTTTGCAATGTGGAAGTATCTCTCATAGTTTGTTATCTATGTATCCGTTGGTGTGAGTTATCGTTATGGAATATTAATGAGAAGTCTTATCATTTACCTTTTGCACACCTTATTTTAGTTTGCAATCTCCATTATATGATTACTCTTGACATTAGTATTGATATCACTTTGGGAGCATCAAGTAAATCTATTTGGTTTTGGCAAACTTAGCATTGGTCAATAGCAACAACATCTTGATGTTTAAATAGAAGAGAGAAATACACTTAGATATATTACTCTATTATCTCTATGCTAATGAGTTTAGTATTCTGAAGTTAAAATTGCTTGTGCTTATGAGAAAGATGCATGATTGTTTCTATCATATGTATATTTGTTTGTTTCCCTCAACCTCTATGCTTGCTATCAAACCTTGCTAGCCAAAAACCTGTATTGAGAGGGGAATGCTTCTCATACATCCATAACCTTAGACCAAACCTATGCCATTTGTGTCCACCATACCTACCTACTATGTGGTATTTTGCGCCACTCCAAGTAAATACTTCATGTGCTACCTTTAAATAATTCAAACTATACTACTCCTTATTTGTGTTAATGTTTTATAGCTCATGAGGAAGTATGTGGTGTTTTATCTTTCAATCTTGTTGGGCGGACTTTCATCAATGGACTAGTGGCACATCCGCTTATCCAATAATTTTGCAATAAGAGCTGGCAACGGGGTTCCCGGCCCCAATTAATAACTTTCATTAATAATTCTCTTCACATGTTTTGCCCTGATTTATCAGTAAGCAACTTAATTTTGCAATAGACACTCCTCCATGGTATGTGAATGTTGGAAGGCACCCGAGGATTCGGTTAGCCATGGATTGAGAAAGCCAAGGTTGGGGGAGTGTCATCCATAATAAAACTAAAATACATGTGTAAACAAAAGAGAAGGGGGATGATCTACCTTGCTGGTAGAGATGACGTCCCTCATGGGAGCCGCTCTTGGAAGGTTCGTTTGGCAAGGGGGTTAGAGTGCCCGCTACCATTCGTTGACAACAACAAACACCGCCCAAAATCTTACTTTTATGCTCTTTATATGATTTCAAAACTTGAAAAGCTCTAGCACATGATTTAATCCCTGCTTCCCTCTGCGAAGGGCCTATCTTTTACTTTTATGTTGAGTCAGTAAACCTATTTCCCTCTGTCTTAAGCAAGCAATTGAGTTGTTGTGAACCAACCATTTATGCTATGATTGAGCTAATCATGTCCTTTATACTTTCTTCTTTAGTACAAATTTTATCTGAATGAATATGACTTTGAAAGTTATCAATGATTATGAGGAGATTGTTATGATTGAGAATGAAAGCCCTGCTATATAAATTCTAATATGAAAACTTTGCTTAGAAGATAAGTACAATCCGTTAGTAGTTCTCTGACCAAGAACGAAGTTTGCCATAACCATTTATGATTTCCTATGCACCTTTACTTGTGATTTCTCTTTACTTATTTCAAGTTGAGTAATATGAAGAGAATGTTTACTAGAATGTCTTGTGTGAATCAATATGATGCTTCTTGTCCGTATTTTATTTATCGACTCCTCACTCCATAAACATGTGGTCTTGTTTATTGAGCTCAGTTTCGCTTGGGGACAAGCGAGGTCTAAGCTTGGGGGGAGTTGATACGTCCAATTTGCATCACTATTTTGTATCATAATTTGCTGTTATTCATTGATATATTTCATATTTGGACACAATACTTATGTTATTTCATCTATTTTGCATGTTTCATCATTATTGGAGGATCAAGCGCCGGAGCCAGGATTCTGCTGGAAAAAGCACCGTCAAGAATACAATATTTCGGAAGATCAAGCTGTGGAAGGAAATTATACCAAAAACCCTATTTTTCCAGATGACGAAGGAAGCCAGAAGGGGGAGCAGAGAGGGCTCAAGGTGGGGCCAGACCACAGGCCGGCGTGGCCCATGGCCTGGCCGCGCCACCTTGTGGTGTGGGGACCCCACATCCCCTTTCGCCTCCTTTTCTTCGCGTATGCCTTCGTCCCGAAAACCTAAGCCACAGAGGGTACCTCACGAAGAGTTACGGCCGCCTGCGCGGGCGGAGAACACCAGAGAGAAAAGAGCTCTCCGGCGGGCAGGAATCCGCCGGGGAAATTCCCTCCTGGAGGGGGAAATCGACGCCATCGTCATCGTCATCGAGCTGGACGTCATCTCCATCACCATCATCATCATCATCTTCATCATCTACACCGCCATCTCCACCTCTGCACCTCGTCACCGCTGTAACGATTTGGGTTGGATCTTGATTGTTTGATAGGGGAAACTCTCCCGGTGTTGATTTCTACTTGTTATTGATGCTATTGAGTGAAACCATTGAACCAAGGTTTATGTTCAGATTGTTATTTATAATCATATCACCTCTGATTGTATTCCATATGATGTCTCGTGAGTAGTTCGTTTAGTTCTTGAGGACATGGGTGAAGTCTAAATGTTAGTTGTGAACTATGGTTGAGTAATATTCAATGTTATGATATTTAAGTTGTGGTGTCATTCTTCTAGTGGTGTCGTGTAAACATCGACTACACGATACTTTACAATTTATGGGCCTAGGGGAGTGCATCTTATATTCGGTTGCTGATTGCGGGGTTGCCGGAGTGACAGAAACCTGAGCCCCCGTTGGTATGTCGATGCAAGAGGGATCGCGAGGATCTCGAGTTTAAGGTCTGTGGTTAGATTTATCTTAATTACTTTCTTGTAGTTGCGGATGCTTGCAAGGGGTATAATCACAAGTATGTATTAGTCCTAGGAAGGGCGGTGCATTAGCATAGGTTCACCCACACAACACTTATCAAAACAATGAAGATTAATTAGGCTGTATGAAGCGAAAGCACTAGACTAAAATCCCCGTGTGTCCTCAAGAACGTTTGGTCATTATAAGTAAACAAACCGGCTTGTCCTTTGTGCTAAAAAGGATTGGGACACTCGCTGCAATTATTTCTCTCGCATTTTACTTACTCGTACTTTATTCATCTGTTACATCAAAACCCCTTGAATACTTGTACGTGAGCATTTACAGTGAATCCTTCATCGAAACTGCTTGTCAACACCTTCTGCTCCTCGTTGGGATCGACATTCTTACTTATCGAAGATACTACGATACACCCCCTATACTTGTGGGTCATCAGTATCTCGCTTGCCTGTATTTGTAGCAAAACATAAATGCCCAGGCACCTCTGAAGTTCATAGAAAGACTAGAAGTAAATTTGTCAAAGATAAAAGCATCAAAGTTATACCACAGCTGATCATATTTTGGGTCAAGCATATTATACTAAGAATGATAGTCATGCTCTAAAGAAAGTGCTCAAAGAAAGGATGGTGACTCAACATAAAAGTAAAAGATTGACCCTTCGCAGAGGGAAGCAGGGATTAACATGTGCTAGAGCTTTTCATTTTCAAAAACAGAAGTAAAATTATTTTGAGAGGTGTTTGTTGTTGTCAACGAATGATAGTGGGTACTCTAACCACCTCGCCAACCAGACTCTCAAGAGCGGCTCCCATGAAGGACGTTATCTCTACTAGCAAGGTAGAGCATCCCTCTTCTCTTTTGTTTACACATGTATTTTATTTTCATTATGGATGACACTCCCCCCAACCTTTGCTTACACAAGCCATGGCTAACCGAGTCCTCGGGTGCCTTCCAACATTCACATACCATGGGGAAGTGTCTATTTGCAGGTTAAGTTGCTTACTGATGAATCAGAGCAAAACACGTGAAGAGAATTATTGATGAAGGTTAATTAATTGGGGCTGGGAACCCCGTTGCCAGCTCTTTTTGCAAAATTATTGGATAAGCGGATGTGCCACTAGTCCATTGGTGAAAGTCTGTCCGGAGTAAATGACAAGGTTGAAAGATAAAACACCACATATTTCCTCATGAGCTATAAAACATTAACACAAATTGAGCGGTAGTTTGAAGGTTTAAAGGTAGCACATGAGAATTTACTTGGAATGGTTTGAAATGCCATGCATAGGTATTTATGGTGGACACTTTGGAATAACTTGGTTTTCAGGTGTTTGGAAGCACGAGCAGCGTTCCCGCTCAGTACAAGTGGAGGCTAGCAATAGACTAGGAAGCGACAATCAAGAGAGCAATAACTGTCATAATCATGCTTGCGACAAAATAAAATTAACGGAGGCATAAAAGTGATACAAGAACTCTGAAACAAAGTAGATCAGCGAGGCTTAATTGACTTTTGTTTAGTCATATGCATGCATGAGCATGTGCCAAGTCAATTCAAGTGAATTATTCAGAGGAGGATACCACAAATTCATACCGATCTATGAATAAAACGATGCAAGCAAATATCCATGACATGCTACTCATTATTAATAAATTGGAACTAATTATGAGAGATCGTAAACTACTAGACTTTCATTAAATGACATATACCTCATATGAACCAACTAAGCATGCTCACATGGATGAGTATATGTACAAAAATGAAAACAAATAGAGTTCATACCAGCCTCTCACCACAGTCAAATTGCCGTAGATCGTCATTATTGCCTTTCACTTGTGCAACTTGAATAATAATATGAAATGAAACCAAGCTCCAACCACCGGAGACCTCTGAACTCCCTAATGAACTTTACAAAACCAAAGAAGAACAACAAATATTTTTGGTGTTTTCGGGTTAGAAACAAGAACAAAAGGAAACAAGAAAACAAAAGCAAAATCTTTTTGGGTTTTCTCATAGCAAACCAACGATAGCAAATAAAGTAAAATAAGAGCAAAGAACCAAATAAACAAATGGTGAAGAGAAACAACAGAAATATTTTTGGTCTTTTTGTGTTTTAGGAAAGAAACAAAGCGAAAACAAGAGAATGCAAACTAACGAAACACGAGAAAGCGAGGATGGCAGAAATCTGCCAAAACCTGACAGCAGTACAGAAATCGAAATTAACAAAAAACTTCTATTGCTCAGCTCAAAAAGTGTTCAACTAATGAAAGTTAGATAACAACCTGGGGCACATGCTAAAAAATTTGCAACTCAAAATAACGTTCTGACTGTGCGTACGAATTTTTTTGGTAACAGCCCAGAATCTGTTTTTGGACAGCACTTCCTAAAATATCATCTCCCTCTCATTAGAAGACCACTCTAAGAAACTAAACAAGTATGTACAAGTATCCAGCAAACATAATATGCAAAGAATGAGTGATGCCGGTATACCTCCCCCCAAGCTTAGGCTTTTGGCCTAAGTGGAGTTCATTCCCACGGTCCCCATGAAGTGGTGTCCCGTAGTATGACGAAGAACGACCCAGTTCTAAGTATGTGCTTGAAGAAGCAACAGGGTACGTGACGGTGTAGTCGTAGGAGGGCTCAGCGTCC
Source organism: Lolium rigidum (assembly GCF_022539505.1). Lineage (NCBI taxonomy): Eukaryota > Viridiplantae > Streptophyta > Magnoliopsida > Poales > Poaceae > Lolium > Lolium rigidum. The sequence goes on along the minus strand of NC_061514.1, from coordinate 346,404,635 downwards.
TCGGAGTCATGTTGCTGGTGGAAGCCTTGTATCTTCAGTTTCTCATCCACCTCCTCCTTAGAGCGCGACCATGGTTTCCTGCCAATACTGAACAAATCTGTTTGGGGTAAGAGGACTTCCCTCTCATCCTCGTCAGCAAATAACATTCTATAAACAATATTATCCATACTAGAGTCAATTGTAACAAATTGGTGACTCTTCATAGCAGCAATATCTAACTTAACAGGTGGTATTTCTACATCAGTGGGGTCAAGAGGGAGATCTAGACGTGCCAAAATACGTGATGCAATTATTCCCCCATAAATAGGCCCCTTGTTAGTCAAACGGCGAGCAATCACAGAACCAAGATGATAAGGTGTCTCCCCAGTGAGTGCAGCAATTAAGAAAGCAAGATGGTAACTAGAAATATTACTAGTGTTCTCCCTACTAAGAATGCTAGTAGCAAGGTAATAAGCAAAATACTTAATGGCGGGGAGTTGAATGTTTCTTATCTTGCCACGCTGAATGGTGCGGCAATCATCATGTGTAATTTCTCGATAGAGCTCCAGCAAAACCCTGGGGTTGTCCTCAATCTTCCTCGCTGTACCTGCAGGGGCAATACCCAATGCAGCACAAAAATACTTCAACTTCATTGTGACAGGATTACCATAGATCTTGAATGCAACCGTCGGGTTGAAGTGCTTGTTGTTGAACTTGAAGCTCTCCACAAAGATTTTAGTAAGCATGTAGTATTGCTTCCTCTCATCCTCCATATAGGCGGTTAAACCCGCCTTTCCGACGAGAGTCAAGAAATCATCCAACAACCCTGCATTGCTCAAAAATTCGTAACATGGAAAAGATGAAGCATTAGGGTCTCCATTGCCCTCATCGAAGCTTGGTGCAATCACGTCCTCATTATAGGATCGTCTAATCCGAGTGGATGCCCTCGAGGGCCTCCCCGTGCTCGTCGTCTCTCCTTCGAACACCTCTCCAAAGTTGTAGTTGTTCATTTTCCTTTTCTGAAATTTTTCAACAATCATTATAAAATTTGATTTCAAGGTATATAATTGAGGGGAACTACTATAGGAACTTGCTAGAGTACTAAACATGCATCAAAACTAGTTTCTACCACTTAGAACAAGCATGCAAGCTCACTAAACATGTTACCTACAGCAGCAAAATATTCAAGATATACTCAACCAAACAAAATTCTAATTGGATAATCAAAGGAGTCACATACCGGAGAGCAAATGTGCCAAATTTCAGACAGAAATCTGGGTTGAGCAAAGAGATCGAGAAATCGCGAGTTCTTGAGCAGAAACGCGAGTGAGAGAAAGTGAGTACGAGTTTTTTCGGGAGAGAGAGTGCAATGAGTGAAAGAGATGACGAAGTGGGGCAAGGAGGGGCCCACACACCAGGGTGGCGCGCCCCCCTTGCTGGCCGCGCCGGCCTGTGGGGTGCCACCCTGGGGTGCCCCACTGGTCATCCCCAGGTGCTCCCAGGTGCTCCTTCGAAAAATAAGACTACCAGTATAATTTTTATAAATTTTTGAGAACTTCGAAAAATGCACATTTATGGGTGTTAAATTAATTATTACTGCGCAGGAAAATGATTTCCAAAATCTTAAACAACTAAAGCATATTGCAAAACAAAAGGTGCTACAGCAAGTAAAACAAATGGAGGGAGAAAGAAAGAAAGAAATGTTGTTTAGCCCTCTTATGCATTAAAATATACTTGTTAACAAGGTTGATCAAGTCCTGCTACCAAATAAATTTTAGGGATTTCTATTTTCGTGCCCTCGGGTCCTTAGTTGTGCTCAGTTTTCCCCAGCTCCTTAGTTTTTCCTCAGTTTTACCCAAACGTTTGTCTGAAACCATCACACGTGATGTAACGGCCGGTTGCCGACGGTTGACCGTTATCTTCCGACTAGTGGGGCCACGTAGAGCCCGCAAAGACACGTCGAGACCATCCATCTTTGTTTGACCGTAAGCATCGCTGTATCCCCGACCAAAACGCGAACGAGTGGGGCTTCGGTATATCGAATGACAAGTGGGGCCATGACGCCGATACAAGGGGCAATACACGGGTAGGATTAGATTTTTAAATGGAGCTCTACGGCGATGGCACGGAGGAGGTGGCATGCGGGGTGCCGAGATGAGATCGACGTCCACAAAGAAGCTGCATGAGGCGAGACCGAGACGCATTAGATAGATATGAACTAGACGCGTTTAACCATGCAAAGAAGAGAAGAAATGGTCGACGACATCGAAGACTACGTCAAAACTTTGACTCGGCCGTGTCGGACACGAACACGAGCAATGTAGAGAAAACTAGTGTCTCTCCTTTACGGCGTGTATAGGTGGGTGCTAGGAGAGTGTGGTGGCGAAGGGGAAAGACCTCGCGGCGGTCCGTGGCGTCCGAGCATAGCGGGTCGGCGTGGCCGTGCCCACGGCGGCGTGCATGCATGTTCGGCATTGGCATCGGCATGTACGTTCGGCATTGGCCTCGGCGGTATCTACGGTGTGTCGGTGATCGAATGAGGGGACGGGATTGAGGGTGCATCCCGACGTTGACCTAGCAGTGGCGGCGAGCATAGCCGTTCTGACCATGCCGATATCGGCATCGGCATCGTTTGGAGGCTATGGTGCTCGAATCAAGTTGGGATTTGTTTCTCGTAGGCCAAAATGAATTTGAAACAAGTTTCATGTTGAAGGTTAGGTAACGAAAGTTTGTAACTATCCCAAAATTATACTAGCGCCATGGTGAGGTTCTTTTTGATAGAGCTATACGGTTGGGCAAACTTTTTTGACACTTTTTAGATAGGGTTCCTTGTTGTTACACGTATGGCATCATGTATGGAAAATTTGTGGTCATTTGGAGATGTTCGAAAAAATCACTTTGCTTAAGCGCATGCCGTTTCGTCTCGTCTGAAACCAGACTTTTCTAACAAGGTGATTTTTTCTACCTTCTCTAAATAACCTCAAATTTCATACAGCTGATCTTCTATACATAGATAGATAGATTGTTTCGTTTTTACATTTTTCGAACTTTTTATTTCCCTTTATAATACCCAATTGATTTTCAGGTCAAAACCTTGAAAAACAGCATCATGTATGGCATCATTTCACCCTAAATTTCAAATTTTCTGAAACTTTCCCTTTTAGATATTCCTTGTTGTTATAGGTATGCCATCATGTATGCCAAACTTGGTTAGGTCTCACTGAAACCAGCTTTTGTAACAAATTAGGTGATGGTTTATCATTTTTTTTGCGTGAAAAGTAATGGCTACAACAAATTGTTGATGGTTTATCATTTTTTTGCGTGAAAAGTAATGGCAACAACAAATCGGTGATGGTTTATCATTTTTTTTGCGTGAAAAGTAATGGCTACAACAAATTGTTGATGGTTTATCATTTTTTTGCGTGAAAAGTAATGGCAACAACAAATCGGTGATGGTTTATCATTTTTTTGCGTGAAAAGTAATGGCTACAACAAATTGTTGATGGTTTATCATTTTTTTGCGTGAAAAGTAATGGCAACAACAAATCGGTGATGGTTTATCATTTTTTTTGCGTGAAAAGTAATGGCTACAACAAATTGTTGATGGTTTATCATTTTTTTGCGTGAAAAGTAATGGCAACAACAAATCGGTGATGGTTTATCATTTTTTTTGCGTGAAAAGTAATGGCTACAACAAATTGTTGATGGTTTATCATTTTTTTGCGTGAAAAGTAACGCCTAAAATAGTTTATAATTTTTAGCGCGTGAAAAATAATACGAGAAAACCGCCCTTCGACATACTTAGAGGGTGGAAGCTAATTAACCGCCAACGAGAGAGAGAGAGAGGGGTTATCCTGCCCGTTCCCTATATCATACGATCAACGGTCGGCGGGCACGATCCGCGTGACATGGGCTAGACCAATCAGGGCGATGATGCACGTACTGCGAGAATTTGTGAAGAGAGAGGGCAAAGCCGAGTACTATCAAGAAACCAAGGGCACTCGAGTAGTAAACGAGACTAAGGGATTCAAATTTGAGATTTGAAAAATGGAAAATGTGTGTTTTGTACAATGAAACCCATCTTGGCCTACCTCAAACTATTTGCAATACCAATATACAACGAGTGTGAGAATTGTGGCCTCATTTAGACAAAGTATGATTTGGGGGAAGCTTGTTTTGGGAAGGGCTTGTTGTGGAAAACCATGCACCTTCATAGCTACTAGGTGATTTGAGAAGTGGCAATTTGTGGTAAAACTTGATTTATCTATGATTTATCTATGATTTGAGAAGTGGCAATTTGTGGTAAAGACTCCATGAGTAAGTGCCACTCTTTTTAGGATTTTTTTGCACATTAAATGACTCATTTAACTAGTTAATCCCATTTGTTGACTCTCCGTTGACCAGCCACTTGAGGGTAAAACTGAGTATATTGCACTAGCCAGTATTAGCACTCGAGGGGAAAATTGAGCACACAAAAAATGCTAGTATAAGACTCGAGGGTATAACTGAGTATATCTAAATTTCCAGGGTTAGACTCGAGGACACGTGCAATTGTTGACGCGTAGACGCGGGTCGCGGTGGAGAAGTCGAGACGTGCAATCGTGGACGCGTGTCGCGTTGCAGAAGTCCAAGACGTGCAGACGTGCACCGGTGCACGCGTAGGACGCGGGTCGCATTAACCACCCCTCGCCTTTATAGACGCCTCCTCGCACTCTCTCTGTCACTCTCACTCGCTCACGCATCGCCAACTCTCTCACGTCCCATCATCTTCTCCAAAGCAAAAAACCCTCTCCCTCTCCCTCTTCCTCTTCCTCCGCCGTAGAGATGGACAAGGAGAATGCCAATCCCATCGTCGAGGTGGGCTCAAAGCGCGACGCCTCCATCTTCGGCGCCGTCCCCTCTACGGACGACGACGCCTCCGCCGCCGCCGCCGTCGCCGGTGCATCGGACGGCTGCTGCCGCCGGTGGCGGTCGGATCCCGGCGGGATGGGTCGACCCCTACGACCCCGTGCCGTACGTCCCGCCCCCGAACCCCTACGACACCTCCCTGGAGGACCCATGGAACGAGGTAACTACGGTTTGCTTCCTTTTTTGTTCCCCATTCCTTTTTGAACCCTATTTTTGCTGGTGTAGATGGATCCGTAGATGGATGAGTATTGGGCTAATATTTGCGCCGATTTTATTCCATTTTGTTTTGATCACTTCTTGATTTCGTTTAAGATTTGGGGTTCGGCTGTTCGGTTAATTTATGCAAGTAATATTGGATCTCAATCGAGTTAATTTATGCAAGTAATCATGGGATCTCAATCGGTTATTTTATGCACTAATCAAAAGATATCAACCGTTTAATTTTGCAAATAATCTTGAATGTGTTCAAGTTTAGATCTAGTTCAGATCTAGAATCTGTTTCTTTGCCTATGATGAATGGTTGGGCACAAATTTTTACGGGGAGGGTTCAGCGAACCATTGCGTGTACAAATCTGTTGTGCATGAGCTTTAGTTCGCTAACACCTTCCCTGTAGATATATAATCATGTCCACTCTAAGCGAGGCTGACTCTGTTTTTCTTAACTTTGTTATCATGTACGTTAGTCATCGTTGCAACTCATTCACTAGTTTCTGTTTGATATGGATCGGATGTACGGCAGCGACGTCGGCAGCCGACGAAGAGGAGGAGGACGTCAAGACTCGCCGGGTCCTGCGGAGGCTGCAGGTCGGCCGGTACATCTCCTACTTCGCCAAGGAGGTGTACGGGTGCCCCTTCGCACCGGGAGACTCGGCGCCACGGACTTCAAGCTGCCTCGTCACGCATGCTGAGAACATCAGCAACACCTTCCCCAACGTCGGCACGACGGTGAACGTCCACTCCTTCCGCGCCAAGCACGGGGCGCTCGGCATGCACCTCCGCGGCTTGCGGCGGGTGGAGATCTCCGCCGGCCGCATGCCTCCGCTCAAGCCCAAGGCTCCCAAGGGGAGCAAGAGCAACAAGTGGAGGCAGAGCCGGATGGGGTAGGCGGAGTCCCCGGACGTGTCTTCTGCTGCTGCTGCTGCCTCCTAGTTTGTTGTTGGGATCCCTTTGTTGTTAGCTAGGGATCCCTTGTTGTTATGTTAGTATGATGGTCTCTGTGAAGAACCTGTTACTATGTTGGCTGCTTGTGTATGCAGCCTATTATCTATCCGTATTATCTAGGGATTATCTATCCCTAGTCTACTATATTTTGTTGGCCGTACTTAGTTTTCTTGATTTACTATGATTGTGAATTTATCGTACATTATCCTGGAGATTTGCTTCTAGATTTAACTACATACATATGGACCGGAGGGAGTACTAGATTTGCTGCCATATTGGGCAAACAACGAGGGCCAAAAGGCACAAATAATTGAAGAAAGTCAGAAATGCAAGCTTCTCTAGATTTTATACTAATTTGGTGAAAAGGACGAGAGAGAAAGAGGGGAAAAAGGTGCACTTAATAATGCCAATTTTGGGCCGAGAGAGACAGAACCCAGCTCCTGCTCACGTGCAACCAAACGCTTCTCGTCCTGTCCCACGCGGTCCCTTTCTACCAGCCCCACGCGACGCGGGCCCACACGACGCGGCCCCACACGACGCGGCCCCACACGTGACGAGACGGTCAACTAAGCGGGAATCCTGCCGTCCGAGTTGCTTACGCGGGTTTCAGACAAACGTTTGGGGGTAAAACTGAGGAAAAACTAAGGAGCTGGGGAAAACTGAGTACAACTAAGGAACCGAGGGCACGAAAATAGAAATCCCTAAATTTTATATGACATAAGAAGAAATAAACCTCAAATCAATCATGTTACCTTATATTGAATTGATATAGATCCAATCACAAGAGTTTGATATTCTTCTTTAGGCTCATATATAGGACAATCAATGGATCCCACCTTGATAGTTTTCACATTAAAAATTGTATTAACTCCATATACTTTATCAATCCTCTTGGGAAAATAGACAGTATGTTCCTTGTCATCAACATTGAAATTAACCTTGCCTTTATTGCAATCAATAACAGACCTACTGAGTATTAAGAAAGGGTCTTCCAAGAATAATGGACATATTATCATCTTAAGGCATTTCCAACACAACAAAATCAGTCAATATCAAGCAGTGTTGAGTAACTTGAACAGGAACATTTTCACATACACCAAAAGGAATAGCAGTAGATTTATCAGCCATTTGCAAAGATATATCAGTTGGTATCAACTTATCTAAATCAAGTCTCTTATAAAGAGAAAAAGGCATTACACTAACTCCTGCTCCCAAATCACATAGAGCAGTTCTAACATAATTATTCTTGATGGAACAAGGAATAGTCGGTATACCTGGGTCTCCCAGCTTCTTTGGAACCTTACCATTGAAGGAGTAATTAGCGAGCATAGTGGAAATCTCCTCATTAGGAATTTTCCTTTTGTTAGAGACAATATCTTTCATATACTTTGAATAAGGAGGCAATTTAATATCATCAGTCAAAGGGATTTGCAAAAATAAAGGTTTCATCCAATCACGAAATTTATTATAATGTTCCTCTTCCTTTGATTTTAGTTTCTTAGCAGGAAAAGGCATTGGCTTTTGAACCCAAGGTTCTCTTTCATTACCATGTTTCTTTGTAATAAAATCTTCTTTAGTGTACTTCTTATTTTTATCATGCTTTTCAGGTTCTTTTTCAATTTCTTCTTTATCGGGAGCATCATTCTTATCATTATCTTCATCATGTTCATTACCACTTTTAGTTTCAGCATCAGAAATAGAAATACTATTAGGATCATTAACAGGTTCAGAGGATTCTACAACAGTTTTATGTTTCTTCTTCTTTTTCTTAGAAGGAATACTAATTTCTTTAGTTCGTTGAGAATCTTGTTCAATTATTTTGGGATGCCCTTCAGGATATAAAGGATCCTGGGTAGAAACACCGCCTCTAGTTGTTACTTCATAAACTTGTTTCTCTTCATGATTATTTTTTAACAAGTCATTTTGCACTTTAGTAAGTTGATCAATTTGAGTTTGAATCATATCAAAATGTTTAACAAGCATCTTAACATCATTGGAGGTTCTCTCCACAATATCATGCAATTTACTAATAGCTTGAGAATTTTCCATTAGATGATTCTCTACTCTCATATTAAAATTACTTTGCTTAACAATATAATTATCAAATTCATCTAAACATTGATCAGGAGGTTTTGAATATGGAATATCTCCTCTATCAAAGCGTTGAAGAGAATGTACCTCGATTGTTGATGAAGGGGGAATTATCTTACGTAGGTCTTCTATTGGAGGCAAATTCTTCACATCTTCAGATTTAATACCTTTCTCCATAAGAGATTTCTTGGCTTCCCTCATATCTTCATCATTTAATTCAATCATACCCCTCTTCTTCAGTATTGGTGTCGGAGTTGGTTCAGGTGTAGACCAATCATCATGATTTTTTCTTATCTTTGCCAATAATTCTTCAGCTTCGTCCGGAGTTCTTTTCCTGAAAACACAATCAGCACAACTATCCAGGTATGCCCTAGACTCAATGGTTAGTCCACTATAAAATATATCAAGTAAATCATGCTTTTCCAAATCATGTCCGAGCCGAGCTCTAATGAGAGAGCAAAATCTTGCCCAAGCTTCAGGCAATTTCTCTCCATCTTCTTGATCAAAACTATAAATTCTCTGCAGAGCCATATGTTGAGCACTAGCGGGAAAGTATTTCCGAAAGAAAACATCAAGCAAACAACTTGGACTATCAATAGAATCATGAGGAAAATTATTATACCAAATCTTAGCATCATCCTTTAATGAGAATGGGAAAATCTTAGCAACAAAATAAGTACGCATCTTAACATCATCAGAAAACAAGCTACTTAAAGTAGAAAGCTCATTCATATGTTCTACAGCACTTTCTTTTTCAGTACCACAAAAAGGTGTTTTCTCAACAATAGATATATGAGATAAATCAAGAGAAAAGTCATAATCCTTATCCTTAATGTTTATAGGAGATGTGGCAAATTTAGGATCAGGAGACGGTTTATATCTAACAGCATGTTGTGCAATAAGCTTTTTAAGGTTACTTGTACTAGTAGTAGCATTGCATTTATCAATAAAATCATCATCAAGATCATCAATCTCAGGTGAATTAACAGGTGTAACAGTAGTTTCATTAGGAGTTTCAGTAATTTCAATTTGTCTAGACCTAGCAATTGTAGCATCTAGAAAAGGACCTAATGAACCAGCATTATCAAGCACAGTAGAAGCATCATCAAAATTATCAGAGGAATTTTCAGATTCAGCAGAAATACCAACACGTGAAGTTTGTGGTGGTGAAACAAGTTGGCTTATCACAGATGGTTAATCAAGAGCAGCAGAGGTACTCAGAGTTGTACCTTTTCTTGTAGTGGATGGTAATATGGCGACTTTAGTATCGCGAAGTTTACCCATGATGGAGAATTTGCACCGAACAATATCAATCCAAGTGAACTTGCAAATAAAGCTATGATCCCTGGCAACGGTGCCAGAAAATAGTCTTGATGACCACAAGTATAGGGGATCGCAACAGTCTTCGAGGGAATTATTACCCAATTTATTGATTCGACACAAGGGGAGACAAAGAATACTTGTAAGCCTTAACAGCGGAGTTGTCAATTCAGCTGCACCTGGAAACAGACTTGCTCGCAAGATTTTATCAGTAGCAACAGTTTTATAGCAGTAGGAGCGGTGAAATAAAGACAGCAGTAGTGATTATAGTAAACAGCAGGATTAAAATACTGTAGGCACAGGGACGGATGAACGGGCGTTGCATGGATGAGAGAATTTATAACAATCATGGTAGGGCATTTGCAGGTAATAATAAAGCGGTATCCAAGTACTAATCAATCAATAGGCATGTGTTCCATATATAGTCGTACGTGCTCGCAATGAGAAACTTGCACAACATCTTTTGTCCTACCAGCCGGTGGCAGCCGGGCCTCTAGGGAAACTATCGGAAATTAAGGTACTCCTTTTAATAGAGTACCGGAGCAAAGCATTAACACTCCGTGAACACATGTGATCCTCACATCACCGCCTTCCCCTCCGTTTGTCCCAATTTCTGTCACTTTGGGGCCTCGGGTTCCGGACAAGCAACGTGTGTATACAACTTGCGGGTAAGATCAATAAACAATGCATATCATGATGAAACAATAACATGTTCAGATCTGAGATCATGGCACTCGGGCCCTAGTGACAAGCATTAAGCATAACAAGTTGCAACAATATCATAAAAGTAACATCTACGGATACTAGGCACCATGCCCTAACAATCTTGTGACTATTACATGATCAATCTCATCCAATCCCTACCATCCCCTTCAGCCTACAGCGGGGGAATTACTCACACATGGATGGGGGGAACATGGCTGGTCGATGGAGAGACGTCGGTGGTGATGGCGGTGAAGATCCCCTCCAATTCCCCGTCCCGGCGGAGTGCCAGAACGGAGTTTCTGGTCCCGAGGCGGAGTTTCGCGATGGCGGCGGCGTACTGGATGGTCTCTGGAAATATCGACGTACCCCCTGGCGTTTTTAGGTCGAAAGGCGTATATAGTCCAGAGGAGAGCGTCGGGGGGCCGCCGAGGCGCCCACACAACAAGGCAGCGCCCCCCCCCCCCCTTGGGCCGCGCCGGCCTAGTGTGTGGGGGCCTCGGGCCCCCCCCGGCTTGCCCTTCTGGCTCCGTCAGTATTCTGGGAAAATAGGGCCTTTCGCATAAATTCCAAGGATTTTCCTGAAAGTTGGATTTCTGCACAAAAACGAGACACCAGAGCAATTCTGCTGAAAACAGCGTTAGTCCGTGTTAGTTGTATCCAAAATACAGAAATTAGAGGCAAAACAATAGCAAAAGTGTTCGGGAAAGTAGATACGTTTTGGACGTATCAGTTGTCTACTCAAAGCATCCGCTACCACATTGGCCTTCCCGGGGTGGTAGTGAATTTCCATATCGTAATCCTTGATTAGCTCTAACCATCTTCTTTGCCTCATATTCAGCTCCTTTTGTGTGAAGATATACTTCAAGCTCTTGTGATCCGAATAGATCTCGCATCGATTACCCATGAGGTAATGACGCCAAACTTTCAAGGCTAACACTACGGCTGCAAGCTCGAGGTCATGGGTTGGGTAGTTCTGCTCATGCTGCTTCAACTGCCGGGACATGTAAGATATCACCTTTCCTTCTTGCATCAACACACATCCAAGACCAATCTTAGATGCGTCACAATAGACGTCAAAGGGCTTGGTGATGTCCGGCATGATTAGGATGGGGGCTGTGGTTAGTCTTGTCTTAAGCTGCTGGAAGCTTTCTTCACATTTATCAGTCCATTCAAACTTCTTGTCCTTCTTTAACAGTTGTGTCATTGGCCTGGCAATGCTTGAAAATCCTTCAACGAATCTGCGGTAATATCCTGCTAATCCAAGAAATGCACGGACCTCGGTCTGTGTGGTTGGGGCTTTCCATTCTTCGACGGTTTTGATTTTGGCGGGATCTACAGCAATTCCTCCTGCAGACAAGATGTGTCCCAGGAATCCTACCTCTTTCAACCAAAACTCGCACTTGCTGAACTTGGCATATAACTTGTGCTGTCTAAGGGTTTCTAGGATAACCTCCAAATGTTGCTCATGTTCCTCTTCGGTTTTGGAGTAGATAAGGATGTCGTCGATGAAGACAACGACAAATTTGTCCAGAAAGTTCATGAAAATCTTATTCATGAGGTTCATGAAATAAGCAGGGGCATTGGTTAATCCAAACGACATGACATTGTACTCATACAACCCATATCTGGTGGTAAAGGCAGTCTTGGGGATATCCGTTGCACGGATCTTCAGCTGATGATAACCAGTCCTAAGATCAATCTTAGAGAATACGGTAGCACCGGTCAATTGGTCAAACAGGTCTTCTATCTTTGGCAAGGGGTATTTGTTTTTGATGGTGACATCGTTAAGTTTACGATAATCCGTACATAACCGATTGGCACCATCTTTCTTATCCACAAACAAAACTGGTGATCTCCAAGGCGACGCACTTGGTCGAATCAGACCTTTGAACAACATATCATCCAGTTGCTTCTTCAGCTCCACTAATTCCGCTGGGTTCATACTATAGGCTCTCTGGTCTGATCCAAAGTTGGTTTGGCTATACTTTTGTTGCAGGTGAAATTTTAGGGCAGTTTCTCAGACACATGTTCTATTTTTATTCCGGTGCTACTAGTCATGGTGATGGCCTTCTTGGCGCAGTCTATCAATCCATGATGTTTCGCCATCCAATCCATACCCAGTACTACTTCAATCCTTTTGTTCCCAGAACAATCAAGTTTGCATAAAAATCTATTTTCTAAATTCTGATGGGTACTTCTTTGCAAAATTTTCTAGCTTTAGTTGTTGATCTAGGTATTTGAACTATCATGACATGTTTCAAGCTGATTGGTTGAATCTTACTGGTGCACACAAAATCTTCTGTAATAAATGAATGCGATGCTCCTGAATCAAACAACACTCTTGCTGGTATTGAGTTAACAGAGAACATACCCAGCACCACATCTGGTGCTTCCTGGGCTTCCTCGGCGTTGATGTGGTAGAGGCGACCTCCATGGTTGTTCGGGTTGTTGGGGGCGAACTTCTTGCCGGTGGAGACACGGTGCTGCTGCTGAGCTAGTGCAGAGGTGTGATACGTCCATTTTGCATCACTATTTTATATCATAATTTGCTGTTATTCATTGATATATTTCATATTTAGAGATGATACTTATGTTATTTCATCTATTTTGCATGTTTCGTGATCATTGGAGAACTATTCACCGGAGTCAGGATTCTGCTGGAAAAAGCACCGTCAGGGTACCATATTTCTGAAGATCAACAATTGACAGCAATTATACGAAAATTCCTATTTTTCCAGAAGACGAAGGGAGCCAAAAGGAGGGGCCGAGAGGGGCCGCCATGGCCCCCCCATAGGCCGGCGCGGGCCCTGGCCTGGCCGCGCCGCCTTGTGGGGAGGGGGCCCACAGCCCCCTCTGGCCGCCTCTCCTTCGCGTACTTCTTCGTCCCGAAAACCTAAGCCCCAGGGAGTGACGGAGAATTGACAGAGCCGCCTCTGCGGGGCGGAGAAACACCAGAGAGAAAAGAGCTCTCCGGCGGGCAGGAATCCGCCGGGGAAATTCCCTCCCGAAGGGGGAAATCGACGCCATCGCCATCGTCATCGAGCTGGACATCATCTCCATCATCATCATCATCATCATCATCATCATCATCTCCATCATCTACACCGCCATCTCCACCGCTGCATCTCGTCACCGCTGTAACGATTTGGGTTGGATCTTGATTGTTTGATAGGGGAAACTCTCCCGGTGTTGATTACTACTTGTTATTGATGCTATTGAGTGAAACCATTGAACCAAGGTTTATGTTCAGATTGTTATTCATCATCATATCACCTCTGATCATGTTCCATATGATGTCTCGTGAGTAGTTCGTTTAGTTCTTGAGGACATGGGTGAAGTCTAAATGTTAGTAGTGAATTATTGTTGAGTAGTATTCAATGTTATGATATTTAAGTTGTGGTGTTACTCTTCTAGTGGTGTCATGTGAACGTCGACTACATGATACTTCACCTTTATGGGCCTAGGGGAGTGCATCTTGTATTCGTTTGCTAATTGTGGGGTTGCCGGAGTGACGAGCAACCTAAACCCCGTTAGTATATCGGTGTAGGAGGGATAACGGGATCTCGCAGTTTAAGGTCTGTGGTTAGATTTATCTTAATTACTTTCTTGTATTTGCGGATGCTTGCAAGGGGTATAATCACAAGTATGTATTAGTCCTAGGAAGGGCGGTGCATTATCATAGGTTCACCCACACAACACTTATCAAAACAATGAAGATTAATCAGCCGTATGAAGCGAAAGCACTAGACTAAAATCCCCGTTTGTCCTCAAGAACGTTTGGTCATTATATGTAAATAAACCGGCTTGTCCTTTGTGCTAAAAAGGATTGGGCCACTCGCTGCAATTATTTCTCTTGCATTTTATTTACTTGTACTTTATTTATCTGCAATATCAAAACCCCCTGAATACTTGTACTCGTGAGCATTTACGGTGAATCCTTCATCGAAACCGCTTGTCAACACCTTCGCTCCTCGTTGGGTTCGACACTCTTATTTATCGAAAGTACTACGATACACCCCCTATACTTGTGGGTCATCAAGACTATTTTCTGGCGCCGTTGCCGGGGAGTGAAGCGCTATTGGTAAGTGGAATTGGTAAGGAAACTTTTACTGTACGTGCTGATTTTGTTTCTGTTTGCTACTATAAGTCATTATGGAGAGATCCTCCCTTGAATTTCTATTTGGGAAATCTACTACTACTGCAACGGTAGTGGATGAGGCGCCAGGTGAGGAAGTAATACCATATAAAATACCTATGAACATTATTGAACGTGTTGTGGATAACCGCTATGAAGGGGATGGAACTGTTCATCCTGGAGATCATTTACTGTTTTTACATGAATTATGCGGGTTATTCAGATGTGCAGGTATTTCAATGGATGAAGTTAGGAAGAAATTATTTGTTATGTCGCTATCTGGTAAAGCGGCGCATTGGTATAAACTGCTGAAGGACGGGCGTTCTCTTGATTGGAAGGATATTGTGCCTCTATTTTACTCTAAATTTTATCCTCCAAGTGAAATTCACAAAGACCGCAACCGTATATATAATTTCTGGCCTCATGATGGAGAGAGTATTGCCCAAGAGTGGGGGAGATTGAAGTCTTTAATGCTCAAATGCCCCATTCATGAGCTTCCTGGTAATATTATTATTGATAATTTCTATGCAAGACTGTCTTTTCAAGATAAAACCTTGTTGGATACTTCTTGTTCTGGATCATTCACGCGCAATAAAGAAGAGTTTAAATGGGACCTTCTTGATCGAATCCAAGAAAATACTGAAGGATGGGAGAACGACAAAGGTAGAGTGTCAGGTATAAATTATAATTATGAATGCATTGAAACCTTTATGGATACTGATGAATATCGTAATATGAGTGCTACATATGGTCTTGACTCTCAAGTTGTTGCAAATATTTATAAAGCCTTTGCCTCTCATTTTGAATTGTCTAGGAAGAATTTTGATAAGTATCATGAACCATATAAAGATAAAGTTGATTCGCCTAAAGGTAAATGTATTGAAATTAAAACTGTTGATCATGTTCTTCCTGAAGCTTATATTGAAAAAACTCCTTTCCCTGCTAAAATGAAGGAGTATTCTGTTATAACTAGTGTAGTTAATAAAAGTGCAAAGAAACCCATAGAACCTGAAGAACAAATAAAAGTTGAACCTGCTGTTGCAATAGTTAAAGATCTTGTTACTGAAAATGTGGAAGATGGTCATATTATTTTTTGTGAAGATGCTTCTAATATTGTTTCGCATCCTAATAAGTCTATGAAAGCCAGTGTTCCTGTGCTCTCTGTTCGAATTGGTGATCATTACTATTATGGTTTATGCGACATTGGTGCGAGTATTAGTGCCATTCCTTATGAGCTCTACACGGAAATTATGCATGAAATCGGTTCTTGTGAACTTGAAGATATTGATGTGGTTATTCGGCTAGCTAATAGAGAAACTATCTCTCCCATTGGTATTGTTCGAGATGTTGAAGTTCTATGTGGTAAGATTAAATATCCTGCTGACTTTTTGGTACTTGGTTCTCCTGCTAGTAAGTTTTGTCCTATTATTTTTGGTAGACCTTTTCTAAATACATGTGGAGCTATTATAGATTGCAAGAAAGAGAAAATTGTTACTAAATTTGCTGGTGAATCTTATGAGTTTAACTTCTCTAAATTTGCCAAAACTCCTTATAAAGCTGATTTGCCTAATGAAGATTTTAGAGTTGAACAGTGTGCATCTATTGCTCTTGCTCCTAGTAATCCTTTGCAACAACATTTGGATAATAGTGAGAGTGAAGTTTTTAGGGAAGAAAGGGATGAGCTCGATGAAATTTTCCTTCGTCAACCTATTCTTAAACATGACTTACCGGTTGAAGATTTAGGCGTAACACCACCACCAAAGGAAGATCCTGTATTTGATTTGAAACCATTACCTGATAATCTAAAGTATGCTTATATTGATGATAAGAAAACATATCATGTTATTATTAGTGCTAAGCTTTCAGATATTGAGGAAGAGAGGTTATTGGAAATACTGAAGAAGCACCGAGGAGCTATTGGCTATACTCTTGATGATTTGAAGGGGATTTCTCCCGCTATTTGCCAACATGCCATTAATATAGAAGATGATGCAAAACCTGTTGTTGAACATCAGCGTCGTCTAATTCCCAATATGAAGGATGTGGTAAGAAATGAGGTATTAAAACTTCTTGAAGCAGGTATTATATATCCTATTGCTGATAGTAGATGGGTTAGTCCCGTGCATTGTGTTCCTAAGAAAGGAGGTATAACTGTTGTGCCTAATGATAATGATGAGCTTATTCCTCAAAGAGTAGTTGTAGGTTATAGAATGTGCATTGATTTTCGAAAAGTTAATAAAGTTACTAAGAAAGATCATTACCCTTTACCTTTTATTGATCAAATGTTAGAAAGGTTGTCTAAAAATACTCATTTCTCGTTTTCTTGATGGATATTCTGGGTTTTCACAAATTGCTGTTAGAGCTAAAGATCAAGAGAAAACCACTTTCACTTGTCCCTATGGAACTTATGCTTATAGGCGTATGCCTTTTGGTTTATGTAATGCTCCTGCTACTTTTCAAAGATGTATGTCTGCTATTTTTCATGGTTTTTGTGAAAAGATTGTTGAGGTATTCATGGATGATTTTTCTGTCTATAGGAATTCTTTTGATAATTGCTTGCGAAACCTTGATAAAGTTTTGCAGAGATGTGAAGAAACTAACCTTGTTCTTAATTGGGAGAAATGCCACTTTATGGTTAATGAAGGAATTGTATTGGGACATAAAATTTCTGAAAGAGGTATTGAAGTTGATAGAGCTAAAGTTGAAGCAATTGACAAGATGCCCTATCCTAGGGATGTTAAAGGTATTCGTAGTATTCTTGGTCATGCTGGTTTTTATAGGAGATTTATTAAAGATTTCTCTAAAATTTCAAAACCTCTTACTAATCTTCTTCAAAAAGATGTACCTTTCGTTTTTGATGATGATTGTAAGGAAGCTTTTGAAACTCTAAAGAAAGCCTTAACAACTGCTCCTATAGTTGAAACTCCTGATTGGAATTTGCCTTTTGAAATTATGTGTGATGCTAGTGATTTTGCTGTAGGTGCTGTTCTTGGAAAGCGAGTAGATAAAAAATTGAATGTTATTCATTATGCTAGTAAAACTCTAGACGCTGCTCAAAGAAATTATGCTACAACTGAGAAAGAGTTATTAGCCGTAGTTTTTGCATGTGAAAAGTTTAGACCCTATATTGTTGATTCAAAAGTCACAATTCATACTGATCATGCTGCAATTAGGTACCTTATGGAAAAGAAAGATGCTAAGCCAAGGCTTATTAGATGGGTTCTTCTTTTGCAAGAATTTGATTTACATATTGTAGATAGGAAAGGTGCTGATAATCCTGTTCTTGATAATTTGTCTAGATTGGAAAATATTACTTATGATCCTGATTCCTCGTTAATGATAGTTTTCCAAATGAACAATTGGCTGTAATAAAGGTGAGCTCGCGAGATAGCCCTTGGTATGCTGATTATGCTAACTTTATTGTTTCGAAGTACTTGCCTCCAACCTTTTTAGCTCAGCAAAGGAGGAAATTCTTTTATGATTTGAGGCATTATTTTTGGGATGACCCACACTTATATAAAGAAGGAGTGGATGGTATTATGCGAAGATGTGTCCCGGAATATGAACAACAAGAGATATTGAGTAAATGCCATGGTAGTGTTTATGGAGGACATCACGCCGGAGATAGAACCGCACAAAAGGTTCTACAATCAGGTTTTTATTGGCCAACACTTTTCAAGGATGCAAGGAAGTTTATCTTATCTTGTGATGAATGTCAAAGAGTTGGTAATATCTCTAGACGCAATGAAATGACTATGAATTATACTCTTGTTATTGAACCATTTGATTGTTGGGGATTCGACTTCATGGGTCCTTTCCCTTCTTCAGAAGGTAACACACATATACTTGTCGCTGTTGATTATGTTACTAAATGGGTAGAAGCTATACCTACAAAAAGTGCTGATGGTGAGACCTCTATAAAAATGCTTGTAGATATTATATTTCCTAGATTTGGAGTACCTAGATATATTATGACTGATGGAGGCTCTCATTTTATTCATGGTGGTTTTAGAAAAACTCTTGCCAAATATGGTATTAATCATAGAATTGCTTCAGCTTATCATCCTCAAACTAGTGGGCAGGTAGAATTGTCGAATAGAGAAATTAAAGCTATTTTAGGAAAGACTGTTAATAAATCCAGAAAGAATTGGGCTAGTAAGTTAAAGGAAGCATTGTGGGCTTATAGAACTGCTTATAAAAACCCTATGGGAATGTCTCCTTATAAAATGGTTTATGGAAAAGCTTGTCATTTACCTTTAGAACTAGAGCACAAAGCTTATTGGGCCGTAAGAGAACTTAATAAAGATTTTAAACTTGCCGGTAAGAAGAGGTTGCTACAATTGAGTTCTTTAGATGAATGGAGAAGTGAAGCTTATGAAAATGCTAAACTTTTTAAGGAGAAAGTTAAGAAGTGGCACGATAGAAGAATTATCAAAAGAGAATTTAATGTTGGAGACAAAGTCCTATTGTATCGGTCTCGTCTCAGATTTTTTGCAGGGAAATTACTCTCAAAATGGGAAGGACCATATGTTATTGATGAGGTATATCGTTCAGGAGCAATGAAAATTAGCTCTTTGGAAGGTAACGCCACATAAGTAGTGAATGGACAAAGACTCAAGCATTATATTTCTGGAGATTCTTATAATGAAGATATTGATATTATTCAAGTGATAACTCAGGAAGCTTTCATCAAAGATCAAATTGACAGTTCTGCAGAGTCCGACTTTGAATAGGTAACCGTTTTAGTAATAAAAAGTCCGCGTTTAGCTTTCCGAACAATATTTCTGCTGTTTTTGGAAAATATGAAAAATTACAGGATCGAAACGGAGTGGAGGAGACGCGCGAGGGCCCGTCACCATAGGTCGGCGCGGGCCCCACCCCGGCCGCGCCGCCCCTATGGTGACAGCCCCTCGGCGTCCCGTTTCCACTCGTTTTCGGCCTGGAACCTTCCTTTTGTTGTAAAAATATTTGCTATATAATCCCCCGGACCCCTGGAGGTCCGTATATCGTTTTCTTGTCGTGTTTTGTTTCGAGCTGTTTTCTGCCAGGATCTGTTTTGATTTAGAAGAACCATGGTCTCCAACAACAAAGACAAGGGACCTTTGGAGGAGGATAATCAAGACCTTGAATTGAAGGAAGAAGTCAAGAGCGAAGATGAGGAAGAAGTGGAGGAAATTCCGCAAGTACACCCGCGTGCCACCGTTGCAAGCATTGGCGTGATATCAAATCCGTCCAACACCAAGAGAAGTGCACGGATCGCTACCGGAGGGGCAGTTCCACGTCACTTTTTAGCTCCAAGGACATCTTCTCCAGGCAATTACCACCCTTTCCGCAATCTAATCTACAATCGTCAAACTGAAAGGACCCCCAAGGTAGTGTTGCCAAGTGGTTGGGATATAGATCGTTCTAACATTGCAAGAGAGATGAAACCCGAAGTCGAAGGATGGGGAAACAACTCTAGGAGTTGGGACTCGCCACCTGACATGATTATGAGCCGCGTTGAGCACAACTCGGAGCTGATTCGCAACCTCACTTATGAGATTGAGGATTTAAAGGAACTTGTTAAGAAGCCTGTCGAGAAGAATCCATCACCATCACCACCGAAGGACTAATTCATCATCGGTATTGGCATCCCCTTGGTTTGTTCCAAGCTTGGGGGAGTGCCGCGGTATCACATCATCACTATCTTTATCTTTTACTATCAAGTAGTGTCATATCATGAGTAGGGAAGTTATCATATAGAATAGTTTGCGAGTGTGGAAGTATCTCTCTCTTAGTTGGTTATCTATGTATCCGTTGGTGTGAGTTATCATTATGGAATATTAATGAGAAGTCTTATCATTTACTTTTTGCACACCTTATTTTAGTTTGCAATCTCTATTATATGATCCCTCTTGACATCAGTATTGATATCACTTTCGGAGCATCAAGTAAATCTATTTGGTTTTGGCAAACTTAGCATTGGTCAATAGCAACAACACCTTGATGTTTAAATAGAAAAGGGAAATACATGTAGATATATTACTCTATTATCTTTATGCTAATGAGTTAGTATTCTGAAGTTAAAATTGCTTGCGCTTATGAGAAAGATGCATGATTGTTTCTATCACATGTATATTTGCTTGTTTCCTTCAACCTTTATGCTTGTTATCAAACCTTGCTAGCCAAAAACCTGTATTGAGAGGGAATGCTTCTCATACATCCATAACCTTAGACCAAACCCATGCCATTTGTGTCCACCATAACTACCTACTATGTGGTATTTTGCGCCACTCCAAGTAAATACTTCATGTGCTACCTTTAAATAATTCAAACTATATTACTCCTTATTTGTGTCAATGTTTTATAGCTCATGAGGAAGTATATGCTGTTTTATCTTTCAATCTTGTTGGGCGGACTTTCACCAATGGACTAGTGGCACATCCGCTTATCCAATAACTTTGCAATAAGAGCTGGCAACGGGGTTCCCAGCCCTAATTAATAACCTTCATTAATAATTCTCTTCACATGTTTTGCCCTGATTTATCAGTAAGCAACTTAATTTTGCAATAGACACTCCTCCATGGTATGTGAATGTTGGAAGGCACCCGAGGATTCGGTTAGCCATGGCTTGTGAGAGCAAAGGTTGGGGGGAGTGTCATCCATAATAAAACTAAAATACATGTGTAAACAAATGAGAAGGGGGATGATCTACCTTGCTGGTAGAGATGACGTCCTTCATGGGAGCCGCTCTTGGAAGGTCTGTTTGGCAAGGGGGTTAGAGTACCCATTACCATTCGTTGACAACAACAAACAGCGCTCAAAATCTTACTTTTATGCTCTTTATATGATTTCAAAACTTGAAAAGCTCTAGCACATGATTTAATCCCTGCTTCCCTCTGCGAAGGGCCTATCTTTTACTTTTATGTTGAGTCAGTAAACCTATTTCCTTCTATCTTAAGCAAGCAATTGAGTTGTTGTGAACCAACCATTTATGCTATGATTCAGTTGATCATGTCTTTTATGCTTTCTTGTTTAATACAGATTTTACCTGAATGAATATGACTTTGAAAGATATCAATGATTATGAGGAGATTGTTATGATTGAGAATGAAAGCCCTGCTATATAAATTCTAATATGAAAGCTTTGCTTAGAAGATAAGTACAATCCGTTAGTAGTTCTCTGACCAAGAACAAAGTTTGCCATAACCAATCATGATTTCCTATGCACCTCTATTTGTGATTTCTCTTTACTTATTTCAAGATGAGTTATATGAGGAGAATGTTTACTATAATATCTTGTGTGAATCAATATGATGCTTCTTGTCCCTATTTTTTTTATCGACTCTTCACTCCATAAACATGTGGTCTTGTTTATCGAGCTCAGTTTCGCTTGGGGACAAGCGAGGTCTAAGCTTGGGGGGAGTTGATACGTCCATTTTGCATCACTATTTTATATCATAATTTGCTGTTATTCATTGATATATTTCATATTTAGAGATGATACTTATGTTATTTCATCTATTTTGCATGTTTCGTGATCATTGGAGAATTATTCACCGGAGTCAGGATTCTTCTGGAAAAAGCACCGTCAGAGGTACCATATTTACGAAGATCAACAATTGACAGCAATTATACGAAAATTCCTATTTTTCCGGAAGACGAAGGGAGCCAAAAGGAGGGGCCGAGAGGGGCCGCCATGGGCCCCCCATAGGCCGGCGCGGGCCCTGGCCTGGCCGTGCCGCCTTGTGGGGAGGGGGCCCACAGCCCCCTCTGGCCGCCTCTCCTTCGCGTACTTCTTCGTACCGAAAACCTAAGCCCCAGGGAGTGACGGAGAATTGACAGAGCCGCCTCTGCGGGGCGGAGAAACACCAGAGAGAAAGAGCTCTCCGGCGGGCAGGAATCCGCCGGGGAAATTCCCTCCCGGAGGGGGAAATCGATGCCATCGCCATCGTCATCGAGCTGGACATCATCTCCATCATCATCATCATCATCATCTCCATCATCTACACCGCCATCTCCACCGCTGCATCTCGTCACCGCTGTAACGATTTGGGTTGGATCTTGATTGTTTGATAGGGGAAACTCTCCCGGTGTTGATTACTACTTGTTATTGATGCTATTGAGTGAAACCATTGAACCAAGGTTTATGTTCAGATTGTTATTCATCATCATATCACCTCTGATCATGTTCCATATGATGTCTCGTGAGTAGTTCGTTTAGTTCTTGAGGACATGGGTGAAGTCTAAATGTTAGTAGTGAATTATTGTTGAGTAGTATTCAATGTTATGATATTTAAGTTGTGGTGTTACTCTTCTAGTGGTGTCATGTGAACGTCGACTACATGATACTTCACCTTTATGGGCCTAGGGGAGTGCATCTTGTATTCGTTTGCTAATTGTGGGGTTGCCGGAGTGACAGCAACCTAAACCCCCGTTAGTATATCGGTGCGGGAGGGATAGCAGGATCTCAGAGTTTAAGGCTGTGGTTAGATTTATCTTAATTACTTTCTTGTATTTGCGGATGCTTGCAAGGGGTATAATCACAAGTATGTATTAGTCCTAGGAAGGGCGGTGCATTAGCATAGGTCACCCACACAACACTTATCAAAACAATGAAGATTAATCGACCGTATGAAGCGAAAGCACTAGACTAAAATCCCCGTGTATCCTCAAGAACGTTTGGTCATTATAAGTAAACAAACCGGCTTGTCCTTTGTGCTAAAAAGGATTGGGCCACTCGCTGCAATTATTTCTCTTGCATTTTATTTACTTGTACTTTATTTATCTGCAATATCAAAACCCCCTGAATACTTGTCTGTGAGCATTTATAGTGAATCCTTCATCGAAACTGCTTGTCAACACCTTCTGCTCCTCGTTGGATTCGACACTCTTATTTATCGAAAGTACTACGATACACCCCCTATACTTGTGGGTCATCAAGGTGCTGCCGGCGAGCTTGGACAGCCTTTTGGGGCACTCATTGGAGTAGTGTCCCACAACTCCACATTCATAACAAGTGATGGTGGCCTTGTCCTTGGGAGTGACGGGGATAGCATTGCTCCCGGTCCTCGGGGCTGTGTTGGAGTTATTGGGGTTGTTGTTGGCAGGGGCTCTCTGCAGAGCGTGGTTGTAGTTGTTGTTGTGGTGCACATAGTTGTTGTTGTTGTTGTTGTGGTGAGGGCCTCCGGGCCTTGGGTTTCCTCCACTCCGGTTCTGAAAACCGGGGCGCGACATCTGGTTCTGGGGCTTGGTGTTTCTGGGGTTGAAACCAACGCTTGAGCTGGGGCGATACCGTGGGGTATTGCTGGGCCCGCTTTGGTGCATCATGCGGCGTTTGCGGTTTTCATTGGCCTGGTGCAGTTTGCCTTCCATCTGAATGGCAGAGTCCACTAGGGCTTCGAGGTTGGCAAAGGGGATGTTGACTAGTACCGTCTGCATCTCGTCGTGCAGACCGTTCAGGAATCTCTCCTTCCTTTTCTCTGTGGTGTCAGTTTCATCGGGGGCGTACCTTGACAGGGTGAGGAACCTGTCGCGGTATTCTACCACCGACATTCGTCCTTGCTTCAGTTCTCAGAATTCATCCCTCATTTTCTTGATCAAACCTGGTGGCACATGGTACTTGCTAAACTTGAGCTTGAAGTCAGCCCAAGTCATCATTTGTCCGTCATTTAATGCACGGGCGCTAGTCCACCAAGCTCTTGCTGGTCCGGCAAGGTAGTGCGTAGCAAACAGCACCTTCTCATTCTCATCCACTCCAGCTACTTCCAAGTTGTTTTCCATCGTTTGCGACCAATCATCCGCATCTAAAGGCTCTTCCAGTCTTGCTTGAAGACAGGTGGGTTGGTGTTTTGGAAATTCTTAAGTTTGGATCCCGGATGATCATGGTTTCCATGGCCCCGATTGGCGATCTGCTGCAGTGCTGCTATGTTGGCTTGCCTTTCAGCCCTTTCATCTTCTCTGTCGGCCAAAAGTGTTTGCAGCAATTGCATCATTGCATCTTGATTGCCATTCGGAGGGGCCATCTGAACAGGTAGATAGATCATGAGATAAGAGGGAATTTTCTATGGCTTATTTTGAGTTAAGTTTAAACTAAAACTTGAAGTCTTTTGGTGATGAACATAACACACATTTATTCATTCATGACAAACATCACACATTACAAGTGAAAACACTAAGGGTTTTAAGAACCCTTCTTCTCCAAGCTACGATACATGGTGCGGGATACAACTCACACCTACATAAGTGAAGCTAGTGCAACTACTCCTCATCGTCTTCATCCACATCGATGGGAATGATCCCATCCTCTCCAGACTCCAGAAACTCATAGTCCTCCTCATCAGTTAACTCATCCTCCTCATAGTCATTGTCGTCACTCAGGAAGTCCTCGCCTCCCTGGATGTCCTCTCCATCCTCCTCCATCTCCTGGATCTGGTCCTGCTGGGACCGGACAGTTGCCTCCAAGGTGCGTATCTTCGCGCGAAGACGCGCGATAGTAGCGTCCTTCTTGGCGCGTTGCAGGCGGAGTGACCTGCGGTCCTTGGCGAGTAGCCTGATGGCATCGGCATGATGAGCCAAAGCCATCTGGGCACGGTGGGCGTGGACACGCGTATGCTCCAGATCCTTCCGGGTCCCGTGAAGCATAAAGTCCAGATGCTCCACATGATGCTTGAGCACCGGGTGCGAAGAGAGTGCCATGGGCTCTCCCACGGTGTCATGCCTCGCGAAGTGGGTGAAGTGGGTCCCCTGGAGTGCAGCGATGTTCTGTCCGCACACACGAGCAAGTCCCTCCTGAAGGGCATGAGCAAGCCCGTCCACCCAGTTACTTGCCTTGAAGGAGAAAAGGATCCTCTCCGACATGGGAGGCTCTGTCCTTCCCTTCAAGTCAGCGGTAATCATCCACTGCGGTTCCCCTCCGGGCTGGTTGTGGATCCGGACTCCGTGAAACTCGGGAGGTGGGCGTTCAAGCTCCTCGGACACCAAGTCCAAGTCTCGCTCGAAAACCAAACTTCCTCCATTTCCCAGCTGGTAGGACTCCGTCTGGGCGTAATGCTCCATCTGTAGAGGCATGGATGAGTAAGTTAGAGAAGTGTGAGTGTTCAAAATTTTAATTTTATTGTAAGAGGAAACATGAACTTATTATTTTGCAAATGATCTCAAGGGTAAGAGTGCGAATATATTTTTATAACTATTTCTTTTATTTCTTTTAAATCTAAAGGTTTCAGATGTCCATTCTAAACTAGGGGCTCCTAAGGTCAAACAATAGCTCTGATACCAACTTGTCAACACCCGGATTTTTAAGTCCAGATGCCTATTATGTCATTCATCGCAATCCCAGGAATAATGTTGTTGCGAGACATAACAGTTGACATCATAAGTCATCATTCATTACAACCCATAATTGTCTTACAAAAGGGGATCACATGATCCAATATTACACAAATAGTTGATCTGTTGATCAACGAACAACATAGTAGCGGAAGCATAATAGAAGTGGACTATCTAGTTCCACAGGCCAACGCTTGACGTTAGGCGACTCCTAGTTGTTGTAGACGTCCGGCTGACCGTCATCCTCATATTGCTGCTCCTCTTCATATTCTGGCCATTTGAATAGCCAGGGACACAGCCGTGAGTACTTTGAAGTACTCGCAAACTAATACTAATGTAACTATGATCAATTTTAGTAAGGGGGTGCTAAGCTCTAGTTTTATTTGCATAAAGCCATTTTTAGTTCATAAGCATTTCATAAAGACCAAACATAATTTAACTAATTCAAGGGGGAACATTAGTGTCATTCCCACAACTTAGTTGTGTTTCAAAATTCAAGTCACCACTTCAAATTCAACCATCCTTTTCAGGTAAATTTCTAATGACGGAACATTATGGCCTTTCCAATTGTCCGTAACCGTGGACACGGCTATTCGAATAGTTTTACACTCTGCAGAGGTTGGACACTTGTGCCACAACATTTGATTACATCTGTCAGAGATAACTCTGAATAATCGTAACTCAGTACGCGGATCATCAACTCTAACCGTTCACTTACACATCCTAGTATAGGCACCTCTCCCCATGAGCTTGGCCTCCCGGTGAAAACAAACCGTCAACCCGGGAACTGCACAGGGCTTGGGCCGGACAATTCACCTCATTCACGTCATTTCACGTCATTTCACATTTCTCGGAGGCAGCCTCGGCATAACCCCTATGACGCTTGTTTAGAGGGAACCCATACTAAGACATATAAACTTCTAGTTAGACCCTACCCATAATCAGGTATTGTGGGGGTACTTGTATATTGGAAAGGTATCGCATCCGAACCCAACCATTAGTTTTTAGCAATTTCACCAAGTCATTCATTTCATTCCAGTCATATTCACCTTCAAATCCTTCAAAGTCATTTCATTTCACAATGTTCCCACCTAGCGTAGTCAATTTTAGTTATTTAGCACTAGCCACTAGTCATGAGGGGTGCTAACTAGCTTTGATTGCCATAGGCTAACTTTGATGATATTGTTCTACTCTAGACCAAATGAATCATGAATCAAAAAGTACTTTGATAAATAAAGCAGTAAAACTTGTAAGTAAAAGCTTGTAGTAAAAACTGGGATGGCTTAGTAAATATAAAGTAAAGTGAGGGGTGCTTTGCTCTTGGAGCTTGCACATTGCAAGAGTGTTAGCTTGCCTTGGGTGTTGTACTGGTCAAAGTGGTCTTCCTCTCCTTGGAAGTAGACCTCCTCCTCCTCGGTGTACTCCTCGGTACTAGCGTCTAAATACGAATATAATACACACAATCACCACACAAAGCTTAAGTACTAGACTAAGCACACACATGAATCACTCCCACTGAGCTATCATCACAACATGCTTATGATGTGAGTTGACTTAATTTTATTCTTAGGAAAAATAATTTCCTCTCATTATAAATATTAATTAGAGTTTCTATTTATTTCTTGAGAGAAATAATTTCCTCTCATTGAACCTTATTAAGATTTAATCTCCTCAATTAATATCATATGACCTAGGTTGACCACAGTCATCCTCTTCATAAGTATTAATTGGGAAAATGATTTAAATGAGGTAAAGCACATCATGCATTTTAATAACACATTGCAATGGTTTAATATCATCAACTAATTTAATATGAGTTTTAATTGACCATGGTCTCTACCTCATATTAACTTAGTTGAGACAAGATTTAAACGAGAGAGAGGCTCTCATACTTTTTAATTAAATGATGGGTTTATTTAAAATGAACTAGAAATAGCCATAGGGCCAATTTTTAAACAAAGCCATGATCATACAAACAACTATGCAATATTTTTACAGATTTAGATAGATATAGTGAAATATGATTTTTGAGAGTTGGAAACAACTTAATAAAAAAATTATTTAATTTTTAATAATTAATTGAAGTGGAAAAAGGCCCTGCCTTGTTTATTTTGTCACATTTATTCTACAATACATCTAAGGTTGAGGCCAGTGTAGTCTTGTAGATAATTTAACAAGGTTGCCAAATATATAAAATTTGTTCAATTTGGTTTGGTAGATTTTATTCTATTTAATTTTCAAAACAGCATCTGAGAAGAAATAATTAATTTCGAAATTCTTTATTTGAATTGTGGGCTTAGGCGGGAAACGCTAATGGGCTAAACAGAGGGAACCAGGGATGGGCCGGCCCAGTAGCACGTCCAACGCAACGGGCCGCCTGACGAGTGGGGGCCACCCGTCAGTGTGTTTTAGAACACCGAATCGGTATGGGGAGTGTGAGCCGTAGGATTAGGACGGGATCGAACGGACGACAAGCGTCGTCGTCTCCGGCGAGAAGGGAGGGCACGGGCGGCGGCAGTAGGGGGTCGACGGCTTACCGGCGGCGCGGCGAGGGTCAGCGACGTTGTTGAGGTAGAGGAAGCAGAGGGAAGCAGCGGCGGCTCCAACGGCGGCCTGAATCGATGGCGCCCTTCTCAGCACCTCCGCGGGCTCCGGCGGTCAAATTGCTTGTGTACGGTGGCTAATCGAGCAAGGGGTGAGGTCGAGGAGCTTGAGAAGAGGGAGGAGAGCAAGATTGGTGTGGAGAGTTGGGCACGGGGAGGTCTCCTTTTATAGCGTCTGGAGGTGGCCGGGGTCTGGCGGTGAGGTCAGCTGCGGTGACGCGGCTACAGGGACAGGGAGGCACTGGCGATGACGCTCGTCGCTTGGCGACGTCACGGCGGTGACGCTGGGCGTGATTGCGGTGAAAACGAGGGCCGGTGGCGCTCGTCATCGTCCTCGCGCCCTGGCGTCCGTGGCGGATGGCGTCGGCCATGGCGTCGTGCACAGGGTTCCCGCGGGCAGGTGAGGGTGTCTGGTCGTCTCCTGGCGTCGTGGCGCAGCGGCTGGCGAAGGGAGAGCGCGAGTTGTGGCGTGAGGCGTTGGGGCGGCGTGTGCTCTGGGCGTGTCCGTGGCGCTCGCCGTGCGCGCTCTGGCGTGCGTGTGCGCGTCACTGGCACGTCTGGGCGTCACGTTTGCTGGCCGCTGTGGTGCACGAATCGACCGGGGCTGGTGTCCATTCGACGCAGTGGAGTGTGGAGCACACGCTAGACATGGTGGTGCATGCCGGGGAGGGTCAGAGGAGAAGATGGCATGATCTCATCCATGCCATGCCACGGCATGGCATGTTCTGGTACAAATGGTGACGGTGGCATGGCTCTCTCCTTGTCTGGGGTGCTTGGCATAGCTCAGTGTGGCCAGAGAGGTACAGAGGATGACCTGGGGTTGATGGAGGAGGCAAGGAACTGCTGGACAAAACCATGTCCCAAGTTGGCAGCAAGGTGCTCACCACCTGCTCGATGAAATGGCCGCAAGAGGTTGACATTCAAATTTTTGGATGAAATTTGGTGGGTTTGCATGGAATAATATTTGGAATGGTTTGGTGGTGGTGGTGATCAAAGTTGAAGGGTTTTGCAAAAAATTCCAAATGCATATGATCTTACATAGGCTTCATGGTCTCCACTTTGCTTGATCACCATTTGAAAATGGGAAAGAATTTGGGGTGATGGTTTTGGGCAAAGTTGTTCATATTGTTGTTGTCTTGAATGAGGTGCAAAGGTTTGTTAAAGTTTAGTTTAGAAATCTTGAAATAACAGGGCTCAAAGTAGGCATCAGGTTAAAATTGTCAAAAGTGACCATATTGCATGTAACTTGGGATTTGGATTTAATTTTCATTCGATTTGAGTTTCCTTGGGTTCAAAGGTGTTGAAAGGTGTTTAGTAACCAATTACAACTAATGGTGCAAGCCATTGTGGCCTAGATCAAGTATTTGTATAATTGGCCAAATTCATATGTGAGTGTATGTGGGGTTTTTTCTCTTTTCTTTCTTATTTTATTTTCCTTGAGTTTGATTGATCAAGTGATCATAGGATTAGGGTTTTGGCACATTGGCACACACACAAACAATCATTATGGCAAGATGCACACTTAGCACAAGAAAAATATGAGTATATGCATAGCACTTGTGTTGTGAAAAAGTTTTTGTTGGTTCTAAATTTTGGGTTTTGGAACTTTCTCTCTTTATCTCTTTATTAAATTTTTGGGATGTTACAATTTCCCCCTCCGGTAGGGTGCCAGGAAGAGCTTCAGATCCCTCCCGGGCTAGGGTCTGCAATGGCGGCCGCGACGAAACTTTTCGTGGATGGAGGCTCGGCTGTTTAGGTTTTCTCGATATCGTGATTAAATAGGCGGAAGGGCGAGGTCGGTGGACGCCAGGGGCACACACCACCCCTTCGCGCGGGCCCAGGCCTGGCCACGCCAAGGCATGGCGTGGCTGCCCTTTGGCTCCTCTTCGACCCCCTATGGACCCTGTCATCGTTACGGAGAAATATTGACTTCGGCTTTTGTTTCTTCAAATTCCGAGAATATTTCCTGTACAACTTTTCTGAAATACAAAACAGCAGAAAATAGGGAACTGGCACTATGGCATCTTGTTAATAGCTTAGTGCCGGTGTCGAGGATATGACCTCGGCAGGTGCTACAGGGTGCAGCACTTCGTTGATGCGGGAGCAAGGCGACGTAGCCATCTGCGGAGCGAGGTGCACAAGACGCAAGGTTTTACCCAGGATCAGCCCCTCCGGAGAGTAAAAGGCCTACGTCCTGCTAGATCTATTACTCAGTGGAGAATTACAATCGGGTGGCTCATTCGGCGAGGTACAGAGAGCTATGGAGGTGGAGATCCTATCTCTAAGGGTATATTGGCTAAGGCCTATGTAATGTCCCAGGTTTAGAGACGATCGAGGGGTAGATTTTAGAAAGGGATGTGCATTGCATTGTAAATTCTGGGGAAATTTCGCGCTTTTAAACAAAAACTGCATCGGAGTGGGACAAGTTTCTCTCTCGACACCTTACAGGGTTAGGGTTTCGAGAGTGCGACAAACTTGTTTCTCATCTAACTAAACTGGGGTTTTGAGAAGAGAGGGGAGAGGTTGTATTCAAACTTAAGTTGCATGATTGAATTCAAATTTAGGTTGCATGATTGAATTCAAACCTAAGTTGAATTTAAATTTCAAATTCAAACATTAAATAACACCCTATATTTTGATTATGAGGAAATTCATTAAGTAAATAATAACAATACACTTAATGAAGAATACAAATAATAAATAAAGCTCATTAGAGAAAATCTTGAGCTTTATTGATATTCACACACAATACAATGTCAATTACAATATCCAGAACTGAAATATGAATTTACAACACATTACAAGAATTGAAGAAATTGAAAAAGAAAAAGGAAAATTATAAATAAATAAAATGTCCTAAACTACACAATATAATCTTCTTGAAATGCTTGACCAAGATGATCTTGATCTTCATCTTGATCATCTTCTGATTTCCCTGCACACAAACACAACAAAACACCAATTATGCCAAGTGGCATTGCCACTTGGCAGGTTAGTGAAACAAATAAAATGGAGAGGATATGACCAAGATCAGCCGAGCTGATCTTTGCACAGCACAAGTCCCAAGCCTGATGCACACACACACACACACAGGCAGCACGCACAGCTTGTGTGCATGCTCAACAACAAGCCAGGGGTTGTTGCATGCACCACATCACACACTAGCCAGGGGAGGGTCACCAAAGTTACCAGGATAGTGTTGTCGACCAAGAGAAGCATGGAGAGGGCCAGTATAAAACCTTTTCACCAGCAAACCCTAGCCATTCCATCGACAAGGAGTACCAGGGTTAGAACACAGCAAGAACAGGTGAACAGCTAGAGCTGCTCCACCTATTCCAGTCACAACCACAGCAAATTCATCAAGAACCTCAAGCTAACAAGGAGGAGCAGGACAAGCTAATCAAACCACCAGAAGCAATCCTCTACCACAACAACTTTATCTAGGAGCTGGAGTGAGGTATACCAACATCACATGAGCAAGCAAAGTTTTGCTCATAATCATCCATCATATGCACAAGTCACAGGAACAGAAAAGGGTAGAAACCCTGTTTGAGTCATCATATGGCTAATAGCCAATTGGTGCAAGCAAATATGAGAGAAACCAATAGGAAATCACCCAGGGAACATTGGTTATGCCAGATCAGTGGCATAACCAAAGACATCCAGCAAGGAGATGATCCTATCTAGCTAGCCAGAGTGACTTAGCACCTATGACCACTACACCATAAGACAGATAGACAATATGTGTCTATTCTAGTTTGTCAACATCAAAAAGCTTCTGGCAATCAAACATGATTGGCCAGAGAGCATTTGCCCATACAACTCAAGCCAACAAGTGTGGGAGCTTCCTGAACAGCCAGGAATGGCTGTTGAGGCCACCTCTACCACTGAAACAATCAAACCACCAAGCCCAGCACATATATCATTACCCATAAGGGTTCAAAGGGAGCTAGGGTCCCCAATAAATGATTGGCATCCCTCTAGCTCTACTAAAACCACTTATATGATCATCACTGTGTCACAGTTCACATCATTTATCCAAATATCAAGGCAAGTTAAGCAGATAAATGAAACAGACAAGCTATTGATGCAAGAGTCTTGCAGATGACCCAATGGATCATTGCAAGCATCCACTGATGCTTGGACAAGCACCAGCAC
Source organism: Lolium rigidum (assembly GCF_022539505.1). Taxonomy (NCBI): domain Eukaryota; kingdom Viridiplantae; phylum Streptophyta; class Magnoliopsida; order Poales; family Poaceae; genus Lolium; species Lolium rigidum. The sequence continues at coordinate 346,372,268 of NC_061514.1, read as the reverse complement.
ACACAGGCTAAGCCTGTATGAAGCACAAACAGCACCGGGTGAGCACCAGTGAGTCACAGAGAGGAGCACACACTTACTCACAAGCAAGAAATGATCAATTGATCATCAGAACATCACTAGCTCTTGCTACAGATCACCACAACCAAGTATAGTGTAACATCCCAGAAATTCAAAACAAAATAAACAAATTCCCCTAGTTCCAAATTTTGGAACCAACAAAAACTTTTATTAAATTAAGTTTGATACATAGTGATCTTGCTTAATTCTTGTGATATTGCCATGATTTCTTGTTATTAGTATTTGAAATAATCTTAAAACCCCACCCCTCTTTTCATCATCCAAGTTAAAATAAAATAAAAGGAAGTTAACTGAGAAAAAGGCATGTGTGCCTATGGCTATTTTTATAAATCTTTACCCTAGACCTTTCCACTTTATTTAGAGGATTGGAAAAGCTTCATAAACTTTATATAGTACCTCTTAAATCATTTTCAAGTTAAAACCAAAGAAAATAAAAAGAAACTAAAAATGCCATAGAGGCATATGAGAGTAAAATAGCAAATTTGTGAATTTGAGAAGATTGACCCTAGGACTTGTGGTGAATGGTTGGATCGCCTCCATATACCATTTCAACCATCCACAACACCATTTGAATCAAGCAAAGTCAAATTAAAATTTAAAGGCAACTTATAAAGTCATATGTGACACATAGCCATTTCACCCCAATTTTACCCTATGACACTAAACCTTGGCTAAATGATGTGAAACCATCTCTCAACCTAATATAACACTAAATGGACCCTAACCCATGTCCAAGTGAAGCAAGATCAACCATTTACAAGTTTAGTAAAATTTGACACCTCATCTCTTATGTATTAAGGCCAAATTTGCAAATCTTTGAACAAGACCATTTGAATTGGTTTCAATGCTCTTAAAATGTTTCTAAACTAATAAGAACCACATTAGAGTCAAGAAAAGTCAAATCAAATGGAGAGAATTCAAATGGTGAGATAATTCCATTTTTACTCACATACACATTATGCCAAATAGCAAATCTTCACCAAAGGCCACCATTACTTGATCTCTTGCTTGTGTAATACTTAAATATGATAAACTAACACAAATGCATCATTGGATCAAGAATCAAACACAAGGAAATCTCAAATTCAACTTACATGTGATAATGGTCATATTGCCATTTTATAAAATGTTCCTCACTTGACCCCTCTGGTTTTCTAAATTTTTAAACTAAACTTGGTCAACTAGTGCCATGTCATCCAAGACCATGTCAAAGTAAACAACTTTGCTGTTGACCATCAATGTTGACTCTGCCTAGGTTGACCAGAAAAGAAGGGACAAGTGGAGACTTTGAAACTATGTGAAGATCATCCCAAATTTGAAATCTCACAAACCTTAACCAAATCCACCACCACCACCACCAATCTTTCACATTATTTATATGTTTGAGTTCCACCAAAAAGAATTCCAAAATTCCAACATTTTGTTCATGCGGCCATTTCATCAAACACCTTGCAGGCATGATTCTGGTTTTGTAAAACACCTCTTTACACACTGGTTTTTAGCCTACACTCCTTTTGGTTTGTGATCATCAACCTCCCTGTACCTCCCCTGCATCAAGCCATGTACTGGTAGGGTCGATTAAAGCAATGGCATGATCACCTTTGGCCATGCCAAGTACCATGCCGACCCTCATGCCGATCCTCCCCTCCACCTCTCTCCAACCCACCTCACCATGTCTACTGCCTTGCCTGCACTCCCCTAAGCATGCTCGTACCAGCCCCAAGCAAGGAGACACACGCAATTGGCCAAACGTTGCACGCCCAGTACATGCCACGACGTGTCCACGCACGCGGTGAGCGCGCCCTGGCATGTCACTGGACGCCGCAGTACATCGCCTCGACTGCGCGCCCTCGTCCTTCTCTCCCTCTCTCACTTGGCACGCATGATCACCACTACCTCAGCTACCTCCTAGACACCCTCCCTAGCTCGCGCACGCTCCCTTACCGTCGCCATGATCAACGCCCTGCCGCGCCGGTACTGCCAGTACCCCAACGTCGCCAGCTCGCCTCAGACCCCCTTTAGCCGTGCCGTTAAGCTCACTAGCACCCCTCGGATGACTGCAACACTACGCGCCCCCTAGATTGCCCCTTCGCCGCTCCAGACGCCGGCGCCATGGACGACCTCCCACGGGCACCCGCAGCACCTCGACCCCCTATAAAAGGAGGCCGCTCCTGGACGATCACAACACACCAGCCGCCTCCCCTCTCTTCACTGAGCATCCTCGACATCTCTCCTCCCCACATTGCCCACTCCACCGCCGGAATTTCACCGGAGCCCGCCGCTGCAGTAGCTCGACGAAGACGACGACTCCGAGCGTCCCCCGACCAACCACGGCCACCACTCGACTCCCTGTTACACACGGAGTCGTTTGCCCCCGTCGCCAGCCTAGGAGCGCCCCTGCATCGCCGTCGCCGAACCCCCCTGCAGCCTAGGGTTCCGTCGACTCGCCGGAAGAGGTAAGCCGCTCGATCCCGTGAACGCCCCAGATAGCGCCACGTCGCCCCGCCTGCTGTCCGTAATTCAAACCAGCCCGTAGCGATACTGGGCCAGCCCACCTCCCTCTCCCGCTGCGCAGCCCACCTAGTTTCCCGCCAAAGCCCACAATTCAAACAAAAGAATTTCCAAATTAATTATTTATTCTCAGATGCTGTTTTGAAAATTAAATAGGATAAAATCTACCAAACCAAATTGCACAAATTTAATATATTCGGAAAGCTCATGAAATTATCTAAACAATGCCACTGGCCTCATGTCCAAATTCGTAATTAAATTTAAATAATAAAAATAACAAGGCAGGGCCTTTTCTGACTTCAAATAAATATTAGAAATTATATATAAATGATTTTAAGTTGATTCCAACTCTAATAAATCACATTTGACATAATCTAATTGTTTATGCCAAAATATAGCATAGTTGTTTTGCATGATCATGGACTAGAGTCAAATAATGGCTATGGAGCCATTTCTAGCCCATTTAATACATACACATAAACTTATTTAAATAGTATGGGGCTTCTCTCTCATTTAAATTGTGATCCTAAGTAATTCAACTAGAGGTACTGACCTTGGTCAAATAAGTCTCATGCTTGGTTACTTAGAGATTTTAAATCACTTAGATGATAGATTTAAATTATATGAGGTATAGCTTCTCCCCTAAATCATCACTCCAAATGGTTCAATGAGAATTGCTAACACATGTATTAATGACCCATAGGTTCTTATTTAAAAATATTAAATCATCCTCATAAGTAGTATTTAAATATTTCAAACCTATTTATTAAATCATATGAGAGATATTCCTCTCATTTAAATCTTGTTCTCAAGTAATTCAATATGAGGTAGTGATCATGGTCTATGTAACCTCATATTGAATTATTTGGTGGCATTAAATCACTACCATGTTAGTATTAAATTTTAGGAGGTATGGAACCTCATTTAAATCCTTGTCTCAAATGGTAAGTATGAAGAGGTTGACTTTGGTCAACCTAGGTCATATATTATTCATAAGAGAAATTAAATCTTAAGAAGATTCAATGAGAGGAAATTATTTTCTCACAAACTAAAGAGAAACCCTAACTCCATTTTCAATGAGAGGAAAATTATTTTCCTATCACTAAATAAGAAACCCTAGCATAATCTTGTAATAAATATTAAGTAGTGATGCTAGATCATTGGGTGAGCCACTAAGGCTAATTAATAGTACTTAAGTATTGTTTGGTGATTGTATCCCCGTATTCGTTTATAGACGCTAGTACCAGGGACTATCAAGAGGAGGAGTTATTTTACCAAGAGGAAGAAGAAGAACACTTTGATCACCTCACCAATCAAGGCAAGCTATTACCTCTACAAGCAAGATAATAGTCTTGCAAGCTAATAAACTTGCTAATCATCATGGTGCAAAGCTCTACCAGAGCAAGGCATCATTACATTTTACTTTATGAACCTATCCCAAGTTTTTACTTTACAAGCTTTAATGCTTTTGGTTTATCAAAGTTTACTTTTTGATTCATGATTCACTTGGTCTAGAGTAGCACAAGACCATCAAATTTAGTCTAGAGAAATGAAAGCTAGATAGCATCCCTCATGACTAGTTGCTAGTGCTAATCAATCAAAAATTTGACTACTCTAGATGGGAACATGTGACTTTGAAATGAAGTTGAAACCTTGGAATGATGGTTCATTTCATTGAATGATTTTAAAGGTGAATATGACCACGAGAAGATGGTGATTTTTGATATAAAACTGATGGTTAGGTTCGGATGCGATACCATTCCAATTTTGAAAGTACCCCCACAATACCCAACATGGGTAAGGGCTTAACTAGAAATTTATGTGCTTTAGTATGGGTTCCCTCTAAACAAGCGTCATAGGGGTTATGCCAAGGGCTGCCTCCAAAGAAATATGAGATGATATGAAATGACGTGAAATGAGGTGAATTGTCCGGCCCAAGCCCTGTGCAGTTCCCAGGCTGACGGTGTGTCTTCACTGGGAGGCCAAGCTCATGAGGAGAGGTGCCTGTACTAGAGTATATAAGTGAAAGGTTATGGTTGGTAGTCCGCATACGGAGTATGATAAATCAGGGCCGCTTAACCCTGACGGATTATTGCAAATATTGTGGCACAAGTGTACGACCTCTGCAGAGTGTAGAACTATTCGAATAGCCGTGTCCACGGTTACGGACGATTGGAAAGGCCATACTGTTCCGTCATCAGACCATTTTCAAAAATGTGACATATGACTGGTGACTTGAAATTGAAAGGTGAATGGTGACTTTGAATTGAATCACAACAGAGTTGTGGGAATGACACTAATGTTCCCACTTGAGTTAGTCTAGTGATTCAAGCATCTTTACTAAATGTTTATGAAATAAACTTGGCTTTATGCAAATAAACCTAGAGCTTAGTATCCCCTTACCACAATTGATAATGCTTACACTACTATTAGTTTGCGAGTACTTTAAAAGTACTCATGGCTTTGTCCCTGGCTATTCAAATGGCCAGACTATGAAGGTGAACAGCAGTACGAGGAAGATGGACAGCAGGACGTCTACGACAACTAGGACCACTCCTGACGTCAAGCGTTGGCCTGTGGATTAGATAGCTACTACTACTTCGCTTCCGCTCTTTGTGATGTTCGTAGATCAATAGATCAACTACTATTGTAATATTGGATCATGTGATCCATCTTTGTAAGACGATTATGTGTTGTAATAAATGATGACTATGTGATATTCAACTATTATGTCTCGCAACAACAATATTCCTGGGATTGCGATGTACGGCATAATAGGCATCTGGACTTAAAAATCCGGGTGTTGACAAGTTGGTATCAGAGCCATTGTTTGACCTTAGGAGACCCTAGTTAGAATGGACGTTCGGAAAATTTTAGTTTCTGAAACAAATGAAGTGAGTATTTGTGAAAAACTTATTCATTTTCTTCTCTATCAGATCTTCTTAAAAATAATAAGCCATGTTCCTCCTTATAAATCCATTTAAAATTTTGCCACACTGGTATACATCTCTAACCTACTCATCCATTTCACTTTCAGATGGAGCCTTACGTCCAGACGGAGACCTACGATCTGGAAAATGGAGGAAGTCTGGTGTACCTGGTGTCCGAGAAGCTCGAACGCCCACCTCCCCAGTTCCACGGAGTCCGGATCCACAACACCCCCGCTGGGGAACAGCAGTGGATGATCACCGCTGACTTGAAGGGAAGTCCGGAGCCTCCCATCTCGGAGAGGATTCTGTTCTCCTTCAAGGCCTACAGCTGGGTGGACGGTCTTGCTCACGCCCTTCAGGAGGGACTTGCTCGGGTGTGCGGACAGAACATCGCCGCACTCCGGGGAAGCCGCTTCGCCCACTTCGCGAGGCACGACACCATGGGAGAACCCATGGCACTCTCTTCGCACCCGGTGCTCAAGATCCATGTACAGCATTTGGACTTTATGCTCCATGAGACCCGGAAGGATCTGGAGCTGACACGTGTCCATGCCCACCGTGCCCAGATGGCTTTGGCTCATCATGCCGACGCCATCAGGCTACTCGCCAAGGACCGCCGGTCACTCCGCCTGCAGCGCGCCAAGAATGTCGCTACTATCACCCGTCTTCGCGAGAAGATTCGCACCTTGGAGGTGACTGTCCGGACCCAGCAGGACCAGATACAGGAGATGGAGGAGGATGGAGAAGACATCCAAGGCGGCGATGACTTCCTGAGTGATGACAATGACTTTGAGGATGACGAGTTCACTGATGAGGAGGACTATGAGTTTCTGGAGTCTGCGGAGGATGGGATCATTCCCATCGATGTGGATGAAGACAATGAGGAATAGTTGCACTAGCTTCACTTACGTAGGTGTAAAATTGTATCCCGCACCATGTATCGTAGTTTGTGGAAGAAAGGGTTCTTAAAACCCTTAGTGCTTTAACTTGTAATGTGAGATGTTTGTTGTGAATAAATAAAGTGTGTGCTATGTTCATCACAAAAATACTTCAAGTTTTAAGTTTAAACCCAACTCAAAATAAGCCATAGAAAATTCCCTCTTACCTCATGATATATCTACATGATCAGCTGGCCCCACCAAACTGCAACGCCACCTCGGATGCCATGATACAACTACTGCAGACGATGATGGCAGACCGGGAAGCGGAAAGAGCTGAACGCCAAGCAAACCTTGCCGCACTGCAACAGCTAGCTCAGAACAATCAAGGCCATGGAAACCATGATCACCCTGGGTCAAAGCTGAAGAATTTCCAGAACACCAACCCTCCAATGTTCAGCAAAACCGAAGAACCCTTGGATGCTGATGACTGGCTCCAGACAATAGAGAACAACCTTGAAGTTGCGGGAGTTGAAGCCGCAGAAAAAGTACTGTTTGCCACCCACTACCTGTCAGGACCTGCAAGAGCCTGGTGGACCAGTACCCGTGCAATGAGTGCAGGACAGATGATGACATGGGAAGACTTCAAGCTGAAGTTCAGCAAGTACCATGTGCCCCAAGGACTAATCAAGAAAATGAGAGACGAGTTCCGCGAACTCAAGCAAGGAAGAATGTCTATGGTGGAATACCGCGACAGGTTTCTCACTCTGTCAAGGTACGCCCCGGACGAGACCGACACAAATGAGAAGAGAAAGGAAAGATTCCTGAACGGACTGCACGACGAGATGCAAACGGTGTTAGTGAATATTCCGTTCGCTGACCTCGAAGCCCTCGTGGACTCAGCAATACAGATGGAAGGAAAGCTGCATCAGGCCAATGAGAACCGCAAGCGCAGAATGATGAACCAGAGTGGACCCCATCATACCCAGAAGCACCGCAATAACTCCTCTGGAGGATTCACCCCCAGAAACAACAGGCCACCTGCTCAGACTTATCGCCCCAACTACAGCAACAACCACGGAGGACCCCCGAAGCCCGGAGGCAACAACAATAACAACCACAACCACAACAGCAACAGCAACAATGGGAACAACCCCAACACCAACACTGGCCCGAGGACTGGAAGCAATGCCATCCCCGTCACCCCGAAGGACAAGTCAACTGTAAACTGCTATGAATGTGGAGTTGTGGGCCACTACTCCAAGGAGTGCCCAAAGAAGCTTGCCAAGATTGCCGCCAACACCGCTGCACCTGCCCAAGCAACGACGCCGCTTCGCGAGTAGAAGGAACCGAATAACAACAACGGCCGTTTCTACCACCTGATTGCCACTGAAGCTCAGGAAGCACCCCAGACCCTGACAAGTATGCCTTCCTGTTAATCAAAATGCCCAATCTCTCTTAGGAACCTAACTTTTCTTAAAATCTCGGGACGAGATTTGTTTAAGGGGGAAGGGTTTGTAACATCCCAGAAATTCAAAACAAAATAAACAAATTCCCCTAGTTCCAAATTTTGGAACCAACAAAAACTTTTATTAAATTAGGTTTGATACATAGTGATCTTGCTTAATTCTTGTGATATTGCCATGATTTCTTGTTATTAGTATTTGAAATAATCTTAAACCCTAAAAACTCACCCCTCTTCTCACCATCCTAGTTAAAATAAAATGAATGGGAATTAAATGAGAAAAAGGCATATGTGCCTATGGCTATTTTTCTAAATCTTTACCCTAGACCTTTCCACTTTATTTAGAGGATTGGAAAAGCTTCATAAACTTTATATAGTACCTCTTAAATCATTTTCAAGTTAAAACCAAAGAAAATAAAAAGAATCTAAAAATGCCATAGAGGCATATGAGAGTAAAATAGCAAATTTGTGAATTTGAGAAGATTGACCCTAGGACTTGTGGTGAATGGTTGGATCGCCTCCATATACCATTTCAACCATCCACAACACCATTTGAATCAAGCAAAGTCAAATTAAAATTTAAAGGCAACTTATAAAGTCATATGTGACACATAGCCATTTCACCCCCACTACTAGGGAAAGGCCCATTGCCGGCGCACCTAAAACCCCCATTGCCGGCGCACCACGAGCCCGCCGGTGCGAACGCGCCGGTGATAAACGGACACTGCCGGCGCACCAGGTAGTGCGCCGGCGATATCACAGCCCATCGCCGGCGCACTACCCCGCTTCGCCGGCAAAGATCTATTCCACCGGCGCACTATCGATGCGCCGGCAGTAGTTCTTCCAGACACCGGCGCATGCCACGTGCGCCGGCAATGTGTCATTTAGGTGCGCCGGCAATTAATTCGAAAATTCTTTTTCCTAGCTTTTTTCCAGCATATTACAATACATATTTGACAGCAGTATATATTTACAACGCAGTTCATATTTATACAGTATTACATGCAATATGAGAAGCACATAGAGAGCCAAGTTTCATTTCGGTATCGTATGCAAATACGCAAGTCTCGTTTCGGAATGTGTTGATTCATACAACACATGTGCATATGCAACACCGAACGGCGAAGTTTCACAAAGTTAGAAGTCTTGGTACATAGTCGTCACAAGTATCGTCATACACCTCACAATGTAGGTCCTAACCTAAACTAGAATCACATAGAACATGACCAACATGGTCATGACCATCATCACGAAGGCCATGGTCTTCATCCGGTTCCTCCTCATGTCCCTCATCTCTCCCGCTAGATAACGGGCGTATCTTCCTTCCGCCTCCACCCTAGTGGGGTATCCCTTGTAGGCCGTTGCCGCCGAAACGGTGCACCTGTCTCCGACGAGTCCTCCCGGTCGTCGTAGACTCCAGGAACCCTCCCCTTGTACACGACATATGTCGTCGGCATCTCCATTCACAAGACAAGTAAAACGTTAGTACCAATGCAATGAACAAGTGCCAACTCAAATAAGAGACAAGTAGTATGAACTAAATAGCATGTGCCTCATACTTTGTTGGTCGAAATAAATAATAACATACAGGGATGGGGTCAGTGAGGCTAGGTAGGATGCACAATAGATTGATATTTGTGGCCATCACACCAAGCCTCACCGGCCCCACCCCGGAGTGTACAAGTGACCGAACATTTTAATCATCGGCCAATGCAATTAAGAAGTGCGAACTCAAATAGAAGACAAGTAGTACGAATTAAATAGCGTGCCTCATACTTTGTCGGTCGAAACAAATATTAACATCCAGGGATGGAGTCGATGAGGCTAGGTAGGATGCACAATAGATTGATACTTGTGGCCGTCGCACCAAGGCTCACCGGCTCCACCCCCGAGTGTACGATTGACCGAACATTCTAATCATCGGCGAACTCCAAATACGAGGCAAGTAGTGGTCGAGTAAATGCAAATAATTATTAAGCTATGTACGCCATAATCTTGAAATATATAGCAAAGTAAATGAAACTACGGACACATGTTCACATGCACATTCATACAACTAAATAAAAGCAACTAGCCGATTGTATGGGAATATATAACAATTATTACGAGTACGGAAGTTCAAGGACATATCGTTCAAGCTTTAGCAAGTGTTCCCGTCGTAGGATCAGAGTTGTACGCCTAGGGGGAATGGACGGCAGCCCTCAAGCGAGTTGAACGGCCTCTCATCACGCGACATCTCCAAGCGGAGGTCTATCTCGTCATTAGGTGGTAGACCATAGCCGTAGAAGAACTCGCCATACCTATTGTTGACATCCTGCAGGATTATCGTGCAAATGAACTGCTGGATGCGACCCCGGTTCTTTCTAATCTCTCTATCGTGGACATCCGCCATGTTTGCAAACCTGTTTCGAGATTATCCGGCAGCAACATGTCATCTGCGTACTTTATGTACTCCCGCATCCGAAGGATGGCGTACCACGCGTCCATCCCATTGTCGGGCGTCGACTCGCCCGAGGCAGGGGAAGTTGGTTGTGTGGGTTAAGACGAAGCCTCCTCGGGATTTCCTCTCTACTTTGAGGGGGCCTCGCCTTGTTGGCGAAGCCGGTGAGAGCATCATTGAGAAGGGCCCCGATGTGGGAGTAGTCTTTCTTGCGGTCCCTACCCGAGTCGAGATAGACTCGCATGCGAGTGTTGCGGGTGCACGACGATGAGGGTGCGGAACTTGTCTCTGCGGAAAACACACGGATTAACCTTTGGAAATGCAAATGGAGATATAGGATAGAATGGTGATGGGGGACTAGCGAGTGATTACTTACTCGGGAAAGTAAGGGATGAGAATGGCGCCCTTTTTAATGTTCGCCAACATGAAATCCTCGACCTGCTGGGTGGCAATCGCGCGATCCCTGGGGTTGCGGATGATGCTCTCCCGCATATAGAAGGGGTCCATGATCGCGATGGTCGGCGTCCCCTCCTTAACAATCCGGGAAGACATGCTAAGAGCAACTAGGCGAACCACACTAAAGTGGAGCGCTTGCATGCGATAGATGCCGAAGATGTCGTTGAACCGGATGAAGCACAAGTCCGCTGGGTACTTCTCGACGAAGTTCATGCCGGTTGGCACCTTCGCCACGAAGAGAGGGTAACCAGGATCTTTTGATTTGAGAAGAAGGTTCTCCACATGCAAGACAGTCTCATGCAAGCTCCTCATATCCGGGGTGAGTTTCTTCACGACATGCTCCGGCAGCATCGGTTGACCCAAGTGATGCGAGAGGTCGCCAATTGTTTGGCAACTTGTCAAGGAGTGGGACCTTGTCCTTGGATTTGGCCGCCGCCGCCTTGTCTTGGGCGTCCTTCTTATTTGCCCTCTTCCTCTTCTTGGGTTGTAGTGCTGGACCATCCATCGCCGTAGTGGCCGTAGCACGGAGTGTGTTTGGGCTCAACATATTTTTGACGGCGGCGGTGGCGACCTCCTCAGGATTTTCCTCCTCATCGGCCGTTTCTTGAGAATCGAACAGCTTCTTGGAGCACACATATTTGAAGCCCGGCGCATCCTCATGGACAACTTGTGAAGACATAGGAATATCCCATTGGAAGTTGTCACGTTCATATTCCTCGGCCTCCGGCGCAGCTGGCCGTTGTGGTGGGGCGCCGACCTCGGCGCAGCTCGGCCGTTCCGGTGGGGCGATGACCACGGGCGCCGCCGGCTGTCGTGGAGGGACGCCGACATGTGGCGCCGCAAGGTGCTTGTCTTTGCTTGCCGTCGACCCCGAGTAGGTGTTGATCCGAATTAGGGTCTTCGGCCATAGCAGTACCCAACCCTTCGGTGAGGCCAGATTCAACGGGCTATCGTCATCGGCACCATGCGGTTGATTAGGAGGAAACAAATCCTCATAGCCCGGTAACGCCCGATCCACTTCAACCCGGTAAACGTCATCCGCCATATCTCGTGTGTGCCACTTCTTATCCAGGGGCCGAATGATGGACCCCCTCGCGACGTCTTTGAGTTCGTCGTTTACTCTCATCAAAAAGGTGCATGGCGTCGAGAGCGCCGCGAGAACATGTGTATGGCGTTAGAGGAGGGCAAGGATGACGAAACTAATATATTAACTTGATGTACACATTAGTTAATTACCGTGAGGGCGTTGAGCTCGGCTAATGTCGACGGGCCAGCACATGCGGCGGCGGGCGTGCAAGTGACGGAGGGGCTGCTACCCGGCATGGATGGTGAATCCCTAGCACCGGCCGACATTGCCGGCGGCCGGAGGAGTCTCCATTATAACATTGTCATTGCCGGCGGACGGCGGCACCATCGAGTTGCTGCCGTTGAAGCTAACCACTTGCATTTTCGGGGCCTTGTTTGCCACCCTCATACCACGCTTGCATAGCATTGAAATCTGCTTGGACTCCAGCGGCGACTTCAGACTTTGACTTCAGTGTACGAGTGTAGCTTTGAGTTGCGGTACCGGCTTGCGGTACCAAACCAGCTTGGACTTGGGCTAGGATTGACTCCGTCATTTCCTCCACCTCCCGCCGCTTCCTCTCATTACGCGCATTTTTATCGGCCGCAGACGACAAGCCATAGGGACCATGCTTGTAGCCTCGTACCGGCGCCAGCCACACGGCCTCTATGCGGCCTTCTCGTCGGTGAATGCTCATTAACGATGTTTAGCGCCCGTACGAGAGGCTTGTCCCAGGCTACCCCGCCCGTCGACGCCCGGGACGAGGAGCCTTCGTCACCTTCGGAGGCTTGAGAAAGTCTTTGTCTTTCTTCTTCCCGCGGAAGAAACGCGAACCATTTAGAAATGTTGCTACTATTATATGAACGATACTTGATCTAATAAAACCGGTAAATTGCTTACCAGCTTTTTCTCCAACGCCAGGACCTTCTCGGTCGTTCGTGAACCAAATTATGCTCGGTTACGACCTTCGGGTCCGTGACAAGTTCCCCGGTTAGTTTCTTCTTATGGTACCGGGACCTCGATGAATCTTCTTTCAAGCGGGTCCTTGTACTTGAGCCAGGGGTTCTCAATGCCGCATTTACATACGCCTCGTCCTCCTTCGCCCAATAGGGCTCCTTTCCCTCGTACCCACGCGCTCCCAAGGTTGTGGTTGCCGATGTTAAGCTCCCGCATTTCCTTCCCCCACAACTTGCGATTCTTGGTTGCTTGTAGCTCTTCATTGGCCACAAAAGCATCAAAGTCCGCCCGGGTGACATGCGGAAAGGCGGAGTGGACCTCTTCGAAACCTTTGCCCTCGAAGAATCAGCCTCCGCACCATGTACTTATAGCTGCCGAGGTGTTTGGTGAACTTCGTGAGGGCTTGTGAGTTCACAATGTTGTTGGTTTGATGACCGGAGGCGTAGTTGCCTAGGAACTTGTATCGTGCGTGCAACCTCGCAATGAGCTGGGCTCGCAAAGGCGCTTTGCTCTCAGCTCGGAGGTCCGTCTCGTTGAGATTGACGACCTCTCTGAGGATACATGCCGCTTGGTTGCCGTACCCCTTGGCAACATCCTTAGGCAACACCGGCAAACCACCGGCGGGGTCCACCTCTCGTGATCGTGTCTCTCGCCGGTGCCGACCGTGTTTTGGCGCCTTGCCTTCCGCGGCCTCTTGGCTCCACTTGTCCCGGTGCCACTACTCCCGGCCGCGGCGCTAGGATCGTCGCCGCTTGTCTCGCCGCCACCCCCGGCGGCGCCGGTTGCCTCATCGCCGCTAGGCTCGTAGGTACTACCCCCGGCGGGCGGCGCTTGCCTCGTTGCCGCTCGGCTCGCTCGGCACTACCCCCGCCGGCATCCTCCATCTCATGGTCCTCGTCGCCGCCAACACCAGCGGCCTCGGCATCCTCCTCCGTCCTAAAGAAGTGCCTATTGTAGTGCTCCTCTAACTCTTCTTGAGACGACATGGTGGCTTGCACTAATAGAAGACGAAAAAGAGTTAGAATTCACGGAAAAATTCGGCATGACCTTTGCTAAAAATTGGTCATGCCGAGTGCTAGAATTGCCGGAACGGAAATGAATCGACATTCCGGCACTCAATAGCAACTCAATCCCCGTAATGTAAATGCAATTCACATATATGATACATTTTTCATTTTCATTTCTTTTCCAACCAAGCATCGAGAGTGAACATAGCAACAACATGTGTCATTTCTCATTTGTGAACACTTGACAAGCATCTACTCGAACAAATACTAATAAGCAGCTTGGAAATTCTTGTTACATGGGAATATGTAGCACACCAAGTGCTAGCAACATTTGCAACCAGAGACAACATTTCCATCTCAACCGGAAACAAACCGAAGCATTTAGTATAATTAACAAATACAAAACCGCTAATTCATTTTCATTAGGCATTTCGCTAAACCGTAACCGTAACCGTAGACTACCGCCTTTTTCTTTAACAAATACAAAACTCGCTAATTTCATTAACAAATACAAAATCGCTAAAACCGTAACCGTAGACTACTCGCCTTTTTCTTTATTTATTTCTCGTAGTTGCTACTATCATACCAAACATCTAAATACCTGCAGAGTTTAGAAAATTAAACATAATGATTAGGCATTCCTCATCGTCAACTGCTAATTCATTTTCATTAGGCATTTCATTTTCATTTAATGAAATGAAAAACTAACATACCGCCTAGTGCCTAGTTCTTCTCCAACAAACATTTCATTTTCTTTTTTCACCATGTATTCTAGTCTCGTACAAAAAGCTAATTCATTTCATTTTCATTTCACAATAACCATCAGTAATAGCACTACAAGTAGCATCATTTCCAAAGTGAGTCGATGATGTAATTTCATCATGCTAGCCCCGGATTCAAACCAGAATTCAAACACTAAAATAAAAACCATAACCATTTTACATCAACACCATGCTACTCTCGGCTACATAATTAAAACAAGTGCTAAACAGCAGCTTGTACCCACACTTATACAAAATACACTAGGTACCTTATCATTTTCATTTTGTTTTAAATGAACCGGATAAGGAACATAGCACCAATTTTCATTTTCTTTTAAATGAACCAGAGAAGCTCACATGTGTCATTTCTCATTTGTGGATTATCGTAAAGCATTTGCTACTGCCAACTAGTGTTTAGGTAATACATAACAAGTAACTAGGTGTATTAGAAATACCGACTATGTTCTCTCGTATTAAGAATGAACCCATCTTTAGCATGAAGCAAACCAATGAATTTTATATATCAAATTCTCTAGGTACCGCAAGCATAAAAAACCCTACCGCCTAGCTACCTAGGTACTGCAAGCATTTTTATTTTCATTTTTTTTTGCAAGAAATGATAATATGTTGTTGTTGCCCCCGTGGACTATTTTAAATGAACCAAAGTAGCATTTCCATTTCATTTACACTATAATAAAAAACCCCAACTCAATTTCTTTTTTCAACAAAGACTTAGTATATAAAGCATTTTATTAAAGCATTTTATTTTTATTGCTAACATAATTTGACAGCAGCATGAGCATGAGCATGAGGTTTTTTCACAGTAGCATTTCACCATAACCATCACCCTCCAACACATAACATTCCAATTCTCCAGCCTAAATGAACCATTTTAGCAAACCATTTTAGCAAACCAGAGAGCAAAACCTAAATGAACTAAACCAATTTAGCTAGCAAAACCATTTTCATTTTCATTTAATGAAGAACTAACATACTGTCTAGTGTCTAGTTTTTATTTTCAGTAGCATTTCAGTAGCATTTGCATTAGGCATTTTCAGTAGCATCCTACATCTCAATTTTTTCTTACTGCAACCAGAGAGCATAAACCTAAATGACCCTAAATCGACCAGAGCACATCAAGAACTATAAACTACTACAAGAACTAAGGATTTTTGGAGGCAAGAACTTCAATTTTTTCTTACCGCCACCGGAGCACATCAAGCATTCTTGCATGAACTACCGCAAGCACTAAGGATTCGAATGCACATCAAGAACTACCGCAAGAATTCGGAGGCGAGAGAGGGAAGGAAGAGGGGGATGGAGAGGGGAAGGGGTTCTTACCAACGGTGATGGTGGCGTGCTGCTCCTCTCCGTGATGGTGGCCGGCGCGCAAGGCCCTCCTCCTCCTCTCGGCGACGGTGGCGACGGCGGCCGGCGCGTGACGCCCTAGATCCCCCTCCTCTCCGCGGCCACGCCCTCGCTCCTACTTGCACGGAGGCTCCGGCGTGCAGCGAGGAATCTTGGTCCAGGGCTTCCGCGTGGTGGCGCTCGAGATCGATGGTGGCGGCGACGCTCGAGATCGACGGTGGCGGCGCGGTTCGTCTCGATCGACTGGGAATGGGGAGGGAGAAGAGAGGATCGCGCAGCGGTTAAGTCCCAGGTATAGCTGGGCTCACCTTATTGCCGGCGCACCACATGTTTGGTTCGCCGGGGACAACTATACCCCCGGCGAACCAAACATGTGGTGCGCCGGCAATAAGGTGAGCCCAGCTATACCCGGGACTTGTCCCCCAACCTGGATGGCCATTTCTTTTTATTCTTTTCTTTATTTCTTTTCACTTTCTTTTTATTCTTTTATTTTTATTCTTTTCTTTATTTCTTTTTACTTTCTTTTATGTTTCTTTTCTTTTCCCACAAATCCTATACTATTTTACTTCCTTCTCTTTTCAAGATAATAACCAAGCAATATGAGTTTATGCATTACAAAAAATATGAGTTATATACATGCATGCATAAAATATTGACCAACACAATATTAATTAGTCATACATAAAATATTGGCCATGACCATATGAGTAGTTATGAATTACACAAAATATGAGTTATAGTTTGCAAATAAAGTTTTACATCATCGATTGAGAAGAGTGTTTCGCTTTCTTCTTGCTTTTCTTGCTCGTCGTTGAATAATTTAGCCCCGTGTCGTGACTTCTTCTTTTGAAGGGTCGACCTGACCTCGGTAGCGTGGTCCTCGCTTCTTCTTGTGGTGTATGTTGTGTCTTCATCCTCGGATTCTTCCATCATTGGGTCTCCGACTTGTCCTTCGAAGTCTTCCTCGTTGGCGACTCCATCCATTCCGACGATGGTCCTCTTGCCTCTCCTCACGATAACACGGCTAGGCCCGGATGGGTCGGTTATGAAGAAGCATTGGTGCACGTGTTCCGCCAGCACCCATGGCTCATTCTCGCGCGGTGGCGTTCGTGGATTTGGATTTGTTGGCTTCGGGTAGAAACATGGTGGTGAAATACCGGTCTTCTTTCTCGACGCTCTTAGCCCATCCGATACGGAACATCGGCACTTTCTCCCCAGCCGTAGCTAAGCTCCCGCATTTCCTCGATTCTTCCGTAGTATCTAGTCTTTACGTCACCCGTCCAGGAATCCATCGTTACCCCGAGTTCTGTAAACACTGTTCTTGTCTTTTTCTTCCGTGTAGAATGTGTACCCGTTGATATCGTACGCTTGGTAAGTCATGATGTTGGGCGCGGGGCCATGTGACAAGGCCAATACTAGTTTATCCTTGTCGGAATCCATTGGTGGGGGATTAGCAACAATGTGGTCTTTGAACCAGCACGCGAAAGAGGAGTTGTGCTCTCCGTATATTTCTCGCTTCCGTCATCATCGGCTTGCCACCTGTTCTCTATCATGGTTTTGTGCTCTTTCAACCAAGGATCGATCAAGTCAATGTGTTGTAGCGCTACTAAGTTGGCCCTGTCAAAGTCGGAACTCCGACCGGACATGTGCACGTGCAGCTTCCTTCCTTCCATTTTTGTGGCCTACTCCCTCGAACCTACGGAGGTACTTGTTTTGAGGCAAACCAACAGGGTCCTCGATGTCTAGATAATTCGTGCGTAAAGAGATGCACTCTTCGGTGAGCCAGCCCCGTACGATGCTTCCATCTCGGATGTGACCTGTTACGAACGTATCCTTTAATGACCCCATTCATTCTTTCAAACGGCATCATGTTGTGTAAGAATGCCGGCCCTAGACCGACGATATCATCCATTATATGGACCAACGGATGGACCATCACGTCAAAGAATGCAGGCGGGAAGTACATCTCCATCTCACATAGGATCACCACGATCTCTTCCCGGAGCCTTGCGAGTTTCTTCACGCTTATCGACTTCCGAGTTATGACGTCGAAGAAGTTACGTAGCCCAGCCAGCGTTGCACGGACATGGTCATCCATTATACCTCGGATTGCAACCGGAAGAATCTGCGTCATCATCACGTGACGGTCATGAGACTTCATGCCGCTGAAGTTTCGTTTCTTGGGGTCCATGTATCCGCTTATTACCCCGGAGTAACCGAAGGGCACTCGACTCCTACAAGGCAATTGAAAAATTGATCGACCTCGGCCGGACTAAAAGTGAAGCAGGAGGGGGGACAAGTAATAGTCCGGCTGCTTAATCCTTTTGCGCTTCGACCGCCGTCCGCCTCCTCCTCCGATCGTCCCTCTTGGGCCGGCGGGATCTCGAAGCTCTTCCCCGATGCCCAAAACTTTCAGGTCCTGTCTTGCTTTCGGCCCATCTTTGGTCCGGTCCGGCATGTTGAGAAGAGTGCCAAGCAAGCTCTCGCACACGTTCTTTGTAATATGCATGACATCAAGGCAAGTGAGGTGTATCGAGAATTTTCCAAGACGGCAAGTCCCAAAACACGGACCTCCTTTTCCATACACCAATGAGCGGCGTCGTTTCCTTTTTCTTCTTCTTCTCTCCAGGCTTTTGACGAATCTTTCCCGGCGCAGGGCACTCCTTCCAACCTTTCAGTAATGTATCGATCTCTTCGCCGCTCTTCTTACGTGGAGGTCCTCGGGGTTCATTTGTACCATCGAACGGATCTCCACGCTTTCTCCACGGGTCGGTTTTCTCGTAGCCACCTTCGATGCCCCATGTAAACTCGTTTTCGAAGAGCCATCCTTACCAAGCTGCAAAAACATCGTCTCTTCCATGCACCTGACACATGCCTTGTGTCCATGGCACACCTGGCACGAAATGTAACCGTATCCGAGGTAGTCCTGCACCGTCGTGATCAACGCGGCTCTCAAAGGGAAATATTCTTCCGCGACGGCGTCCCATGTATCTACCCCTTCCTCCGCCCACAACGTTTCAAGCTCCTCCTTTAATAGTTCGAGATACATGTTGATATCGTTTCCTCGGCCGTGTCGGCCCTTGAATTAGCATACTCATCTCGTATGTACTTCCTCTTCATGCACAGCCAGGGCGGGAGGTTGTAGATCCATACAAACACGGGCCATGTGCTATGTGTGTTGCTCTGGTTTCCGAACGGATTGAATCCGTCCGTGCTCGCACCCAACCTGATGTTTCTGGGATCTGCCCCAAAACTTCCGAATTCATTGTCCAATGCTTTCCACTGGCTTGCATCCGAAGGGTGCGTCAAGCACTCGGGTGCTCAATCCGCTCTTTATCATTCAACACCGCCTCCTTTCTTTCTCGCGTGCCGCCGCATGAGCTTTGCTTCCTTGCGGTCCGCGTAGAACCGTTGAAGCCGGGGCGAGCGGGAAGTACCACACAACTTTCCGAGGAGCTTTCTTCTTCCCTTTCTTGTACCGTTCAGCTTCACACACAGGACATTTGGTCTTGTCCATGTGCTCCTTGCGATACATGATACGATCGTTGATGCAGGCGTGATACTTTTCGTGGGGTAAGTCGAGAGGGCACGTGATTCTCTTGGCCTCGGCTAGACTACCGAGACACGTGTTCCCGGCAGGAAGGAGATCTTTCACGTATTCCAGGATGTCGTCGACGCTTGTGTCCGTCCATCCGTGTTTCACCTTCATCTGCAGCGACATCGAGAGCTACTCTCAAGCGAGACTCCCCAACCCGCGACCCGAGTCGTACAACGGAGTATTCGAGTCTATCTCGAGTTGCTCAAGCTTTGATTTCCGCTTGGCGCCTTTCGTCTTTTCGAGAAGCAGCATCTTGAAGATGAGGGTCCCGCACGACCGAAGCTAGCGGCACCTCTTCGTCGTCGTCCAAGGTTATTGTCGTCGTCAAGGTTATTGTCGTCGTCAAGGTTATCGTCATGTGCGACAAACTCTTCATCGTCATCAGTATCATGATGCCCTCCTTCTTGCCGGCCATTTTTACCAACCGCCGCCGTCGCCCCATTGACCTCCGCGCCATCATCACTCATCCATTGAGTGTGTCCATGCATGAAACCATTAGTGAGCAGGTGCCCCTGCAATTTGCCTGAATACGGGTCAAACCATTTCCCTCGTTTGCATCTCCGCACGGACACAATACCTCCGTGCGGTTATTTTCATACATGTCGATGATCGCGTGTTTCAGATATCTCATCACGATGCTTTCACTCATCTCGATAACCATTATCGCCTGCATGGTAAGATTACATAATTCATTAGAACCATGCATCCGTCGGTAGTTTTCACGGAAAATTTCGGCATGACCTTCCTACACGGTAGGACATAGGAGCGCCGTAAATGTGCCGAAACGGAAACTTGAAGAATCAACATTTCGGCGCAACGTTGGCAACTCATTTTCAACGCCAACACACACACAAGCACAAGCACAACATATATATATGCCACACACGAGAGCTTTTCTTCAAATGTCCAACATACATTGATTACATTCCTTAATTTGTTCATTAATCACCTATTTGTTTGATATATTCGTCGATAAGATCGAGACGACGCGCCGCGACAATGGCGTATGGAAGCCGACTTTCTAGATCTAGATCTAGATTGAGCGGTCAATGCGGGATAGTAGATCTAGATCTACATAGGGGGATGTGGGAGATGCATGTAGGAAGGGAAGATTTGCTCAAAAAATATGATTTTGTTTGGTCAAATTGGTGAAATTGGGGATAGAAATGGACAAAAATGTGCTGGGTTGGGAGAAGGGTCGGGTTGTGTGGATGAGGAGTGAGTGTGTAGTGGCTTGTGAGTGCTGGTTGGTGGCTGTAATAAGTCCCAGGTATCGCCGGCGCACCAGGGCCTCGGGTGCGCCGGCAGTGTATAGCCCATCCGGCTATATCCGCTCCGGCACCAGAGCCCATGAAGCATTGCCGGCGCACCGGACCAAGAGCGCGCCGGTAATAGAAAAATTACCGCCGGCGCGCTCCTCGGGCTGGTGCGCCGGCAATGCTTCGTGGGCCTGGCCGAGTTGGGGGGATGTGTTGCCAGGAAATAGCGCCGGCGCGTCGTGTCAGCTGGTGCGCCGGCAGTGGGAAGGCATCGCCGGCGCGGCGGTTTCCTGGTGCGCCGGCAACAAGTTCCACCGGCGCATGCCTATGGTGGTGCGCCGGCACCACTTGCCTCCACCTATAGGCTTTTCCCTAGTAGTGCCCAATTTTACCCTATGACACTAAACCTTGGCTAAATGATGTGAAACCATCTCTCAACCTAATATAACACTAAATGGACCCTAACCCATGTCCAAGTGAAGCAAGATCAACCATTTACAAGTTTAGTAAAATTTGACACCTCATCTCTTATGTATTAAGGCCAAATTTGCAAATCTTTGAACAAGACCATTTGAATTGGTTTCAATGCTCTTAAAATGTTTCTAAACTAATAAGAACCACATTAGAGTCAAGAAAAGTCAAATCAAATGGAGAGAATTCAAATGGTGAGATAATTCCATTTTTACTCACATACACATTATGCCAAATAGCAAATCTTCACCAAAGGCCACCATTACTTGATCTCTTGCTTGTGTAATACTTAAATATGATAAACTAACACAAATGCATCATTGGATCAAGAATCAAACACAAGGAAATCTCAAATTCAACTTACATGTGATAATGGTCATATTGCCATTTTATAAAATGTTCCTCACTTGACCCCTCTGGTTTTCTAAATTTTTAAACTAAACTTGGTCAACTAGTGCCATGTCATCCAAGACCATGTCAAAGTAAACAACTTTGCTGTTGACCATCAATGTTGACTCTGCCTAGGTTGACCAGAAAAGAAGGGACAAGTGGAGACTTTGAAACTATGTGAAGATCATCCCAAATTTGAAATCTCACAAACCTTAACCAAATCCACCACCACCACCACCAATCTTTCACATTATTTATATGTTTGAGTTCCACCAAAAAGAATTCCAAAATTCCAACATTTTGTTCATGCGGCCATTTCATCAAACACCTTGCAGGCATGATTCTGGTTTTGTAAAACACCTCTTTACACACTGGTTTTTAGCCTACACTCCTTTTGGTTTGTGATCATCAACCTCCCTGTACCTCCCCTGCATCAAGCCATGTACTGGTAGGGTCGATTAAAGCAATGGCATGATCACCTTTGGCCATGCCAAGTACCATGCCGACCCTCATGCCGATCCTCCCCTCCACCTCTCTCCAACCCACCTCACCATGTCTACTGCCTTGCCTGCACTCCCCTAAGCATGCTCGTACCAGCCCCAAGCAAGGAGACACACGCAATTGGCCAAACGTTGCACGCCTAGTACATGCCACGACGTGTCCACGCACGCGGTGAGCGCGCCACGGCATGTCACTGGACGCCGCAGTACATCGCCTCGACTGCGCGCCCTCGTCCTTCTCTCCCTCTCTCACTTGGCACGCATGATCACCACTACCTCAGCTACCTCCTAGACACCCTCCCTAGCTCGCGCACGCTCCCTTACCGTCGCCATGATCAACGCCCTGCCGCGCCGGTACGCCGCACCCCAACGTCGCCAGCTCTCGCCTCAGACCCCCTTTAGCCGTGCCGTCAAGCTCACTAGCACCCCTCGGATGACTGCAACACTACGCGCCCCCTAGATTGCCCCTTCGCCGCTCCAGACGCCGGCGCCATGGACGACCTCCCACGGGCACCCGCAGCACCTCGACCCCCTATAAAAGGAGGCCGCTCCTGGACGATCACAACACACCAGCCGCCTCCCCTCTCTTCACTGAGCATCCTCGACATCTCTCCTCCCCACATTGCCCACTCCACCGCCGGAATTTCACCGGAGCCCGCCGCTGCAGTAGCTCGACGAAGACGACGACTCCGAGCCTCCCCCGACCAACCACGGCCACCACTCGACTCCCCGTTACACGCGGAGTCGTTTGCCCCCGTCGCCAGCCTGGGAGCGCCCCTGCATCGCCGTCGCCGGACCCCCCTGCAGCCTAGGGTTCCGTCGACTCGCCGGAGAAGGTACGCCGCTCGATCCCGTGAACGCCCCAGATAGCGCCACGTCGCCCCGCCTGCTGTCCGTAATTCAAACCAGCCCGTAGCGATACTGGGCCGGCCCACCTCCCTCTCCCGCTGCGCAGCCCACCTAGTTTCCCGCCAAAGCCCACAATTCAAACAAAAGAATTTCCAAATTAATTATTTCTTCTCAGATGCTGTTTTGAAAATTAAATAGGATAAAATCTACCAAACCAAATTGCACAAATTTAATATATTCGGAAAGCTCATGAAATTATCTAAACAATGCCACTGGCCTCATGTCCAAATTCGTAATTAAATTTAAATAATAAAAATAACAAGGCAGGGCCTTTTCTGACTTCAAATAAATATTAGACATAATCTAATTGTTTATGCCAAAATATAGCATAGTTGTTTTGCATGATCATGGACTAGAGTCAAATAATGGCTATGGAGCCATTTCTAGCCCATTTAATACATACACATAAACTTATTTAAATAGTATGGGGGCTTCTCTCTCATTTAAATTGTGATCCTAAGTAATTCAACTAGAGGTACTGACCTTGGTCAAATAAGTCTCATGCTTGGTTACTTAGAGATTTTAAATCACTTAGATGATAGATTTAAATTATATGAGGTATAGCTTCTCCCCTAAATCATCACTCCAAATGGTTCAATGAGAATTGCTAACACATGTATTAATGACCCATAGGTTCTTATTTAAAAATATTAAATCATCCTCATAAGTAGTATTTAAATATTTCAAACCTATTTATTAAATCATATGAGATACTTTGGTTTCATTTACATCTTGCCTCAACCAAATTAATCTGAGGTAGATCCCATGGTAAATTAAAACTCACCTTAGATTAATTAATGTTATTAAACTATTGCAAGGTGTTATTAAAATGGTATGAGGTGCTCACCTCATTTAAATCATCTTTCTCAAATAAAATGAAGTAATGTATTGACCTTTAATTTCCTAGGCTCATACTTGCTCACTTGTAGATTTTTAAATCTAAATAGTATTTAAATTTTCCAAAGGTTAATTAAATCACATGAGATGATGAATCTCATTTAACTCACTTTTCTCAAATACTAAGTGTGAAGTGTTGACCTTGGTCAACATGGGATCATCCCTGGTTATTTGAGAGTATTAAATCACTTCAAAAGTAGTCCTTTAAATTAGTTACAACTATGTGTTAAATCATATGAGAGATATTCCTCTCATTTAAATCTTGTTCTCAAGTAATTCAATATGAGGTAGTGATCATGGTCTATGTAACCTCATATTGAATTATTTGGTGGCATTAAATCACTACCATGTTAGTATTAAATTTTAGGAGGTATGGAACCTCATTTAAATCCTTGTCTCAAATGGTAAGTATGAAGAGGTTGACTTTGGTCAACCTAGGTCATATATTATTCATAAGAGAAATTAAATCTTAAGAAGATTCAATGAGAGGAAATTATTTTCTCACAAACTAAAGAGAAACCCTAACTCCATTTTCAATGAGAGGAAAATTATTTTCCTATCACTAAATAAGGAAACCCTAGCATAATCTTGTAATAAATGTTAAGTAGTGATGCTAGATCATTGGGTGAGCCACTAAGGCTAATTAATAGTACTTAAGTATTGTTTGGTGATTGTATCCCCGTATTCGTTTATAGACGCTAGTACCGGGGACTATCAAGAGGAGGAGTTATTCTACCAAGAGGAAGAAGAAGAACACTTTGATCACCTCACCAATCAAGGCAAGCTATTACCTCTACAAGCAAGATAATAGTCTTGCAAGCTAATAAACTTGCTAATCATCATGGTGCAAAGCTCTACCAGAGCAAGTGCTAATCAATCAAAAATTTGACTACTCTAGATGGGAACATGTGACTTTGAAATGAAGTTGAAACCTTGGAATGATGGTTCATTCCATTGAATGATTTTAAAGTTGAATATGACCACGAGAAGATGGTGATTTTTGATATAAAACTGATGGTTAGGTTCGGATGCGATACCATTCCAATTTTGAAAGTACCCCCACAATACCCAACATGGGTAAGGGCTTAACTAGAAATTTATGTGCTTTAGTATGGGTTCCCTCTAAACAAGCGTCATAGGGGTTATGCCAAGGGCTGCCTCCAAAGAAATATGAGATGATATGAAATGACGTGAAATGAGGTGAATTGTCCGGCCCAAGCCCTGTGCAGTTCCCAGGCTGACGGTGTGTCTTCACTGGGAGGCCAAGCTCATGGGGAGAGGTGCCTGTACTAGAGTATATAAGTGAAAGGTTATGGTTGGTAGTCCGCATACGGAGTATGATAAATCAGGGTCAGTTAACCCTGACGGATTATTGCAAATATTGTGGCACAAGTGTACGACCTCTGCAGAGTGTAGAACTATTCGAATAGTCGTGTCCACGGTTACGGACGATTGGAAAGGCCATACTGTTCCGTCATCAGACCATTTTCAAAAATGTGACATATGACTGGTGACTTGAAATTGAAAGGTGAATGGTGACTTTGAATTGAATCACAACAGAGTTGTGGGAATGACACTAATGTTCCCACTTGAGTTAGTCTAGTGATTCAAGCATCTTTACTGAATGTTTATGAAATAAACTTGGCTTTATGCAAATAAACCTAGAGCTTAGTATCCCCTTACCACAATTGATAACGCTTACACTAGTATTAGTTTGCGAGTACTTTAAAAGTACTCATGGCTTTGTCCCTGGCTATTCAAATGGCCAGACTATGAAGGTGAACAGCAGTACGAGGAAGATGGACAGCAGGACGTCTACGACAACTAGGACCACTCCTGACGTCAAGCGTTGGCCTGTGGATTAGATAGCTACTACTACTTCGCTTCCGCTCTTTGTGATGTTCGTAGATCAATAGATCAACTACTATTGTAATATTGGATCATGTGATCCATCTTTGTAAGACCATTATGTGTTGTAATAAATGATGACTCTGTGATATTCAACTATTATGTCTCGCAACAACAATATTCCTGGGATTGCGATGTACGGCATAATAGGCATCTGGACTTAAAAATCCGGGTGTTGACATATAGCATCAACACATGGACCAGATAATTAAATCAGCCACAGGACATGAACAAATATATCACAGATAATCAAATAAGCTAGACATGATAGTATCCAGAAGCAGTTCATCAGGAAATGGAGCTGTACAGGCACAGCTATGCTCAATGGAGCATCTCCATGAATTATAGCACACAGGAAAGCACACCAGGGGCACTGGCTCTTGCAAATTTGCAAGGATTACACACAATAATCAAGCCAGAGCAGGTAATTGTATATAAGTGATGATCTAGCAATAGTAGTATCAAGCACAGAGGCACAGGGATAGTTTCAAGCAAGAAATGCCAGCATAAGCAAGCACATAGCTTAGGAAATATTGCACAGTAGCCATAGCTGTAGCAAGGCAGAGCTATGCACAGTAGTAGCACAAGCACAGGCATGGCCTTAGAAACAATGGCCATGGCCATAATAGCACAGCAGCAGCACACACATAATAGCAGCATAGGCACAGCAGCAGCATACGCATAGCAGAGCAGACCAGGAGAAGAAGGAGCAGAGTGAGAGAGATAGGACGAGACGTGGAGCACTCACAGGTGAAGTGGGCCGGCGAACACGGCTGTAGCGGCCACAGCGGCACACGCCGGGCGAACGGTGGCGCCAGCCAAGCCAGGCCGCGGCAGAGCCGCAGCTCCAGCACCACCTCGGCGAGGCTCGCGGTGGCACCATAGCGCCAGAAGCGCCAGGAAGAAGGACCACGGCTTCTCTAGCGCACGGCGGCGGCGAACGCCGAGAGCCAGGCGCACTGGAGGGTCGAGGGAGAGCGAACGTGGACGTAGGCGTCAGATCGATGCGGACCACCATGTCCGCCGTCGAGAGGCGGTCCAGATCCACATGATCTCGCCGGCGGCGACGGCCGGAGTAATTCGGCGAAGGGGGCGGCGACGCGGGAGTCGCAGGAGCTGGAGAAGGGTTAGGGTTCGTGAGCGAGTGGAGGAGAAGGGGTCGGTGCGACCGACCGAGCCCAAGTGCGGCTCGGGTTAGGGTTAACCCACTGGGCCACCCTGACAGGTGGGCCCAGGGGCAATTTTGGTATTTCACAATTCCAATTAAACCAGAAACTTTGAAAATTCATAGAAAATTATTAATTGCTCTAAAAAAATATTTAAAAATATGAAAACCACTCAGCATAAAATTCTCTATCATAATAAAATATGAAATAGAATTTTTAAGACAAATATGATTAAGCCCAAATTTAATGATTAAAATAATCATTCAAAATCACACCTTATATTTTCATAAAAGGAAATAAGTCCATAAACTTCTTTTGGACTTTAAAAACACCTTGACAACATTTCAAGGGTGTATTTTATCCTAAATAAAATATTCCTAAGCTATTCGTAGTATTAACCTCCCACATGAAATAATAAAACACCGGAAGGGGGGAACAACCCTAAAAACTGAATCATGCATAATTGCTTCTTTAACCATTGCCCTTATCGGACAATGATGCTATTTTTCAGCAACAGAGGACAAGGGTCAGTACACACCATCCAACCGCAACACTTTGCGGTGTTCGAGCAAGTTCATCGCTTGCTCATGTCATTTGAGTATTTTTACCAAATTACTTGCAAAGTACTATGTTTATCACTATTGCATAAAAAGCAAAACCACTATTTTCATAACTATGAATATGACTATGTGGTGGGCAATGGAACCATGGATTGTGTTGATATGGAGGAGTTTCCATTGCAAGGGTTTATATCCATCTAGGATTAAACAACAAATGTCGTCCAGTGATTCTTGTGCCGTAAAACCC
Source organism: Lolium rigidum (assembly GCF_022539505.1). Lineage (NCBI taxonomy): Eukaryota > Viridiplantae > Streptophyta > Magnoliopsida > Poales > Poaceae > Lolium > Lolium rigidum. Next base: position 346,344,449 of record NC_061514.1, on the reverse strand, counting down.
GTGTTCACCATAAGATCCGGTGTGGGACGGAGTAGTCAAAAGTGTTTCCACCTCTCGTTCATCAACGGATGCGCTTTACCGTAGTACACTTGTAATCCAAGGGGGCAAGCTGGTGAGGCTGGGGAGTCCTAAGTCCCCACGGCATTGTCCGTAGTACACTTGTCGCCCGAAGGAGCAAGCCGGTGAGGCCGGGGAGTCCTAAGTCCCCACGGTATTGCGGTCTATGATGGGTTGCAGCTACCGGCGAAGGAGTTTGGTTCGATCCCAAACTGTTGTCGTGGTCGGGGTCCACCCGTGAGTGGGAATAATGGGACCGACGAGGACCCGGGGTCGGGGTATGCAACAAAGGGTGGGTGTTCGAGGTAGCGGAGGAACATGATTGACTAGGACCTTATACCGGGCCTCACACCAAAGGAAGTGTGGACGGGAAAGCTGCCCGGTTGGCACCAAGGTTAAGATCTCTTATGGGTAAAGTAACACACCTCTGCAGAGTGTAACGAATCGTGACCAGTCACTCCTTGTTCCGGGATTTGGAACTCGCGAACGCTGCCGGAAAGGAACTCCATGAAGTTCTAGTCAACCGGTGAAGGCTGACGGACATAGTTCTTCTGAATAAAAGCAACCTTTTGAAGAAATGGTTATTAAAACCTGCATGGTATCAGACCTTCTGGTCTGGTATCGTAGATAGTGCATTAAACACCTCTTTCCTAATATGAACTTGTTGAGTGCGCTCGTACTCATACCACTCTTAAATCCCCTGCTTAGATTGTCTGAACCATCTGGAGGAGGACAACGACAATCCTGAAAGAGCCGACATCATCGGCTATGAAGAACCAGACCTCTCTGGAGGTGTCGAAGGTGTAGACTACCTTATAGTCTACAGAACCGGGGAGGGTTCCGGAGGAGAGCAAGTTTAGATCTAGTAATAATCGTAGTAGTACCGAGCAGTGCGAACTCATAGTATTTAGCTGCTCGAAGAGGATAAATGTATAATCTTGTAAGACTTTTATATTGTAAGATAAGTTGGGTTCACCTCGAACCCAGGAGTATCCCTCTCAGGACCCAAGAGGAGCTCCGGGATGATATGTACATATGGTTTGTAATAATGGATGAATGAGTTGTGGACCTGCTATTATCTGTTGTACTACTCCGAGGATGTAATATTTGCGGATTGGTACTTCGTGAATGTTATATCAACGACTGGCATACTACAACATGCAGTGGTATGCAGGGTCACCACAGCCTAGCTCGGGGGTTTATATGAGCACCCCCGATCTAGGGTTACATGAGGATAACTACATATCGTATCCGAATCATATCAGTTGCTACAAAGCCGGGATCCCTTGCTTAGCCGCCCAACTAATCCCATCTTCCAGTCGCCTTAACCCTCAGTCCAGTCACCATCTCAGGGTTTTGGCCCAGCCGTCCCAAGGATTTTGGGCCCAGTCGCCTCCGTCGACTGGAACTTCCTTTGGGTCTTCTCTCCTACTGCGAGTGAGACTGCTGATGCACCCCCAAGGGCATATCCCCATCAGTAGTCCCCGAGCGCGTCGTGGGTTTGGTGCAGCCTTGAGGCAGGACGCGGAGGGTCTTGGCGATGGACTGTGGCGAATCGACGACGAGCTCCTGAAATAGAGGAAACAATCGTGAAATAGACGATAGTCTAAACGAGCCAGTCGGCGTAGGTCAATTGGCGTGAACCAGTCGGCGTGAACCAATCGGTGAGAGCTAGTCGGCGTATGTTACTTGTCCAAAGCCAGTCGGCGTGTACTATCCAAGAGACGCACGTGGCAAGCGCAACGGCTAGTTTCACGTTGGCCGAGGCATGCGCCGTTGTTCTGCAGTTGACCATTGGACTTGATGTGATGGGTAACGGCTAGTTAACAGCCGCGCAGATACTCCGTCGTGAATCTTGGTCGTAGTTCCTTCGGCGGCGATTGTGGAGCGACATTGAACAACAGATCTTCTTCCTTATCCAGGGTGAGTGCGATGATATATAAGGTTAGCTTGTAACTCAGTGACAGCCACTTCGTACCATTCCTTCTCACTCATCCTTCTACTCATCATCTCCACCGCCCGCGATCCCCAAGCCTTCTCTTTGCTCGAGCTCTGATTCTCGCAATGGCGGCGAGAGGATGGACTAGATCCAAGATCACCAGGGAAGCCCTCATCCCGTATATCTCTGCGGGCATCATCCCGGCGATGGCCAGCGAGAGGTGGCGGGTGGCGGCGGAGAACGAGACGGAGCCGCTGCCAAGGTCGGGGGAGTTCGTGATCTTCATGAGCTTCCTTGATCGCGGCTTCGCGGTGCCGTCCTCGGATTTTCTGCGACAACTCCTTGCCTTCTACAATATCAAAATCTCTGATATTGGCCCGCACAGCGTCCAACAGATCTTGATGTTCGTGGCGTTGTGTGAGTGCTACCTGGGCTGCCCGTCCTATTTCCCGTTTTGGGTCTCCATCTTCCATGGGCGGGTGGCTCGGGTGAGTAAGAGCGATCCATCGCTCATTCCAAACGCCGGGATCACCTTCGAGGTGAAGTCCGGGGAGGCCTTCATCGACATGGCGCTCCCGAAGAAGGCCCGGGTGCAATGGCGCAAATTCTGGTTCTACGTGAAGGAGCACGTGGCCACACGCGACGTCCCCATCGCGCAATACTCGCCGGAGCCAAGCGTGCCACTGCAACTGAACGTGCGGGCCTTGCCGCGCGAGCAGGAGAAGGTGGTGTGGGAGATGAGGATGGCGATTCACTCGTTGAAGGAGGCGGGCCTGACCGCCGCCAACCTTTACAACTGTTGGCTCGCCCAGCGCTTGATCGCTCTGCGAAGCCGGGGTCACTATATGTGGGAGTACAAGGGCAAAACGACTGCACCTGCTCCACTGCCGCCGAATGGACCGAGGCCGAGTACAGGAAGGCACTCGCCAAGATCACAACGGCGACCTTCACTTCGTTTGACGCCGAGCTTCAGCCCTTCTCTGTGGACAAGCCCGCGCCCGCGGTAAGTGGCGACTGTACTCCATGTAATGGGTATATGCGATTCTTGTTTTAGCTGACTCATTCCTTGTTGCTGGTGCATCGTTGGCAGAAGATCTCCAATCATATGCCGCCTCACGCGGGGAAGGAACCCCCGAAAATGATCGAGGGCTAAGATGGCGAAGAAGAAGAGCAGGACGAGGACGACCGCATGGAGTCCGACTCTGAGACACTTAGCCAGGAAGCCGCGGGTCGCACCCGTGGCTCGAACAGGGGGGCCGCGTCAGCTTCGCAGGCATCTCCAGAGGAACCCGTCGAGGAGGGAGAGGAAGAAACGAATTGCCCGCCCGAGGGAAGGGCCACCGCCGCTCGCCCGGACGAGCCCCAGCCTAAGCGACTGCGGTTGACTGTCCTGGATGGCTGTAACATCCGAAAAATTACAAAAAAAAGAAAATGAATTTCCCTTTTTTCCAAATTTTGGAACCAACAAAAACTTTTATTAAATTTAGTTTGATACCTAGTGAGCATGCTTAATTCTTGTGCTATTACCATGATTGCTTGTTAAACTACTTAGAAATAATCTTAAACCCTAAACCCTATTCTTTTCACCTTTCCAAGTTAAATCAAAATAAAAAGAAATCAAATAAGAAAAAGGCCTATGCGCCTATGGCTATTGTGGTAAAACCTTTACTTAGACCTTTCTACCTTGGGTAGATGTTTTGAAAACCTTAATAAACCTTACCTAGTACTTATCAAACCAAATCCAAGGTGAAACAAAGGATTTTAAAAAGAAAATAAAAATGCCATAGAGGCATATGAGAGCAAATAGCAAATTTGTGAATTTGAGAATCTTAACCCTAAGACTTGTTGTGAATGGTTGGATCACTCCTCTATACCATTTGAACACTCAACCACATCAATTGGGTCAAGAGAGATCAAATTAAAAATCAAATGCAACATATGCATAGAGGCATATGTGGCACATAGCCATTTTTCCCAAACCTTGACCGATGCATTTATATCTTGACCAAATGGTGTGAAATCATCTCTAAACCTAATCTAACCCTAAATTGACCCTAACCCATGCCCAAGCAAAACAAGGTGAATAAAAGGGGAAAATAAGAAAAATAAGAATATCACCTCTTATGTGTTATGGCCATTTTTGCAAATCTTTGAGCTAGACCTTTTGGAATGGTTTCAATGGTTTGGAAATGTTCCTAAACTAATAAGAATCACTTTGGAGTCAAGAAAAATCAAATCAAATAGAGAGAAATGAAATAGTGAGAAAATTCCATTTTTACTCACATACACTTTAGCCAATTTTGCAAATCTTCAACCAAGGCCACCATGACTTGTGCCATTGCTTGTAAAACCCTTATATATCAAAAACAAACCCTTTTGCATCAAACAAACCCAATTCAAATCAAAGGAAAAATGAAATTCAACATACATGTGATAATGGTCACTTTGCCCATTTATAAAATGTTACCCACTTTGCACCCCTGGTTTGGAAGTTTCCTAAACTAAACTTGTCCAAATCTCACCACCTCATCCAAGACCATGTCAAGGTAAACCACTTTGATGTTGACCACCAGTGTTGACTCTGCCTAGGTTGACCAGAATAGAGATGCCAAGTGGAGACATTGAATCAAAGAGAAGATCACCTCATTTTTGAAAACTTGCAAACCAGCACCAAATTGACCACCCCCACCAGCTTTCTACCTCTTTAAATATATGAATGAGATGCACCAAAAAGATTTTCAAAATTCAAACAAAAATCTCATGCGGCCATTGTGTCGAGCACTTGGCAGGCAACATTCCAGATTTGTGATACACCTCATAATCCAATGGATTTTGGGCTAAACCCTAGAAAATTGGTGATCATCAACCTCCTGTACCTCCTCTGCATCATACCAAGTCCTTTTGCACTGATTAAAGTGGTGGCATGATGAAGAACACATCCATGCCGAGCCCAAGGACATCACCATGCCACTACCCCTCTCTGATCATCAGCACCATGTCAACTAGCTTCCCTACACTCCCTCGAGCATGCTGGTACTTTCCCTAGTCAAAGACGTGCACGACATTGGCCAGTAGTTGACATGCCCAGACGCGCCCAGGACGCCCAGTACACGCCAGAGCGCGCACGGGCGCGGCATTGGACGCGCCAGAGCACTGCCTCGTCTGGTCGCTCTCGTCCTCCTCTTCCTCTCTCCTTGCGCACGAGCACTCCACACCGCACCAGGACACCGCCAGACACCACCATTGGACGTCGCCTGCGCCGTAGACCTCGTCATCATCAAACTCTGTCGCGCCGGTACTGCGAGGACGGCAATGATGCCCGCACGCCCTCGTCCTCCCCTTGCCGTGCCATCAAGCTCCCTAGCACCGCCTAGCCGTCGCCTACCCACTGCGCACCTGCCCTTGCCCCTTCGCCGCTCGAATCACCGGTGCCATCGACGACCTTGCCGCACCCCCACGGTCACCTCGCGTCCTATAAATAGCGGCCATTTCAGCCTCCCTTCTTCACACCAAACTCGCTCCCCTCCTCTCTCTGAACCTCCTCCGCTCCTCTCCACTACACATTGCCGCCGGTAGCCGTCCAATTTCTCGCCGGAGACCGGCAAGCCGCCGCAGATCAATCCATCGATATAGGCCACCTCAAGCTCCGCCGTCGGTACTAGTGCACTCGCCATAGACGACAACATCGCCCTGCCTCGTCGCCGACCCTCGCCAGAGTCCCAGCTTGCCGCCGACCCCCTACCGCCGCCGCGACAGCAACCCCATCTCGTCGACGACGACGACGAAGCGCCACCGTCCGATCGTCATCTAATCGCACGGCTCAGTTTAGAAGATACCGCTTCGGGTTGATTGACTCACTGACGCATGGGACCCACTGTCAGTTGGCCCGCAGCGTTAGTTGGGCTGGCCTGCTTCTCTCTCTCTTGTTTCGGCCCAAATCCTTTCCCGCCTAGGCCCAAGTGTTGAATTTAAATAAATCGGTTCAGTCAATTTTACTTGCAGATGCTTTGCTAGAATTTAAAGAGTTTCAAATCTACAAACCCAAATTTAGTGATTCAAAATGTTCCAGAATCCTTATGAAATTATCTAGCTAACCCCACTGGTTTCAACCTCATAGCTTTTGTAGAATTTGAATAGAAAAAATAACAAGTCAGAGACTTTTCAGTATTCAAATAAATCTTAAAAATAAACCAATTTGAATTTTGAAGTGAATCCAATTGCTATGATTCACATTTCAACCCCTCTAATTTACTATGCAAAAATATGATATGGGTACTGTATATGATCATGGGCTAGAAGCAAAATATTTGCTATGTAGTCAATAACTAGCCCCTTTAAACTATTTCATATTTTAGGATTTTAAATCTATGAGGTGTAGCACCTCATTTAAATCATTTTCTCAAGTGTTATGAAGTAATATGAGGTCCTTAGTTATATGGTCTCACACTTGCTCATTTAAGGATATTAAATCACTTTGGTTATTTAAATTGCATGAGATGATGAATCTCATTTAAATCATTTTTCTCAAATGATAAGTGTGAAGTGTTGACCTTGGTCAACAGGTGATCATACATGGTTATTTGAGAAGATTAAATCTTAACAAGATTCAGTGAGAGGAAATTATTTCTCAAGAATACATAAATAGAAACACAAATAAATACTTCAATGAGAGGAAATTATTTCTCAAATAATTAAATAGAAACCCTAATCAATATTTGTAATGAGAGGAAATTATTTTTCTTTAAACGAAAACAAAGTCAACCAACATGTTAATAATGTGGTGATGATAGAATAGCTTGTGTGAACCATTTGTGTGATTAGTCTAGCACTTAAGTATTGTTTGGTGATTGTATCCTCGTGTTCGTTTATAGACGCTAGTACCGGAGACTATCAAGAGGAGGAGGTTTTCTACCAAGAGGAAGAAGAAGAGAACTTTGATCACCTCACCAATCAAGGCAAGCTATTACCAATGCAAGCTAGACTAATGCAAGTTATATTGTTGCAAGCTAATATTCTTGCAAAGTGCAACGCTCTACTAGAGCAAGGCACCACTACATCATACTTTATGTTTAATGATCCTATCCAAAGTTTTTACCTTATAAGTTTTTTTGAGTTTTGTTTATCAAATTTTACTTTTTGATTCATGATTCACTTGGTCTAGATATAGAGTAGTACAAGAGTATCAAATTTAGCCTAGAGCAATACAAGCTAGTTAGCACCCCTCATGACTAGTTGCTAGTGCTAACAAATAAAATTGACTACTCTAGATGGGAACATGTGAAATGAAATGACTTTGAAAACCTTGGAATGATGAATCATTCTATTAAAAGATTTTGAAGGTGAATATGACTTGTGAATGACTTGGTGAATTTTACGAAAACTGATGGTTGGGTTCGGATGCGATACCATTCCAATTTGAAAGTAGCCCCACAATACCCAACATGGGTAAGGGCTTAACTAGAAATTTATATGCTCTAGTATGGGTTCCCTCTAAACAAGCGTCATAGGGGTTATGCCGAGGCTGCCTCCGTTGAAAATGAGAACTGATGTGAAATGACGTGAATGATGTGAATTGTCCGGCCCAAGCCCTGTGCAGTTCCCAGGCTGACGGTTTGTCTTCACTGGGAGGCCAAGCTCATGGGGAGAGGTGCCTATACTAGGGTCTGTAAGTGAAAGGTTGTGGTTGGTAGTCCGCACACGGAGTGTGATAAATCAGGCCCAGTTAACCCTGACGGATTATTGAAAATGTTGTGGCACAAGTGTACGACCTCTGCAGAGTGTAGAACTATTCGAATAGCCGTGTCCACGGTTACGGACAATTGGGAAGGCCATACTGTTCCGTCATCGGACCCTTTTTCAAAAATATGACATGTGCCTTCTGACTAGAATTTGAAAGTTGAATGGTTACTTTGACTTAAATCACAACAGAGTTGTGGGAATGACACTAATGTTCCCACTTGAGTTAGTTAGCAAATAAAGAGTATTTTTACGAAAAAGCTTATGAATTAAAATTGGCTTTATGCAAATAAACCTAGAGCTTAGTACCCCCTTACTAAAATTGATAGTGCTTACACTAGTATTAGTTTGCGAGTATTTTAAAGTACTCATGGCTTTGTCCCTGGCTATTCAAATGGCCAGACTATGAAGGAGAACAACAGTACGAGGAAGATGGACAACAGGACGTCTACGACAACTAGGACTGCTCCTGACATCAAGCGTTGGCCTGTGAATTAGATAGCCACTACTACTTCGCTTCCGCTATTTGTGATGTTCGTTGATCATAAGATCAACTACTATTGTAATATTGGATCATGTGATCTACCTTTGTAAAACGATTATGTGTTATAATAAATGATGACTCTATGATATTCAACTGTTATGTCTCGCAACAACAATCTTCCTGGGATTGCGATGTATGGCATAATAGGCATCTGGACTTAAAAATCCGGGTGTTGACAAGTTGGTATCAGAGCCATTGCTTGACCTTAGGAGACCCTAGTTAGAATGGACGTCTGAAAAACTTAGTTTCATAACCAATGAAGTGAATATTTATGAAAACTTATTCTCACTCTTATCTTTGAGATCTTTTCCAAAATAAGAAATCCATACTCTACTTTTCCTTGTAATCCTACATAAAATTTTGCACACTTGATCACTTCTCTAACGTACTTACCCTAATTACTCATAGATGGAATACCAATGCGAGTCCTATGAACTTGGTCACGGAGGAAGCCTAATGTTTGAGAAGGATTTGAAGCAACTAGTGGAATATTCAGGACGCCCGTATCCCGAATTCTTCGGAATACCCCTCAACCATCCGTCGGGAGGACCACCTCGGTGGGAAGTTACTGCAGATCTGAGAGGAAAGCTTGGAGCCCCAATATGGGAAACCATCTAGTTTTCTGTAACGGGAAACACTTGGAAGGATGGAATCGCCAAAGGCATGCAAGAAGCAATTGCCCGTCTGTGTGGACAAAATGAGAACAAGATCAAGAACACTCGCTTTGTTTACTACCCAAGACATGACCCCATGGGAAGACCACTAACCATGCCCCCACACCCGGAGATGAACTACTATGTCGCCTGCCTGGACTTCTTGCTGCACAAGACCCGCAAGGAGTTGGACAACGCCCGTCAAGCATACTACCCGTGAAGATGAAGAACCCACCATTCCAAATGAAGAGTAGTATCACTAAGTTACTAAGTAGGTGTGATTTTGTATCAGGATCCCCTTGTATCGTAGAGCGATGATTGGTTCTTAAAACCAACGGCGTGTTAGCTTTGTAGTATGTGATGCTTGGTATGAATGAAAAAGTGTTGTTGGTTTTTACCCCCTCAGCACTACTCAAGTTTTTGAAATTTTTGAACTTTAACTCAACACAAACCATAGAAATTTCCCTCTTATCTTATCATATACCTTATTGTTCAGATGGCCCGTCCCAACCGCGGTGCGAATCAAGACGCAATGATGCAACTATTGCAGACCTTGATGGCAGACCGAGAAGCCGAAAGAGCTGAACGACAAGCCAACATTTCTGCACTGCAGCAGATAGCTCAGAACAATCAGCGCCATGGAAACCACGATCACCCTGGATCGAAACTGAAGAACTTCTAGAACACCAACCCTCCCATGTTCAGCAAGACTGAAGAGCCACTTGACGCAGATGATTGGCTCCAGACAATGGAGAACAACCTAGAAGTTGCGGGAGTAGAAGCCGCAGAGAAAGTACTGTTCGCCACCCATTACCTATCAGGACCTGCCAGAGCCTGGTGAACGAGTGCTCGTGCAATGAATGCGGGACAGATGATGACTTGGGCAGATTTCAAGCTCAAGTTCAGCAAATATGATGTGCCCCAAGGACTGATCAAGAAGATGAGAGACGAGTTCCGCGAACTCAAGCAAGGAAGGATGTCCGTGGTGGAATACCGCGACAGGTTTCTTACACTGTCAAGGTACGCCCCGGATGAGACCGACACCAACGAAAAGAGGAAGGAGAGATTTCTGAATGGACTGCATGATGAAATGCAAACTGTGTTAGTGAACATTCCGTTCGCTGACTTGGAAGCCCTGGTAGACTCAGCAATACAAATGGAAGGGAAGCTACATCAAGCCAACGAGAACCGCAAGCGCCGGATGATTAATCAGAATGGACCCCACCATGCACAGAAGCACCGCAACAACTCAACTGGAGGATTTGCCTCAAGATACAACAAGCCACCTGCTCAAATTTACCGCCCAAACTACTCCAACAATAATGGAGGACCCCCGAAGCCCGGAGGCTACAACAACAACAACAACAGCACCAGCAACCACAACCACAACCACCCCAATGGTAACAACAACAACCCCAATACTGCCCCAAGGACCGGAAGCAACGTTGTTCCTGTAAACCCCAAAGACAAGTCCACTGTGAACTGCTATGAATGTGGAGTTGTGGGTCACTACTCCAATGAGTGCCCCAAGAAGCTTGCCAAGATTGTCGCCAACACCGCTGCACCTCGCCCAAAGAACGCCGCTCGTGGCCGTAAAGAACCGTGAACAACCGCAACGGCCGCCTCTATCACATGAATGCAACAAGGCTACAGAAGCACCCCAGGCCATGCCAAGTATGTTTTCCTGTTAATCCAATTGCTCAATCTCTCTTAGGAACCTAACTTTTCTTAAAATCTCGGGACGAGATTTGTTTAAGGGGGAAGGGTTTGTAACATCCGAAAAATTACAAAACAAAGAAAATGAATTTCCCTTTTTTCCAAATTTTGGAACCAACAAAAACTTTTATTAAATTTAGTTTGATACCTAGTGAGCATGCTTAATTCTTGTGCTATTACCATGATTGCTTGTTAAACTACTTTGAAATAATCTTAAACCCTAAACCCTATTCTTTTCACCTTTCCAAGTTAAATCAAAATAAAAAGAAATCAAATAAGAAAAAGGCCTATGTGCCTATGACTATTGTGGTAAAACCTTTACTTAGACCTTTCTACCTTGGGTAGATGTTTCGAAAACCTTAATAAACCTTACCTAGTACTTATCAAACCAAATCCAAGGTGAAACAAAGGATTTTGCAAAGAAAATAAAAATGCCATAGAGGCATATGAGAGCAAATAGCAAATTTGTGAATTTGAGAATCTTGACCCTAAGACTTGTTGTGAATGGTTGGATCACTCCTCTATACCATTTCAACACTCAATCACATCAATTGGGTCAAGAGAGATCAAATTAAAAATCAAATGCAACATATGCATAGAGGCATATGTGGCACATAGCCATTTTTCCCAAACCTTGACCGATGCATTTATATCTGACCAAATGGTGTGAAATTATCTCTAAACCTAATCTAACCCTAAATTGAACCTAACCCATGCCCAAGCAAAACAAGGTGAATAAAAGGGGAAAACAAGAAAAATAAGAATATCACCTCTTATGTGTTATGGCCATTTTTGCAAATCTTTGAGCTAGACCTTTTGGAATGGTTTCAATGGTTTGGAAATGTTCCTAAACTAACAAGAATCACTTTGGAGTCAAGAAAAATCAAATCAAATAGAGAGAAATGAAATAGTGAGAAAATTCCATTTTTACTCACATACACTTTAGCCAATTTTGCAAATCTTCAACCAAGGCCACCATGACTTGTGCCATTGCTTGTAAAACCCTTATATATAAAAAATAAACCCATTTGCATCAAAGAAACCCAATTCAAATCAAAGGAAAAAATCAAATTCAACATACATGTGATAATGGTCACTTTGCCCATTTATAAAATGTTACCCACTTTGCACCCCTGGTTTGGAAGTTTCCTAAACTAAACTTGTCCAAATCTCACCACCTAATCCAAGACCATGTCAAGGTAAACCACTTTGATGTTGACCACCAGTGTTGACTCTGCCTAGGTTGACCAGAATAGAGATGCCAAGTGGAGACATTGAATCAAAGAGAAGATCACCTCATTTTTGAAAACTTGCAAACCAGCACCAAATTGACCACCACCACCACCTTTCTACCTCTTTAAATATATGAATGAGATGCACCAAAAAGATTTTCAAAATTCAAACAAAAATCTCATGCGGCCATTGTGTCGAGCACTTGGCAAAGTAACATTCCAGCATTTGTGATACACCTCATAATCCAATGGATTTTGGGCTAAACCCTAGAAAATTGGTGATCAACCTCCGCCGTACCTCCTCTGCATCATACCAAGTCCTTTTGCACTGATTAAAGTGGTGGCATGATGAAGAACACATCCATGCCGAGCCCAAGGACATCACCATGCCACTCATTCCCTCCACCCCTCTCTGATCATCAGCACCATGTCAACTAGCTTCCCTACACTCCCTCAAGCATGCTTGTACTTTCCCTAGTCAAAGACGTGCACGACATTGGCTGCCAGCCTGACATGCCCAGATACGCGCCCAGACGCACAAGACACGCGTAGCGCGACGGGCGCGGCATTCGACGCGCCAGAGCACTGCCTCATTTGGTCGCTCTCGTCCTCCTCTTCCTCTCTCCTTGCGCACGAGCACTCCACACCGCACCAGGACACAGCCAGACACCACCATTCGACGTCGCTCGCGCCGTAGACCTCGTCATCATCAAACTCTGTCGCGCGGCATCGCGAGGACGGCAATGATGCCCGCACGCCTCGTCCTCCCCTTTGCCGTGCCATCAAGCTCCTAGAACCGCCGCCTGCCGGCCACCCACCGCGCACCTGCCCTTGCCCTTCGGCCGCCGAATCACCGGCGCCATCGACGACCTTGCCGCACCCCTACCGTCAGCCTCGTCCCATAAATAGCGGCCATTTCAGCCTCCTTCTTCCACACCAAACTCGCTCCTCCTTCTCGTGAATCTCCTCCGCTCCTCTCCACTACATTGCCGCCGGTAGCCGTCCACTTCTCGCCGAGACCCGCAAGCCGTCGCCGCAGATCAATCCATCGATATAGCCACCTCAAGCTCCGCCGTCAGCAGTCGGCACTCGCTATAGACGACAACATCGCGCCCGCTTCGTCGCCGCACTCCTCGCCGAGTCCCGCCGCTACCGACCTCCCTACCTCCGCTCGCGACAACATCCCCATCTCGCCGACGACGACGACGTAAGCGCCACCGTCCGATCGTCATCTAATCGCACGGCCGTGTTAGAAGATACCGCTTCGGGTTGATTGACTCACTGACGCATGGGACCCACCGTCCGCTTGGCCCGCGCCGCTAGTTGGGCTGGCCCTGATTCTCTCTCTCTCGCTTTCGCCCAAATCCTTTCCCGCCTAGGCCCAAGTGTTGAATTTAAATAAATCGATTCAGTCAATTTTTCTTGCAGATGCTTTGCTAGAATTTAAATAGTTTCAAATCTACAAATCCAAATCTAGTGACTAAAAATGTTCCAGAATCCGTATGAAATTATCTAGCTAACCCCACTGGTTTCAACCTCATAGCTTTTGTAGAATTTGAATAGAAAAAATAACAGCACGCAGACTTTTCAGCATTCAAATAAATCTTAAAAATCAACCAATTTGAATTTTGAAGTGAATCCAATTGCTATGATTCACGTTTGAACCCCTCTAATTTATTATGCAAAAATATGATATGGGTACTGTATATGATCATGGGCTAGAAGCAAAATATTTGCTATGTACGTAGTCAATAACTAGCCCCTTTAAACTATTTCAAATTTTAGGATTTTAAATCTATGAGGTGTAGCACCTCATTTAAATCATTTTCTCAAGTGTTATGAAGTAATATGAGGTCCTTAGTTAGATGGTCTCACACTTGCTCATTTAAGGATATTAAATCACTTTGGTTATTTAAATTGCATGAGATGATGAATCTCATTTAAATCATTTTTCTCAAATGATAAGTGTGAAGTGTTGACCTTGGTCAACAGGTGATCATACATGGTTATTTGAGAAGATTAAATCTTAACAAGATTCAATGAGAGGAAATTATTTCTCAAGAATACATAAATAGAAACACAAATAAATACTTCAATGAGAGGAAATTATTTCTCAAAGAATTAAATAGAAACCCTAATCAATATTTGTAATGAGAGGAAATTATTTTTCTTCAAATCGAAAACAAAGTCAACCAACATGTTAATAATGTGGTGATGCTAGAATAGCTTGTGTGAACCATTTGTGTGATTAGTCTCAGCACTTAAGTATTGTTTGGTGATTGTATCCTCGTGTTCGTTTATAGACGCTAGTACCAGAGACTATCAGAGGAGAGGTTTTCTACAGAGGAAGAAGAAGAGAACTTTGATCACCTCACCAATCAAGGTGACTATTACTAATGCAGAAGCTAGACTAATGCAAGTTATATTGTTGCAAGCTAATAATTCTGGTAAAGTGCAACGCTCTACTAGAGCAAGACACCACTACATCATACTTTATGTTTAATGATCCTATCCCAAGTTTTTACCTTATAAGTTTTTTTTAATTTTGTTTATCA